>NC_137464.1:60907901-61322838 GCF_964235325.1 Thermobia domestica
TGTGTGTGTGTGTGTGTGTGTGTGTGTGTAAAATCGACAACTACAACTTCAAAAAGCAAGTATGAAGAAGTAATTGGAGAAAATAGAGCAAAAAAATTAATTAAGGTAATTTACAAGGACAAACATCAGATAAACAAACAAAGTGTAACTTCATGCCTCCAAAAACCAAAAAATCAACCGAAACGGTGAGAGAAGGAAAAAAAAATTGTATGAAGTTTGTTATAAATTTATTCTGAAATTTACCTCAAACGTACTATTTTTATCTTGTTCTTCCACTTACGAATGGACATTTTTAAAAAAAGTGTGTGGGCATAGGAAAGGAAAAGAAATGTTTCACTCATTTTCAATTTCCTTCCCTCCAGACACCGACCACAGAGGGAAAAAAATAATGAAAAGAAACTGGTTTTAACGAACAGAAATATTCGCAAAAGATGATGAACAAGAAGGTGAAGAGATAAGGGAAAACGTTTGATGATAAAGAACGAAAGAATGGAAGAGAGGGAAAGAAAGGAAGAAAGCAAGAAAGAGACCCAGAATTAGCTTGTCAGTAGCAGACACTCATGATGCATAAGTGGGGCCGTTCCAATCTGGGCAGATGGCGTGATCACTCTCCGCCATTTTTCCTTTTATTCACTCTTTCTGATCCTCCTTGGTATTTTCTTTACGTCTCTGCTTTTAGTTTTTGTGAATATATACGAGATTTTCTCGGGTTTTTTTTTAAAGTTCATAACACAGTTTTTTCTTTAACCTTTCTCTCATCCTACACTACACACCATCTATTTCTTTCAATCTGTCAGATTAAAGCCTTTTCTTTCCTGTCTGAACTTGTAATTTCATTTCTAGAGAACATTTAATCTTAAGAAGACGATGTAAACCATTCTTTTGACACACACACAGACATGTGTGTGTGAATATATATATATATATATATATATATATATATATATATATATATATATATATATATATATATATATGTGTGTGTGTGTGTGTGTGTGTGTGTGCGTGTACAGGGTGTTTCTAAACAACACCAACAACGTTTGGAAAGTGATTCCTGACACCAAAATAAGACCAAAAAAGTATAGATAACCTGAGTGAAACAATGCTTCCTTTCGGAGTTATAGGCTGTCGAAAACATGAAAAAACGAAATTTAAATGTCCATAGCTCCAATACTATGAGACCTATCGTAGTCGGGTCAAAACTTTACTTAGGAACTAATATGTGCGCTATCTAAATGTCCATGTTTCAGAATCCTAAGGTATTTCCGCAACAATTTTTATAGAGGTAGTTGCTGAATATTTCAACTTATGTGCCCTACCCGCAAACAAACTCCCTCTGTAGGTCAGAAGTACCGGGCCGAAGCCCTTGCCTTCCATCTGAAGTGGTTGTTTGTCAATGGTGGTCCAGCGTTTCCGAGGTTGGAGTCTGCTACTGTCGCAAACTCTGGCTTGTGAAGATCTATTCGATTACTGGGGTTGTGCCATACTGTGGGATCTTTTGGCTGAAGGCGGTGGTCTCGCTAGGTCGGTGACTGCAAGGTTTTCGTGCTGTCGTGTTCGGGCCCAGAAGGTTGCTGAAAGCTTTCGTCTGGTTTTGCTGAGGAGCGGTAGATTGAGGCCCTGGTGGACCTGGTCTATTCTTGTATCCATCGTGTGTCCTGTTATTGCCCTTGCTGCACTATTCTGGTCAACTTGTAGCGGTCTATGATGGCATTGTGCTACGTTTTCCCATGCTTGGTGTTCGTAGAGTAGGAGTGGGCGTATGCATACTATGTACACATTCCTTCTTGCCTCATGGGACAGTTGTCTGGTGAGGAAGATAGGCAACAGGGCACGAAATATCCGGTTCGCTCTGTCTGTGGTATCTGTCAGGTGCTGCCGGAAGGTGAGTTTCTGATTGAGAAGTATTCCCAGGTATCTGGCACTCTGCTGCACTTGTTGAAGGCCAACCTTTCAAATTATACATGGACGACACTCATAGATTGGTCACGCAAAGGGACAAATGTCTGAACATGTATGGTGAATTCTTCTGAAGCACAAATGGCATAACGCACTTATCATGCAATGTTTTATATTATGTATAAAAGGTAGTCAAATACATTCAGTACTTTCGGAGATATTGTTTGCAAATAGCTTTTCAGCTGATCAATGTTGTTCAAAACGTACAAGAATGTAACGATTTGGGAAACATTGCGGCGAATATTAGGAACTTTGTATATGTTGACAGAAATTTAAAATTTAACGGCGTTAGCTACTTATTACAAAACCTTGATTACTCGTCTCAAGTGGATTACTTTTCGCGTATTTGTTCTTCCCACTCACCTCTTCAAGATAGATACATTTCTCAATTTATTTTTAGCCATTGTGCATTACTAAATTCCTGAACAACGTAGGACAAGTAAATTCTTATTTAAATCCTAAAATATAGCAGCATAGAGCATTAGCCGCAAAAATAATTATGTTTTGCTTCTATCATAAAATGGTAAAAATGACAAATTCAATTGTCGTTTCCTATTTTCCACACTTAATTTCATGCTACTCATTCACATGCCGTAAACCATAGACTTCCACTTACCATACAAGTATTCTTAATCGTGAAAGAATTTTCCGATTCACATTCTGGAAGCATAACTTGTAAAATAATATTATGCTTGAATTTTTGTTAATAATGTTTTGGTATTCAGTTGTTATAATGTTTCGTTTATTACCTATTACTATTCTTATACATTTCTTTTCAAAATGACCAACATACTGTACCTTGAACTATCCTAACAGTCAAGAGAGATCGTCACCATTCTTCATTCTGTAAGTCATTCTATAATACCAAGCGACAGCGCATAAATCGTCCCGTCTGCTTGTTATAATTTGTTTTTCCAACCATTTTGTTTCATCCTTATGGTTTTTAGTTTGATAAGATTATTTTATTATAACTTTTACAGTTCGTCTCAGGCCCGTAGTTACGGGGGGGGGGGCTAGGGCGGGCTCAGCCCCCCCTAAATTTTTTTGCAGCCCCCCTAACTAAAATCATAGTTCGAATTAACGTGGGAAAATTTATGTCCGGCTCGTATCACAGAAGTAACATAAATTTTCGCCTTCTACATTTACAGCAACAATACATAAGCATCCCCCTCTCGTTCGAAAGTTTAATTCGAACACTGACTGAAATGTTGGAAGAAATTGTATTTCCAAATGTATTCAAATTTACTTTTATTATCCTCATTTAAAGTATTGGCCTATTTATGCGCTACGCTTCTTTGAATTGCTAATATTTATTTGAGGGTGAGTCTGTTTATATATATATATATATATATATATATATATATATATATATATATATATATATATATATATATATATATATAGATAGATAGATAGATAGATAGATGCATGAGGTTTATTCATGCCAAAAAGGTCCTGCTAAGACCGGTTTTTCCAAGCACTCAAATACCTATGAGGTCTATGCCGAACTTCACTGGTCTATTTCGGTCCTCGTGAGGTCTAACGCGGTCCTCGCGAGGTCTAAGTAGGTCCTTTGAGGTCTAAATGTGACTTCAGGGCTGCCAACATATTTTAAAACAACTTCAGAAATCAAAATACAGATATTGTGTAAAATGCAACATATTAAATTACTTTGCATTTTACACAAACAAAAATCGCTGAAATTTCGTACCATGGAAATATTAACAGGGAGACATTGTTTGATGTATTATTTAGTGCAACAAAATTAACAGTGTTGCCATCCCAATAACAAGATTTTTCAAATAACACTAAGCAATGTTTTTCTATATTTCAAATTTGCATGTTAAACGAAAACTTACTGCCTTTATTGTTTAATGCTGCAAACCAAAGGCGTTGCAGTATCGAAAACATTCCAATTTCAAAGGTCTCTACTACAGTAATATGGTAAGTGAATTGCAAGGGAAAATGCATATTGGAAGTACCTTAGTATCGAATACTGCGATGACAGTACGACTTATTTCGAAGAAATGGAAACAATGATACATCAAATTCTTTATTTTGAAAAAGGTACTAACTATAACAACCAACCGCATAATGGTTTTCAATAGACACAAAGATTACAATGCCGTTTACAACAATTTGATAAATCAATCCGTACTTACATATGAAAAAACGTTGTTAAAGATTGTTGTATTGCATAAAATGGCGTATCTGTAGGAACCTTTTAAAACACTGATGGTTTCCTTTGCTTCCATGACATTATATCGATTGTTTTTGAAAATTGTATTTATAACAAATTGAGGAAGAAGATGATGGTCGCCAGATTAGTACACGAGCTTAAAAGACTCATAGTTTTTAAAGATTTTTATAGGTTCTAACTATTTCAATTTTAGATTCTTTTTACTTTGGTATGATCTTTATGTTATTTAGAAAAATTTCAATTTATCTGGCGTCATCGACAAAGTTTATTTACCACAATTTCTTATTTTAAACTTAAGACCAAGCTATTCGGATCCATGTCCAGGCAATTTTGTTAACAGTTTATGTTGTAGCTATTGTATCTCTTATATTATAAGCAATTACATCATAACAATCTTAGTGATAAAGTGTACTTGGCTATAAGGCTTCGACTATTATTATTATTATTATTATTATTATTATTATTATTATTATTATTATTATTATTATTATTATTATTATTATTATTATTATTATTATTATTATTATTACACGAATTGGTTAAAAGGAGCTACAGAAAATTTTCGGAATTACATAATTCTTAGCATTGTTGCAAGCTTATCTCCATTGTTTATCACATTTCCGGAACAATTTGAGATATCAAATTGCTCTATACTACACTATGATCTTTATATCCATTAAAAAAATATATATGATTGATCGTAGTATTTTCCAAAGCGGCTTTAAGAAATAAAACATGTTTGATATAATATCGTACAATACTGTACTTTGAACATGAATTCCCTTCATTTAATAGTTTTAACGCATTAATGAAATGATACGGCAATTCGAAATTTTCCATCGACTTCATTTTCTACGTCCTAAACAAAATAAACGTTTCAATTATTGGTTGAAACCAGCATTCGATCCAGTTCTTCCAAAACATCGATGTTAGAAAAAAATACAAGTCACAAACACATTTAATACAAACTGCAAAAACTTTCTTGTATTTTCATGTAGCATAGCCTTCAAGAACAAAATAAAATGTAGGAAAAGACAGATGAAATCAACACTTGGAGAATATATTATCTATTCTTGTAAAGTTGTGCATTTTTTGTTTTTGTTTTTTTAATTTTAATTAATGTATCTTCCTTTTACCCTTCCTTGTAACTTGTTTTTATTTTAGAGTTGACTGCGTGATAAGAGTTAAAGCTGTCTCGTCTCTAGAAGGTGTTGTGGAAAGGATGTCTTGTTTCGGAAAATGTACTATTTCCATTTGGAGGAGTGCTGTCTCGTCTCGTATCACGTCACGAATACTCTGTATCGTCGCGTCTCGTGAGAAACCCTAGTTGCATGAAGATACAAGTTAAAAGGTGTTAACACATACGTAACTGAGTGTTCCAGCACAAACCTAAAATTTTGTATATTCAACCAAAGTTAGTAACGAGGCCCTCAATGGTAGGTGGTAGAGCGCTCACTTCCGGTGTATGAGATTCCAAGTTCGATCCTAGCTCCTATCCAAGTGGGAATTGTGGAGGGAAAGTTACTTGTATGAGTTTTCTCGGTGTTCTTCCGTTTTCTGCTAATTTCTTCATTTCACAAGTTTGTTCGGTCTCGTCACTACTGTCTCCTTTAGACTCGTCTGGGACGTTCAAGCCAGAAAGAAGGAAAAGAACTTCAAAGATGCTGCGGCATTCAAGACATATATCATAATAATACTTAGGAGACATCACTATTTTTGCTCAACGATTGAAGTTGAGCATCCTATTCAACAGCGAGCCTGTTTGAGACGGAGACCTACCGTTTAACGTAGACTCTGAACCTCAAGAGCTCCCGCCGGGTCTTTTCCGTCCCAAAGACGCGTATGCTAACTATGTACCACAAGGGAGCTCGTTCGTTGTTATATACAATGTTTGAATTCGTTTATCGACATTGCGGGTAAGTAAAATAACACTCAACATGACACAGACTTCTAAAGATGCAATTATTCAAAATGATACATCGTTTTCTTAACCTCTCCCGCTCTGGTAACAGTCGTGAAAATAAAACTTTTAAATTAATAATTTTCACAACAACTAAATTAATGACGTATTTTGTGAGATACCTACAAGTAATCTTTCCGAACGTTCGAGTAAAGTATTGAATGTGTCTAACAAGATATGTACAATGTCAGACATCTGCAAATCCATAAACGACTTCGTTAAAAGAGCTAATATAACATCGTCATACAAATTCACTTACGATGACAAACTGAAGGGTTTAAGAACACAGTTACAACTATAGGGACTATACAATACTTCAAGTGGGCAACGATAAAAAAAATAAATAAATAAATAAAATAGAAAATATAATAAATTGTAGTTAGTTTTGAGTTAAAATTAGAAATCAAAAGTTTACATATTCCGTTCTGAAATACAACTATCAGATTAAAATTATATGAAAAAAACAAATCCAGTGGAATATTTTCGAACTTGAAACCACTAAACACGGTTTGAGGCGGGAAGAAAGCAAACGTTCCCACAAGGGATGTTTCAGTTAGTTTCTTTGGAGATCATTCAAATGGGATTGAGGGGAATGTCTCTCTCGTTCTCCAGTAATTCGCACCCTGGTTGTAAGTATTAGGGTACTCTTTATTTTTCGACTTCCGTTTTTTTTTTTTTTTTTTTTTTTTTTTTAATCTCACCCAGGATGGTTCCATATCAGACCAAAGCCACTCATGAGAAAAATTAGTTCAGTTGAATAACATTAAATGGTTCCAAAACCGACCTCAAGTTTCAAATGTATTTACAACACACAATATGAGGCAAAAGTAGCCTACCTTATAAATTTGGAAAGACAAATGTAAGTTAACAACCATATATTATGAAAGTAATACGTGCTAAATGTTTATAGATAAGAAGGAAATAACATCAGACGTGTGTTCTGGTTCAACGCATCCCAAAACATATCATATGACACTTTTCAATTAAAAATTTTGCACTTGAACCTAAAATGGGCAACCATGATGGTACTATACAGTAATAAATGCGATTCTACCTTAATTATCCTTATTCAAGATATGATATCACTTCTTCTAACCGTTAGAAACTTACAAGGTACTTTTGCCTCGCATTGTATATTGTAAATCATTGAAAACTTGCGGTCAATTTGGGCACCATTTAATATTATTCAATTGAGTTTATTTTCCTCATGGGCTACTTTGGTATAACATAATATGAAACCATTTTAGGAGTTGAGATTCAAAGAACCTCGGAAGTTGAAAAGTAAGGACCACCCAATATGAATACAGGGTATTAATGAACTACACCGACAAACTGTAAGAGGTGATTCCTCAGATCAAAAAAGTCAAAAAGTTTCTATGGACCTGTGGGAAAAGCGCATAGTTTCAGAGATAGAGCTGTCCAAAATAGCGAAAAAGACAAACTTCAAGAGGCTCTATTACGAATTCGAGAAATCGTGGAGTGGTGGTCTTCATCAGCATAAAGGAAGTCATGCATACGCAATCAAAATGCATGATTCATTAATGTTCAATGGGTGTGTAGAGTATTCTCTAAACAGTCAAATTCCCAGACATGCCATCAACCAAATATGTCCTGATTTATGATTCGTCCAAAGTAGGCAAATGATCAGCCTTTACAGCAGTTAACACGAAATCCTTTGGCGCGATACGGAAGTGTTAAGGATCGTCAACAGCACGGACTCTCGTACTCGAGAAAAAGCATGCTGCGATGTTTTCTTTCATGCTTATAAGTGAAGAAAACGTGAAATATACCGTGACGAAATACATCGAAATACATGTTATTACGAACACTAAAACATGGAGCTGCCGGTTCCTAACACTTCTGACTTCCCTCCGAAGTGCTGGATGCCGATTCTTGCCAAGGCTTATCTCCTGCCTACTTTGTACCCTCCTTGAAATCAAAGTATATCTGAAAACTCTATTGATAACATATTTGAGAATTATATCCTGTACAGAATACCCAGCAAACCTATTGAAAATTGACGTAATACGTATTTTTGGATTGTGTGTGCGTGACTTTCTTTACGCTGATAAGGATCACCATCCACAGTTTTTGGAATTCGAAATAGGGCCTGTTGAAATTTAGCTTTTCGCGATTTTGGACATCCCTAGATTTAGAACTATGCACTTTTCGCAATAAATCCATATAAACTTTTTCTCCCATATATATATATTTATGTATGTATGTATGTATGTATGTGTGTGTGTGTGTGTGTGTGTGTGTGTGTATACATGAAGCGAGAGAGAAACTTTTACCTCCTGATGTTACGCGAGTAATTATAAGCTGTACAAGATAGTGAAAAGAAAAGTGAGTTATAAAGTGTAAATAAACGTTAGTTTTTTAAGGAAGTTTACGCACATATAATGTAACCATATATGTAATTGCGCAGTCTGGTATCAAACTAACGCTTTCAGGCCCAAGAAGTCAAAAAAATATGTAGAACTCTTGGTATTACGAATAGGATAATATAATATCTGCAGGTACATTCTAAAACACGTAGGAAAACAATCCATTTATCATGTGGACCGAAAGCGTTCAATTAAAAATCGACATATATGGTTCACCCCAGAAAGTGGGCATTAAAGAAATAACGATCATGACAATAGTGTAAAATACCCACGTTTGGAAAAATTTCTAATTATGTTTTTGAAAACTAATTTCATGATGCTGAGTCCAATTATGCTATTTAAAAAAAATAAATGTAAAAAATACCTCCAGTCCTCTATAGACCTCACGGTATTTGAATGCCTTGGAAAAGAGGTCGAAACGGGCCTATAACGTCCCGTCTAGACCTCATGTGGGTATTTATCTACATCTATTTACGAACCAGACTTAAAAATTGACATTTTTCGTTACCCATAAACCTTTAGTTGAGGGCAGGGATACACCCATGGGGACAAATTGGGGCTCGACCTCCCACATGACTTCCTGTTCCCCAAATGAAGTTCGACGGTTAGGTCTTTACTTCAACATGTTTATTAAAGCAAAATAATGCATATAATAGAACAAATAGAAGTGCCAATTCTTCACATGGGAAGAATAAGGTTTAAACGAACATAAAAGTGGAAATTTTAATGTTATAGACACTGCCCCACTTATAGAAACTGCCGAAGTTTTGGAAGGACTGAAATACGTTTTTGATTAATTTCAATTTAAAGCTTATGTACCAGACTTATTACCTCTAACTTTAACAAATACTCACATATAAAGTTTTATTAATAAAAAATTGGAAATTTGAATATTATAGAAATTATTCCCTTTCCCCAATGTAACCTGAACACTCGAAACATGTATTCTCCTATTTTTGATTAAAAGTTTAAATATCGAATCCCTCTCCTCTATCTCAAATTTAGCAGTTTCACAATAAAGAGTCGAAGTTTGTAAGATAGAATTTACCCTACTTTCGCTATTTCAGAGCGCAATTTTCTGAAAGCACGAAAATTCAACTTCAGTTAATTTTAATGGAGAGCTCAAATGCCAGGTTTTGTTTTTCCTAATGTCAGATACTTCATTCTTTGAAAACGATTTGAACCCCTTATATACATATTTTTAAAAATGCATTCTTATGATTTGTTTTCATGACGGAGTCACGTGTCCAAATTTTGTTTCTACCTATAAGTATTCCTTTATGTTTATGAGTGACTTACTTATACTATCGTATTTAATAATATTGATCTGAAGGAAAAAAAATCTAAACAACGTCAACTCATAACAATTATGTATTTCCCAAATTCAATAATTAGTACAATACTCATCAGTGGCATAGCCATAAATATACTATACCAAAGAAAGTACTAATTATTGCATAACGAAAAAAAAAACGCTTACACACACACACACGTACACGTACATATACAGCAAACATTATGTGACGTTATCGTTTGAAATGTGGGACATATGGTCAGCCAGAGTGCTTCATGGGCTTTTGTGACACGAATTTTAGTATTGTATTTCATCATATAGAGGTGAGGCGAATTGCAGGTGAGACAGATAAGAAAGAATTAAATTGTTTCCAGTTTTCTGTAGTTACACAGTATTGAAATAATGATAAACTTTGGTAAATAATAAATTAAACTTCCTGACGCTACAACCATGAAAGACTATGACTAGCCACATGGCTCACATTCAACTGGGTGAGGAGCGACAGTGCATCGGTTCCCAAGCGCCATTATATGTGTCTTTCTAGATCACAGTTCGCCACCTCTTAATTCACTAACAATGAGGTTAAACTAGATCTAAATAATAATATTATTTTTAAAGAAAAATAAACACCCACCTTCTTTTTAAATTGTATCTACTCGTATCTGCAGATGGTAAATTTTGATGGCTATTGTAACGAACAATTGTTTTAAAAAATTAAGACTGTTATATATAACACTGAAATCTTATGTAGGGTTAAAAATATAGCGTATGAGAAGTAAGATTTTCTTTAAACATCTCGTGTAGAGCTTGTTTCTCATGACAAATTATCTGCATAAAAGAGTCTTAACAATTCTAAATAAAAGAGTCACAAATGAAACGCACTACATGAAAGCAGAATCTATTTCAGTATCACTGTACTAAATGGGAGTAGATTTGGGCCGAATCAACTCTCTGCCTACGTCTTTGATACTGATTATTCATCAATTTTGTTGCCCTTCTTTACCTAACTGGATGCAGACAGTTTACTATCGCATCCTTTTCTTTTCTTCCTTTACTATCCTTTTCTTCGATTTTTCTCCGTTTTTACTTACAAGTGTCGATAGGAGAAAACAAAGTATGATGATCGTAAAACGACTAAGATTTTGTTTATATGTCATTTATAACTCTACAATGTTATACTAATCACTCGTTAGAAAATGTTTAAAAAGGTTCCTATTTATTGTTAATATTATTTACTATATCGTCAAATATGACTCATGCGATTTTACTGGCATTACATTAACAAATTCCATAAATAACTACTCCTTGCTAATCATTTGTAAGTACAAAGTCTACATACGGTAGTCTGATTTGAGGGTGTTTTCTTCGAACAGAGTTTTGATAAAAAAGAAAGAAAGAAAAGAAAAGAAAGAAATGTTCATATTTCACAAATGTTTCAATAATACCTGTAGCATAACATATTTTTGTTTAAGAAATCAGAGCGAAAAGTTTAGTACGGTGGTCCGTAAGCAGTAAATATATACCATGGGGGTTATTGGGTGTAAATAAAGAAAACTAAAGCTTTCCTTTGGTGTGAATAACTTGTATTCCACTTAAAAACTAATAGTTTTATGTGGCTTAGAAAAAATATACCTTTGTTTACGCAAAATAAGAAGTAACTTATTTCTAAATCTCGATGATATTTGAATGCCTTTTCAAGTTATCCAGTTACTCTTTATAGCATAGCAGATTGACCTGTGAATTTAATCCAAAATGTATCACATACGAAAAAAACTATAAGCGGTCAAAAGTTTAGCCAAAAACGTTTAAAAAAAAAGAATAGAAATAGAAATAGAAATAGAAAAGCCAAGAGATCAGGCCCTGACATTCAAACAAACATAGGAGAAGGTAATAAGACTAACACTAAATAACTATAAACTATTGCAATAGAACAAGTGTTGGAACTCTGGATAGATAAACAGATCCTATTTACAGCTTCAGCACTATTGGCATACGCAACGGCCACTGGAGACTTAATTTGAACAAAATAGCTTAATAAACACAATGCACTATGAAATAAAAGTGTACACCATAAAATACAAAGATAGCACAGCATTTAAATGAATTCTAAGCAAAAAATGTTCACATAAGGCATTCCACCCGTTTACACCCGCACCATGCGCCCAATTACTCCGTGGAAGTATTTGGAAGGAACAAATTTTAACCTGCCTCACAGTGAGGATTCAAGATTGCTGGTCTTCACGGCACCATCCTTAGGATGTTTTTAAGCAGCAGGAAAAATTCTGGCTCAAAACATTAGTAGATGAGCGATTTATTGTAACTCAAACCAAAACACATACACACCTGAAACTGGGTTTCAAATATGTCATTTCTCAATCAAATCAGTTTTTGGTTTTTTGTCATTACACCCTCTCAAAATTCATCTAAGCTTTTTTTTTTTAATCAACATCTACCTACCCAAAATTTCTGTCATTAAATTCTATAGAAATATACTGAAATGCAAAATCCGCCCAATTACCCCCTTCTACCCCCCCCTCTCTCTCTCTCTCCAAAACATATACCAAAATGATTATTAATATTAAAAATATATTTTAGTATACCATTGTACAAAAATGAGATATACCTAACTAGTTATAGGTATGAATCAATATAATGCATTGAGCTGAACAAAACCACATGTTTGAAGGTAAATTCTTTAAGTAAATGAAATCTTTAAGTTTTACGTCCCACGGTTATGCCGGTTAGGCTAAAGGAGACGGTGTTTATGAGAGATGAGTGAAATGGTGGAATGAAGAAAGTGGGAGTAAACGGGAGAACCCCGAGAAAACCCACGAGCACGGTGTTTGTCCACCACAAAATCCACACGGCGCGAGCTGGGATCGAACCAGGGACCCCAAGCACCGGAGATGAACGCTCTACCACTGAGCCACAGCGCCCCCCAAGGTAAATTCTTATGCGTAGTATCGAGAAAATCGAGAAAAATGCTTTTGTAGAGATGAAAACTATGCGGTTTTTTAACCAATAATAACTGACAGTGTTTAATTTTACTGAAAGAGATTGTTATTGGCTTGCGTAATGTATGAGTAGTTTAATGCTCTGTTAACTAGCAAATTGTAGATCTTTGTCTTTTTCGAGGTGACACACACACACTTTTACATACATAGGATTAGTACTTATAACTTAACCTTACAATTCTACTATGCAATATGCTTTTATTTTCTATTATACTTGCTCATTCTTTAGGTCATAATCCAGTTCCCGAAAACGATACTGGGATACTAGTTTCTGATATTCTTTCTAATGTGTTGATTTCAGCCAATCTGAATCAAGGACGTGCATCTTTTAAATTCCAGACAAGACGAAACAGTTGTCTCCCAAACAGAGAAAATAAATTAATGGCATCTCCAATCAATCAATAGGCGTGGGAGATTCGACTTCGATCTCCGGTAGGGGGGGGGCTGCGATGGGTTAGTAGTAGAGCGTTCACCTCTGGTGCATGGGGTCCCGGGTTCAAATTCTGCTCCCGCTAAGTGAACTTTGTGGTGGACAAACACCGTGTGCATGGGTTTTCTCGGGGTGCTCTCGTTTCCTCCCACTTTCTTCATTCCACCTTTTCATTCATTTCTCACAATCATGGTCCCCTTTAGCTTAACCGGCATAACCATGGGACGTAAAACTCAAAGATTTCATTTTTTCTCGATCCCGGTGGAAGTTCATGTGGTTTGGATCCTACAATAAGTTCACGTTTTATGTAGCCTCGATACTCAAAAAGACGCTAAACTCAAATCAAATAAAACCAAATTCATAATAGCAGTATCGCGTTTCCTCTAAAATAAGATCGAACCTATTTTTAGGTAACCAAAGGACGCATTTCGGCTTTTACCTATTTATACAAATATCGAGGCTTTCATATACCCAAAAGATGAATTCGGGTTTTATCTATTTATACAAATATAAATATAGTATCTTTCTACATGTATTATGAGTAAATCAACCATTTTGAGTTCTGCAACTACTGGGCCAGAGTATGGCTTAGCGTGTTTGCACAGGATGCCGACAAAATCGGAGGAAGCCCTGATAATATCGGTGTCGGTGTCGGCGTACTTTGCACACGTCGCCGATAATATCGGTGGAAGCCCCGACAATATCGTTGCCCATGATGAGCGAAGTAAGCGACACACACAATATATTCCGCACTGTTTCTAAAAATCTTCTCCATATATGAAAACAAATAAAAGTAATAATAATCGAGAAAATTATTTTTTTTAAAACAAGGATTACAAAAACTGTTCTGAAGAGGTGTCGAGAGCGGTACAAAACTTACAAAAAATAGGCCTATGCCTAAACATGTTTAGATTTAACAGTGCCGTTTTAAATATATGTCGTAAACATACTATTTTTGTTTCGATGAGAATTGATGCTGCGGTGCATTGCAAACTATATTAGTTTTTAATTTTTGTTAAAACACTGTTACATATTGTATGTATGTATATTATTTTGTTTTCCATGCAATTAACACTAATGTCATAGTAGATTAAATTATAAGATTCGAAGTAGTGATTTTGTTTTACATTGCTCCATACATACACTGGCGCAAATCCCGGGGGGTGGGTGAAGGGAACGTGTCCCCTCCAATCTTGGAACTGGGGAGATTCCCCCCCAATAATCCGATTTGAAATGTGTTTTTTGGTGGAGAAATTTGAGAAATTTTATTTGTGTCCGGTCGCCAGAAATAAAAGTGAGATGAAATTAATGTCCACTCAGAATAAGCCTCAAAAGTGCCCGCCTCCCAATGCTGAAGACAAATCTGCTCCCCTGATCCTCCAGAGCATTGTTTCTCGACTGATCTTACCCGTCCCCCTCCCCAATGTTGAAGACAGATTTGCCCTGTTGCATACATACCTGTCGTTTCTCGTTTCTTTTTGTCCATGAACTCAAAATCCTGGGCAAGGCTTGCATAAACTTCTCGCCATGCTTTTTGCTTTTCAATTCTGTCCTTGAAAGAGTCTGTTGTCTTATCCCATAAGCAAGGTCTACATTACACAAGTTCAATGTGGGTTAAAATATGGAATGGAAAAATTCTTGCCATCTCTAAAAATCTAAGCAAATCTAGAAAGGTAAGAATGCAATAATACACAACCTTTTCATCCAGTCACTGTAGCTAAACTGCAGAACTCTATGAGGGGGTCGATCCCGGTACAAAGGGGAGTGGATACATAGTTTTGGTCTTTGTTTTCAATTGCCACTCCACAAACTGGAGTGAAAATGAAAGGAAGTAGTAATAATTAGGATTTTTTTCATATGCTTATGTTCACACAGGCACGTAGCCAGGATTTCGTGAAGGGGGAAGGGGTCCGCGACATGAAATACTGTGGTCATCACACCAGGGGCTTGATCATTCTAAACTATTTTCTGGAATATATATTGGTTCTTTTAGCCAGGATTTCGTAACAGGGGGGGATATGAAATTCTGAAGGCCCAGGAGATCGATCAATCTAAACTACTTTATTATCAACATGTATTGGTTTGTTAGGACAATAAAATGAGGATATGTTGGTAAGTATTTTAATAACAAACTATGAAGAAATCTCGAGTAAAATAATAATAAAAAAAACGTATTGAAAAAGATTTTACAATATATACGTCCTTCCTTTGTTTATTCAAATATAACAATTTTCCTTTCATTATGACCTCAACTATTATAAAAAGTACATACTCAACAATGTCTTATAAACTATTTTACAATATGTGCATTTCTTTCTCTGTTGTATTAAATTTTAACAGAAATTTCTTTCCACACATTTTTTTTATTCCGTCAACTACTGTCGGTTCCAAATGACAGGTTATTAAATGAGCAGTAGAAAATTCTTCTTGAAATAACGTTTGATACTGCAAGGATGCGCTAACGAAAAATTATGATTAAAAAATGGCCACACTGTTACACAATGGCACTATGCTTTTGGAAGCTTAAAATCTCCCTGACTAGTAGCAGAATCTGTGAATTCCGTAGCTTTTCTTGATATTTCAAATTCCGTGACTCTTCCAGGATATCTCGCTTACTTCGCCACCATGTATTGCAAGTAATACAAATCTCCTCATAAGAGAGAGTAACCAAAAGCTTCCTGTAGTTTTTTTAACGCTGATCTTTCTTTTTCTCATTTCATTTTGTTTCATCCTTCCTTAATTTTTTATTCATTTCTGTTTTCGAAGGGGGTGGTCTGTACCCCTCGGACCTCCCTTGGCTACGTGCCTGGTTCACAGTGTATCAAACTTTGAAAATTAGGCTTAAATTAATTTCCAAAATGTATTAAAATTTAAATGCATTAATAGATTTAAAAATATGCCATCAAAGTGTGTGTGTGTGTGTGTGTGTGTGTGTGTGTGTGTGTGTGTGTGTGTGTGTGTGTGTGTGTGTGTGTGTGTGTGTGTGTGTGTGTGTGTGTGTGTGTGTGTGTCAGAGAGAGAGAGAGAGAGAGAGAGAAAAGGACTGGAAAATAATCAAGAAATTGGTTATCTAAATTTCCTATATTCCATTTGGTAATAGCTATTTAGAGGGAAACCAAAATTAGAGGGTAATAGCTCTTCAGACTTCCCACATTTTATACTTATTTAATAAAGGGAATTAGCTAGTACTCCAAAATAGAGACTGTAAAAAATAATAAGCTGTTCCGAAGTTGTTTATAGGACAAGATAATAATAATATTATTATACAATTGTAATAGAAAAAAATAGAAACAACAAAATTCCAAAGATAAGAAACGAAACAAGAATACACAGCGCCTTGTCACTCACTCTCTTCATCTAACCCACTGACCGGCCGACATTATCGGCCGCATGTGCATCCAATCATAAGAAAACATTGCCCCCGACAAAATCGGTGTCGGCGATACCGCCGGCAATATCGGGGGCTTGGCCGACAGCATCTGCGTGTCGGAGGATCGGCCGATAATGTCGGTGGCGTGCGCAAGCTCGATTTGAGTACATTGAAGTCGATTTCACCGCCTACATTACCGGCGCTTCCACCGATATTGTCGTTACCGTGTGCCGTATTCTTGGAGAACAGCATATATTACTAGCAATCTGGCAAGTTATGCCAGGGCTTATTTTCTGGTTGGTACTTATTTTTATAGAAACACAGTAACAGGAAGAAAAAGGATCCTTATGTGACTTTCTTAATAAAGCCGAAAAGACGTTACCATGTAGGAGCACTTTGTTTTCGGAAGTTCGGTGTCAACAGTTTATACGACTATGCAAATAAGTTACGCATAATCAGCATATCTTTAAAGATTTATTACTCAATAACCTAGATTTCCCCTTATTTACTGTGTATAAAATTATAATATTCAAATATGCACCACTATACATTTGTAAACTTACATATTATTACGAAGTATTTTTTTAACCCTTAACGAGTTTTCGTAACCATTTGGTTACACATGTTTTGATCTTGCCTATTGCGTTTGAAGAGTATTATTTTTAGGTATTGTTCCTTGTGGTTATTTGTGTACATGCTTTCCGCGATCCAGAGAAGCTATTGCTTCCTTGTGGGAACTCTGGTAAATATTACCTGGAAGGTAGTCTGTGGATATATTATTTTGGAAGCAGTGCCGGAAACAGACAGAAAAAATAGTGAACCGTTAAGGGTTAAAAATATGATTGTGTTAATTTGAATAATCGGCAACTCTAAGAAAGGGTACTATGATGAGAAATTCTGTAGTTACTGGAGCATGAGCAAGCTTAACCACTTTAAAATGAATAATCTATATATTGTGCGTACGGTACGAGACGCAACGATAAAAAAAGAAAAGGAACTACTAACTAACTCTATAGCCTATGGAACCCGGAGGTTGAATGCCAATAAGCAGTCGAAATTTGATTAGACGCAGTGAAAGGTTAGGAGGTGGTACTGAAACATAGATGATTAAAAAAAAAAAACGAATAGATGAAGTTTACATTTAAAAAATGCATAAATTAAACAAAAGTCAAATGTTTCAATCTATGCCTTACCTGGAAAGAAGAGCAGATGTAATATGTTCTTGCTTGTAGAGCATGTACTCGTGAGACTCATTACAGTATTCAATATAATTTGGAGTAGACACGTTCCCCTCTCATTTAAGTTCTTAATACAGCCCTAAATTCTCTTCGTTTCCCTCCTATCTTATCGGTATTGAAGGTCATTGCTAGAGTTTTTTTTTCTTGTAGGATGACGCGAGAACTCAGGGGGGCATGATGGGCCTAACAGAGAGACAGATGCCCCTGCTGTAAGCGTTTTGAATCCTAGATCTTGCGGATACAGGCTCAACATGGCAAGAAAATATTACAACTTAATTATAGTTATTATATTAAAAATGGGAAAACTCATGGGAAAATGATGTTGCCCACCAGAAATTCATACGATTTGGGATCGAAGGGCCTCTCGGACCAGATGTGAGCGTTTTACCACTGAGCTACCGCGTTCTCTCCTCCTCCTTCTTAGGTTTGACCTTCTGATGCACCTTTGGCGGTACCTACAAGACCATCGATTTTCTTATGACCGATAGGTTGCTTCTGATGAAATACGTATACCCACTTACACGCATCCAATTCTAATAGTTTTCAGAGCTTTACTCATCAGCGGTACCTCTTTTTGTGCCTCTACTTATTTATCTGGAAGGAAGACTTCGATTCTTTCTTCATTTCGTGGAATTTTTTCTTGTTTTCGTTTTTTTGTTGTGTTGTGTTTTTTTTTGTGTGTGTGTGTGTTTCAACTTGTGAATTTGTCAATTTTTTTGTAGACAATATTTTTCTAAAAAGATCACGAAAGGGGGAAACGAAACTCACCTAAACAATTTATATCTATCCCAATATAATTAATATCATCGTCCGATTTTTTTTTTCAGAGATGATCGCAGAAATATAAACTGAAGTTTATTACTATTGTTATTTTATGAAATAAACTATTCCGATAAATATAGCGAAATAATAACAAATAAGATTTTTTCTGAAACTATTATATATTATTACTATTAATGTACAAATTGTTAACAGTGAGCTTTGATTATCAACAGTTATTAAGATTCTACATGTCGCCTTTCCTGAAAGTCCTACCCAAAAACTCAAATGCAGGCTCCAATCTATTTACCTAATGTAAGTAGGAGCGAATATAGCAAAATCGGTATAGACATTTTTCCCTGACTTTTCAATGTTTTATGGAAAATAGAAATTAATATACTGTTGTTAGCAAATTTTAGAATATATTTTCCTCATTAGAAGATATAAAGTTTTTAGAGCAAATGTGGATACAACTTTCCTTTTTCAATGTTACAATTTTATGCACCGAATCTAAGGGAGACGGTGATGATATAATAATGGTGGAGATGTCTCCCGTAGTGTACTTGCTAATTCTCTCCGCTTTGTCGCCAGCGGTCCCGAGTTCGATGCCTTGCGGGTGTACTCGATCGAAAAGGTGTTAGAGCTTTTCAGACGAGTCCTGAGTGAAGTATTTCCTCGTGTTTCCTCATTCACACCAAACCGGGATAGAACCTAACTTCCGAGTCCCAGGCCGCTTCCTTCCCACCTTCCTTATTTCTTCGGGTAATTTGCTCGCCGAGGGACGTTATCCTCACTTGTGATGGGTTTAAGGCCTTAGATACCAGTGATGTGGGGAAATATGTATAAATTAATAAATAATAATAGAATGACGAAAGTGAATAGAAACACAAAAACCCTAAAGAACCACGCATGAGGTGTTTGTATACCACAAAGCCCACTTGGAAGAGCTAGGATCAAACCACGGACTAGAAGCACTAAAGGTGAGTGCTCTACCAATAAGCCACTGCGGCCGCAATACGACAAATGTAAAGCCCATCTAACATCTGCAAATTTTCATATACATCAAAAATGTTCATGGTGCCCTCGCATCTGAGAGTTTGTCTCTGAAAAGATTATCACTTACTCATCAACGCCGAGGGCATACTTCTTGCTCTTAATTTATGTTAATTAAAACTTGTTTTTAGTTTATGTTAGTGAGTGTTCTTGGACATTGAATAAAACAATTTTAAATTATACAATATTTTGAGGAAGGGACATGGACCTTTGGATCTTTCTGGGTAGGTCCTGATATTGACAGAATCTACGAACATCTGGGAAACGAAATAAATAAAATTTGTGTTTCATTTCTAAAAGGAAATTTTTAAAAAATCATTAGGAACAGTTTTGATAGATGTTCGAGTGCTAAGGAGGCAAAAATAACTTTTCCCAATTTTCAAGAAATATCCTAAAAATCAACTTTGTGGCCTTTAACTTTGAAGGCAGTATATTAAAAGTTAGAGTGATATTATACTTAACTCCATTTATACAATAGGTTGTTGAAGTAACATTGTTTATTCCAGTTTCTTTTTTCTCGTATTATAATTATGGAGATCTTTACTATTTATCAGATGTACATTACTATGTATATTACGTGTATGTACATTGTGCACGAATTATTATTAGTGACTCAAACAGCAGTAGAGCTCCTTCGTGCCTAAGCGGTTAGCTTACGCGCCCTTGGCGTGGAAGACCCGCGTTCGATTCCCTGCGGTAGCCCATGTGGTTCGGATTCCACGTTAATCAGTAGGTCCCATCTCATATAGCTTCGCTGCTGAAAGGAACGTTAAACTCAAAGTCAACTCAACTCAATTCAAATAGTAGTATATTTGATTCCACAAACTAACCCTTTATTTCGGTAGTACATAGCTATTATGGCTTTCTTTTGCAATGTTGAGATTGAGAATGCTAGATATCATAATTATACAGGTATTAGTATTATAGACCTGGCACTACTCGCCAGTTACCATGTTATTTAAACCGCATACATTTATTACTTTCCAAAACTCCTTCATACGTATATTACCCTGTTCGTTTGAGCGTTCATCCGTACGGAAGACGAAAAGAATGAACAAAAATAAGAATAAAAAATAAAAACTCATTAGCTACTTGATGGATCATTACAAACTTTGGTCGGAATGTAGAGGTTTGAAAATTAGCAATCGAGTTCGTTGAGGTGATGTTTAAACCGAAAATGATATAAATTAGTCAATTTCGATTTTAACATTGATCACTATAGGACTGACAAAGGGAATAGATGGCTAGAAACAGTTCCCTGCAACCGATAAAGCGTCTCAAGAATTCATTTTATCTCCCTCCTTAAATCTCTACTAAAACCAAAAGTGATATAAATACATATATGACAATGTCCGTTTCAATATTGATAAACATTGAGCAACGGATAAGATATAGCAAGAAGTGGTTTCTGAAATAGATTTAGTGTTCTAAGAATAGATACTGTTTTCTCTCTGAACCCTCTTTTCTAACAAGAAGTGCCAGAAGTCAACCACGTCCGGTTTTAACGTTGATCGCTATTGAGTAAAAACGTAAAATAGAGCGAGAAGCAGTTACCAGTAGTTTCTTTAACTAAGCGTCCTAATAATATATTTCATTTCCACTCTTAATTTCTCTGTTTCAGCCGAAAGTGGTACATATCTACTACCACTTCGGGTTTCAATATTAATTGAAAAGTCACGCTATAAAATCCAAATTCCTTCACGTTGTGTACACGTGACAGTACTACTTGTTTTTATGTACTGTACACAGGCCTGTAAAATAAGGTATTGAATATGAAAGATCATAGAATTTTTAATAACTGTATGTGAGAAAATTCCGATGTGTGGAATACAGTGTCGCCCTTCGCATCTTACTTTCTCCATGCGACGGAGTCGTATGCAAAGTAAAACCAATAGCTTATTTGATTTAATGATTCATTTTAAAAAGAAAACACTACTAGTTTCTGATTTCGATAAATTTAAATTAAAAGAAAGGAGCAAATAACACAGAACTGGATAATACTAAAAAAAAAAAAAAAAAAAAAGGTTGGTTAGATATATCCGTGATAAATGTAGTTCGATTCTCACATGGAGTCCTTTCAAGTATTCCTAAAAATGTAACAAATATTGAAATTTTACATAATGGGGTTTACCATATATGAGAAGTTCATTTCTTTTTCTTTCTTTTTTTTTTAACACGATTACTCGGAGAAAGATGTGACACATACGTAGCTTGGGATCCCCAGTACTATACTCTAAAGCAAGTAATTATTGATTGGCGTTACCTTTTTAATTTGATCTAGAAAATAGTCCTATCGATTTTCATTAAATCTGGCGAAAACTTGTCTTGAAACGAAGAAAAATGGGTTAAGAGGTTCAAGAGCCTCATACGAAAATAAATAAATAAAACATAAATGAATAAAATAAGGAGCAAGAGCGTCATAATAGAAGTGACCTCGTAGAATTATGGATTTCCGAAATACTGTTTGCTTAGTATTTGAAAATACAATATAATTTTATTTTAATACTTAAGCAATCTGCAAAATATCTTACGCTAAACATTAAATAAAAAAGTTTTCCATGGATTCGATTGTAAAAAATATAAGACGCAATTCTATTATTAGTAGCAAATGTTTTTTTTTTATTTGCTATGGATCAAGTAAGTAAGTGTTTTAATAATGTAAACTTCAATATAGATTACATGCATATTATAAAAGTGGCTTCAAAATATGCTTTCATTGGTAAACGGCTTTATTTATAAAAGAACTTATAGGCAAGTTCTACATATTCAGTTTTCAATGGCTGATAGATCTTTTTCAATCAGAGAATTAAAACTACATATTACGTGAGACTAAATTAAGTTCTTTTTTAAAATTTTATTTTGGTGTAGGTAGCTGTGAAAATAGTTAGAACTTATGCAGTTTGTTTCAAGCTTCATATGTATGTTTCAAGCTGGATTCATTACTTTTTAATTCGAGAAATACTCTTCTATAGTTTCTATTTTCTTTCTTAAAAGAAAAATCTCCCTTTGTATGTAGTATAGTTACAAAGTAAACAGTCTTCTAAAGAAATTAAATGAGAGAGAGATCTCCAAATAAAACTTCTGATCATTATATCTCCTTAGTTACCTGTCTTACAAGATAATTGAGAGACACAAGAGAGAGAGACGTTCTACGTATCTTTCCAACATATTGTACAAATGCGTAAAAATGTGGCGCAAGCGGACATAGACATTTCATTTATTTCGTATAAGGAATTTCTACTTTATGATGATAATGACAGAATTAACGTCGAAGAAAATTGAAAATTAGCTTACAAACGTATATCTCCTTCTCTATAGAATTGCTAGAAGTCTGGATTTTTAGCACGATCATCCATTTTGAACGAATTACGTATCAGCTGTGTGATTTCCAACCGAATGTATTATCAGTGTCATCTTCAAACTCATTTACAATGAATCTTTACATTTCGTTTCCCGCCAAATTTCGACTTCTAATCGTTGCATCTCCTACCTTACGTTTAACATATTTACTGTATGAGTCATCGTAAAGTGGTTACTTTTGGTCATGGTCTACTAAATCCCGAAATTATCTTTACAGTACGCTTTCTAGGGTTTCCAAATCCACATTTATATATACACAGTTTGTAATAACATGTAGGATTACGAAATGCACAATGCATATTTGAATATTATAATTTTATATATAGTAAATAAATGGGAATTTTTTTAAACCATTGAATACAGGGATGTACGCATAAACTTATTTCAGAAAGGGTCCAAATTCAATATGACTATAAATTACATTAAAACTTATCAAGTCACTTCTAAATTTAGACTAAATTTTCGAAAAGTGGGGATTTCGGAGGAATCAGAACTCCAGGAACCACTCGCTGCGAATGCCCCTGTTTGGGTAGTAAATCTTCTCAATATACTGATTATTCGAACCTTATATACATAACCTTGTAAATTATTGATTTCATTTGAGTTAAGCTACCCTTTCTGCAGCAAGGCTATATGAGACGTGAACCTACCGCTTAACGTGACATCCGAACTACATGAATTACCATCAGGAATCAAACTCGGATCAACCGCACCTATTGACTGAGGATGTTATTCAGCTATCTCTTGGCATTAGAAGACAGTTCTTTGGCCTTCTCAGAAATATATATATAAAAAAATGGCTGTCATTGGCTCAGATTAGCTTAAATCAACAAACGCGGAAGAATATCAGAACCTATGGAAAGACAATATTCTTGTCAGGAACTGGATACTGAAGAATGAACAATTATAATAAAAAATAACAACATGTGACACAGTTGAATTATAAGGTTGAGTTGCAAGTAATATATGCGTAAAGGAAGACTTCAATTTACTACGCATGTAATACAATAACAATTTATGTCAGAAAATAAAAATCAGTTATTATTGGAAATAAACGACACAATTTCTAGAGTCGTAAATCCTCTTTTCGTTTACCTTGAAAACTACGAATGAGAAACTTATCATTGACATGTGATTTTATTTAGGTCAATTCATATATTTTATATGAAATACACACTATTACAAAGAAACATATGTTAAAGTTCATGTTAATAATAATTTTGGGATATAAATCTCATTAATCATCTTGCTAAGGTCGTAATGAAGAGTTTAATAAATGTATATTTCAGTATCACATTCATCTCAATAAGTATCATGTTTCTTCTATATCAATTTTTAAGTTTACAAAGTTTCTTTTACAAAAAAAAAAAAAAAAAAATAGATATGAGCTTTTTACCTCAGGCATATCATTTTGCCCAGTTCCATTAGATGTTTCGATTGATACTTTACCTTTGGAAACTTTTTTTTTTTTTAAGTAATAATATTTTAAAAGTTTGAAGAAAGACTGACTCTATATTTGTGCTTTCGTAACAGAGGCGAGCACTAAAAACGGGAGCCAGTGCATCCGAATCCGCATCCGAAACTTCAGAATTATACACACATTTGCGAGACTGTTGAATACTATGTTTTATAAACGTACGAAAGGAGATTTAAATTTATCAGAGAAATCTAACAAACGGTTTTCTCAAAGTTTCCATTTTTCAGATTGTGTAAAATCACAATTATCAAATTCAATTATTCAGATTAAAACAGTATTTACACAACACATCTCTATAATATAAACTTTTGGTATTCATCTTGCTATCAATCGTTATGCAATGGAAAGTACATCCAGGGTCTAGCCAACACCCCGTAAGAAACTATATAATACGGAGTTCTACATATTGACATGAAACATGAATCTTATGAGTTATTACAGAAGACAAGTTTTCTTCTTAGTTAACCACAATACTATTCTAATTAGTGTGTTATTTAGGTGGCCCCCCACTTGCCCCCCACTTGACACACCAACGATAAAATTAGTGTCAATCGTTAGTGCTTCTTAGTGCACCAATCCCTAACGTTAGTGCTTCATTAGTCTAAGAGCTACAAGTAAAAAACTTTTGGGGTACCAAGTTCACGCTGCTCCCCCACTTCAAGCACTACCGAAATAAATAGTGCCATGACCACTGACGTTAGTGCTTCATTAGTGTAGGCTCTAGAGCCAAAACAATGGTACACGCTGCCCCCCCCACTTCAAGCAATAAGGAAATAAATAGTGCCGTTCATTAGTGTATCGTTAGTGCTTCTAGATAATACTAGTAGTTTCGTTAGTGCTTCACTATTAGAGTAGATATAGCCAATTATAAGTTACGAAACTCCTATAAGAAATGCATGGGGAATTTTTCACTGCGTCAAATTACCGCCAAATTCAAACGCACTAATGATCTCTATTAGTGCAATCGTTAGTGCATCGCTAGTTCTTCTTAGTGCACCAACACCAACATTAGTGCTTCATTAGTGTAGGAACTACAAGTAAAAAAAACCCTTTGGGCCTAGCGTGAACTTGGCCCCCACTTTGAGCACTAGCCAAAAGATAAGTGCCATTCGTTAGTGTATCGTTAGTGCTTCTAGAAAATACTATTAGTTTCGTTAGTGCTTCACTATTAGAGTAGATATAGCCAATTATAAGTCAGGAAACTCCCTTACGAAATGCATGGGGAATTTTTCATTTGTCAAATTAGCGCCAAATTCAAAAGCACTAATGACCTCTTCTAGTGCAATCGTTAGTGCATCGCTAGTGCTTCTTTTTGCACCAACCGCGAACGTTAGTGCTTCATTAGTGTAGGTACTATAAGTAAAAAAAACATTTGGGGGCCAAATTCACGCTACCCCCCACTTCAAGCACTGACGATAAAATTAGTACCATTCGTTAGTGCATCCTTAGTGCTTCTAGAAAACAGTTATAGTTGCGTTAGTACTTTAATATTAGTGTGATTATGGCTAATTACATTTGACGAAACTCCCATAAGAAATGCATGGGGAATTTTTCATTGCGTCGAATTACCGCCAAATTCAAAAATACTAATGATATCTTTTAATGCAATCATTAGTGCATCCTTAGTGCTTCTTAGAGCACCAACCTTAACGTTAGTGCTTCATTAGTGTAGGAACTGCAAGTAGAAAACCCTTTGGGCCTAGCGTGAACTTGGCTCCCCCACTTTGAGTACTAACGAAAAGGTTAGTGCCATTTGTTAGTGTTTCTAGGAAATACTAACAGTTTCCTTAGTGTTTCACTATTAGTGTAGATATAGCCAATTATAAGTCACGAAAGGCTAATAAGAAATGCATGGGGAATTTTTCATTGCGTTAAATTACCGCCAAATTCAAAAACAGTAGTGGTCTCTTCTAGTGGCATCGTTAGTGTTTCGTTATTGCTTGCTAGTGCACCAAGACCGAACACTAATGCTTCTCATCGTGAATGCTTTTATGGGCTAGCGTATAATTAGCTTCTCCTAAGTTTTATTTTCTACCGTCCGTACTGTTGAGGCACTAATGTTAGGAGTTCTGCAATAAAAGCTACTAACACTACACTATACTATAACTATTACCCTATATGTTGTTATTAGTGCTTTTAAATATGGGGGAATTTTACAAAATGAAAAATGCCATGCTTCTCAAGTGCACGCTTCTCAAGTGCTACGAAAACTATTTACATATTTAGTGCTTCGTTATTGCACATTAGTACACTAAACTCTAACATTAGTACTATCAATCATACTTTAGAAGTTATTAATGAATAACTCGGGCGGGGCTAACTTTAGATTTTTCTACTTTTACACAATTTTTTAGTAGTTGTGCCACAAAAGTGGGACTAACACCAGTGGTTAGTGCGTTAATAGAGCTCTATAAAACACTGAGTGCTGTCATAGTTTAGGAGTTATAAGTGAATAAAACACTCGGGATAAATTTAAATTTATCGAAGTTTAAAATAATTGTCTCACAAAGGTTTAATAAACGTCAAAGGTTAGTAAAGCGTTAATACTACAAAAAGCTCTAATGTTAATGCTACCTTAGCTCTAACGTTAGTGAAATCGTAGTTTGGGAATTATTAATGAATAACTCGGACGAGACTGAATTTAAAATTATCGAATTAACACTAATTTTCTCACAAAGGTAGGACAAACGCTAAAGGTTAGTGCATCCTTAAATCTTCAAAAAATAATTAGTAATAACGTTAGTGCTATCATATTTTAGTACTTATTAATGAATAACTCAACCCTGTCTAACTAGATTTTTCAACTTAAACAATTTTACACTAATTGTCCCACAAAAGTGGGACAAACACAAGCGTTTACTGCATTGCTAGAGCTCGTTAAAACACTAATCATTGTCGTTAGTGCTTTTATGAATAATCCGGATAGGATTGAATTTAAATTTATCGAACTTCATACTAATTGTCCCACAAAGGTAAGATAATCACCGAAGAATAGTTCACTGTTAGTGCTCCATGAAACACTAATCATTTAACTTCAGTGACGTCACAGTTTAGGAGGTTTAACGAATAACTCGAGCTGGGTTAATTTCAGGTTTTTTAATTTTTACACAATTAGTGTAAAATTTGATAAATTTTAATTGAGTTCCGCCCGAGCTATTCACTGATAACTCTTAAACTATGATAGCACTATCATCAGTGTTTAGTATTTTTTGAAGCACTAAAAACGCACGAACTTTTAGCGATTATCCTACCTTTTGATGGACAATTATTGTAAAATTCGATAAATTTAAATTTAGCCTCGTGAGTCTTATTCGTTAATAACACTTAAATTAAAATAACACTAACATTAGTGCTTAGTCAGCGGACGACTAAACGCTGGTTTTGTCCAATTTCCGTCAGACAATTAGCGTAAAATTGAATAAAATTTAAAGATCTAAAGTAGCCCCCCCCCCCCGAGTTATTCATTATTAACTCCTAAACTACGATAGCAGTAACGTTAATGCTTAGTGTCTTTCGGAGCACTAACGATGCACTAATCTTTGACGTTTATTCAACCTTTGTGGGACAATTATTGTAAAATTCGCTAAAATTAAATTTAGCACAGAGTGAGTTATTCACTTATAACTCTTAAACTATAATATAAATTAACGCTAATGCTTCGTGCTTCAGGAAGCAATAACGATGCACTAACTTTTGACATCAATCTCACTTTTGTAGGACAATAATTGTAAAATTAGAAAAAAGCAATTTAGTCTGGCAAATGATATTCACTAATGAGCACTAACGAAACACTAACCATGTGAAATGTTTTTTTTAGTATTTGAGATGCGTGCGGGGCTAAATTTAGACACGTAGCATTTTTCGTTTTGTAAAATTCTTTCCCCAAATTTAAAAGCACTAATAATCATATATTAGTGCAATGGCTACTATTACCTACAGGAATTTAACGCAATGAAAAATACTCATGCATTTCTTATGGGAGTTTCTTGACTTACAATTGACTATATCTACACTAATAGTGAAGCACTAACGAAACTATTAGTATTTTCTAGAAGCACTAACGATACACTAACGAATGGCACTAATCTTTTGGTTAGTGCTCAAAGTGGGGCCAAGTTCACGCTAGGCTCAAAGGGTTTTTTACTTGTAGTTCCTACACTAATGAAGTACTAATGTTAGGGTTGGTGCACTAAGAAGCACTAGCGATGCACTAACAATTACACTAAAAGAGATCATTAGTGCTTTTGAATTTGGCGGTAATTTAACGCAATGAAAAATCCCCTATGCGTTTCTTATGGGAGTTTCGTGACTTATAATTGGCTATACCTACACTAATAGTGAAGCACTAACGAAACTATTAGTATTTTCTAGAAGCACTAACGATGTGCTAACGAATGGCACTAATCTTTTCGTTAGTGCTCAAAGTGGGGGGGTCAAATTCACGCTAGGCCCAAAGGGTTTCTTACTTGTAGTTCCTACACTAATGAAGTGAATTTGTCCGTACGTTTTTCGGAACGATTTTTTTTCCATAACAATCAATAATAAACAAAAAACAAACGATTGGCTTCGGTTTCGAATCGAAATTTGACAGTGGGGGGCCAACTTCACATACATATGGCAACCCTATCCTACAGCTTAACATGGGATCCGAACTACATGAACTCCCTCTGGGAATCTAACCCAGGTCTCAAGCACCGAAGACGCGTATGTTAACCATGTAGCTACGAGGGAGCTCACATATGAGAATGAGATCAGACTATGGTTCTTCTTATACTCAGGAAACACTCCAACAGAAATGGTTCTCGGGACCCTGGTGGTTCACTGGTAGAGCGATCTCTGGTTTGATCGGAGCTCACACTCAGCCAAGTGGGCATTGTGGTGAACAAATACCATGCGAGTGGGTTTTCTCGAAGTATCCTGTTTCCTCCTATTTCCATTATCATCATTGATCTTATGATCACCGTCTCCTTTGTCTTCGGTGCATAAACGTGGGACGTTAAACTAAAAAGAAAAAGATAGTGATTCTTCCTAACTCCATTCTCAATCGAAGCACATAGTATGTATGCACATCCTATGTTAAGTTATGCTTTCATGTTGCACACAGGTTCAGAATTAAGGGGGATGTTAAACCTGAATTAGTTAACTCAGCTTTGCACTTTCATCCAGCTTCTAGCAATATTTTGAGCTAAACTCTGTCTTTATTCACATAATAAAAATAGTATAAAGTTTGTTTTTCCTTTCTTTCAAAGATGAAGTGTCAATTATTATATGAAAATGACAGAAAGAAGCAAAGGATATGGAATAACATTGCATTTTAATTTCGTTTAATATTAAGTGTATAACATATAATGTGGAGAAGTACATACGTATTTATTTATTTATTTATTTATTTATTTTTATACGATAAAACCTATTTTTATTTAAATAATTGGGTTTGTTGTAATGTTCAAAAGTTTGTTGTAGTTATAGTTACGGGTTACCATCGAGGCAAAAACCTAGAATTCAGTCCCGATAGCTATCGCCTATATTATTTAATTGTAAATTGCATCCTTCTATTAGCTGGTAGATTTATATGAATCATTTATGCACATAGTATAAATCAATTTTCTTTTTTTTTAAAAAAAAATACCTATCAAAGCGTATCGTGATAAGCACACAATACAATGAATGTAGACCGTAAATCAAATATACCTACATAAAACTATTTACAATTTAATTATAAATACGTGCTTAGTGACGCGTGGCCATTGTTAAAAATGAATTTAAGAGCCTGCGACGGATAGTGGTAAGATAATGCATGAAATACTCTAGATGTTTAAACAGGTTCAGGGGATGAAATGAAACTATCTTTTGCCAGGTTACGAAATGAGAGCGCAACTTTACTGCCTAAAGCCTTAGTAAAAACTAAGAGAAAGTTTAGTTTAGTATTGAATAAAGAAGCGTCCCTCTTCAGTGCAGATACCGCATGATGTGAACCTAAAGTTTAAGGTGGATCTACCGTCAAATTCAAATCACTGTAATGCGTTTAACGTTCAGGCAGAGGAAATCGAACCCACAACCAAGCTCATCAAAGGCGAGTGCGATAACCACTAGGCGAGCGAGGAGGTAATGATATTTTTGTATATTATTATTCATCCTTCTTTATTGAAACAATTGTGGAGTGCCTAAGTAGGGACTTGTATTTACAGTACATTACATATGGAACAGTAGTGTAGTAATGACTGATATGCCATGCTAGACAGTATATCTATTTTCATTCACTCATAGTTGATTTTGTATCAATGAGAAAAACCTTTTCTCTTCGGGCGAATGCCAGGACGACAATCTTCTTTTTAAAAAATGAGAAAGAGGAAATAAGCACGGAGCCAAAGGAATAGATTAAGAATTATAATGAGCGATACCATGTATGCTGTTAATCAGTACCTAAGGCTTCATTGTGCAGGTATTCTGCTATACACCCAATTAATATTTTTAGTATACGTAACAGGTGCTAAAGAAAGACTGTAAATAATAAGTAAAACAAGAAAAATTGAACAAAAATGAAATGTGAATAATAATGTATTTTTGAATGACAATATTGGAGCAATTAATGCCTTGAAATTTCGGGACCTATGATTTACTAAAGCAATGAACAGTTGAAAATAAAATATACATCCATATTGGCATAGATGTGTGGAAGCAATATACAGGGTGTTTCAAAACAACACCGACAACGTTTGGGAGATGATTCCTGACTCCAAGATAAGACATAAAGTATAGACAAAACTGGGTTCACAAATGCTTCCTGTCGAAGTTATAAGCTGCCGAAAACATGAAAAATTGAATTTTAAAGGTTCATAGTTCCAAAACTATTTGACCTACCGTAGTCGGATCAAGACTTCACTTAGGAACTAATATGTACACTATTCAAAAATACGTGTTTAGAATTCTAAGGTACTCACGTAGCAATTTTTGCAAAGGGAGTTTGGTTACAGGCGTATGAGTTGAAGTACTCACCAACTACCTCTATAAAAATTGTTGCGGAACTTCCGCAGGATTCTGAAGTATGGATATTTGGATAGGGTACATATTAGTTCCTAAGTGAAGTCTTTACTCGACTACGGTAGGTCCCATAGTATTGGAGCTATGGACCTTTAAATTTCATTTCTTCATGTTTTCGGCAGCCTATAACTCCGAAAGGAAGCATTTGTGCACCCAGGTATATATATATTTTTTTTTTGACTTATCTTGGTATCAGGAATTCCCTCCCAAACGTTGTCGGTGTTTTGAAACACCCTGTATATACATATCCAAGTGTTTCATGATGCTAGGGTTGAACCGAAAAAATCTGAGAATATAATCAAGAATCGAATCCAGAACCATGCGCACGCACGCTAACCACTTGGCTAGAGGGTATTATATGAGCCACTTCGTTGCGAATGTTATTATTCTTTTTTAATTATCCATAAGTCTATTATGGTTAAAAATTACGAATCTTTTCTTATAGTTGACTGTAAGAACGTTTCCCACATTCCTTAATTTAAACATTTTTCCTTTTTTGATGATTTATTTTCATGTTGTCAGCCGTTATAAGCAGTGTATGAGGTAATAATTCTCTCCAGAAAGGATGAATTTAACCTGTATACACACCTAGCCATCACACACGCACACAATAGTTATAGACTCTACATATTATTACTATTATTTTGTATATTTAAACAATTGGTGACCTTTCAAACTCCCACGAATGCGGTGGATCAGTGGTAGAGCGTTCACCTGTGGTGCAAGCGGTCCTTGGTTCGATTCCAGCTAGCGTCAAGTGAGCTTTGTGGTATTCCACCATTTCATTCATTACTCGTCATATTCGTGGGACGTAAAACTTAAATATTCCAATTTATTTTTTTTCTTTACACCTTCTTCGAGGCTTTCTAGCTTGCTCATGATAAAAATAATTCATTTTCTTCATAAAGAGATACATATTTCAAGAAACAAAAATGTATGACTCTAATGATTACAAGAACGTTGAGAAATGAGATGTTTCACAAACTGCTAAAATAAAAGCGTTTTTTTTTTTCAGTTTGGCTAGACAAAATAAAAGTTGTTCCCTGTTTCTATACTTAACATTCAAAAAAATCTAGAAAGGGGAGAAGTTATTCCTGTCAAGGATTAAAATTTAGTTCTCCAGGGGGTTGCAATTTTTTGTGAAGGGGAAAGTCCCTAAGATCCCTCCGCCAGTTCACAAATTGATTATAAGAGAATAATAATAATAATAATAATAATAATAATAATAATAATAATAATAATAAGAAGAAGAAGAAGAAGAAGAAGAAGAAGAAGAAGAAAAAGAAGAAAAAGAAGAAGAATAGATAATCTTTCGCTTACTTCGTTAGAGTTTTGCACTTGTAATGCGATATAATCCTTGGTTAATCCGACTGCCCGGTTGATAATACGGTCGCATCTCTTGGTTTGAGATTGTTCATAGTTGCCGAACTTTTCAATATTCAGGCCTAACGTCTATTTTCGCTACTGAAGCCACATAAGACGTTGACATAACGCAGTTTAACATAAAGTCCAACATCAAGGCTACCAAATGTCCCGATTTAGTCGAGACAGTTTCTATTTTTATCCTAGTTCTGGCTTTTTAATCTGAAATCGGGACGAGTATATGCTATATTAATTCCAACAGTTATACCTTAATACGATGACTACTCTGTTCTGTTGGTAAAGAAAATCAAAGGAAACTAAAAACAAGTAATTGTTTATTATACTGTATCCAAAGTATACCTACCACAACAATAGGTTACTTTTGAGAGTTGAGCATACGAGTTTGGCATAGGAGACCCAGTTTCGATTCCCGGTGCGAGCTTATGCTTTCGGAAAATTAGTGTAAGTACCAACCGAATTTTCGAACTTCAGATGGCACTTCAAGCTAACTATCTCTCTTCTCAAAAGTGTCAGTTCGAAGTCCGATTTCCGACCAAAACAAGCTACTATGAATAATTTATGTGGCAGGGATATTTTTCTTTAGATATAGTATTTTCGCTCTATCCAGCTCAGAAGTAGCTGATGCAATGAATTAATATCTGTGAGAGTTTCCTTTTTTCCCTGAAAATTTCTTTCGTAAGTTTATCTTTTCTTTTTATCTTCTTTGTTTTTCTTTCTTTTTTAAATCTTTCTTGCATTTATATTATAGGAAATTTTACATTAGGTATTAATTTGTTTGGGACAGCACAGACTTCAGTTTTTTAATACATAAAGATAAATAATTATTTTCTGCTGTTAAGTGCTTTATTATTATTATTATTATTATTATTATTATTATTATTATTATTATTATTATTATTATATCTATTTAGCGCTTTGTTAATATTGTTTTTTTAAAGTTTTTGTCAATGATTTTTCTCCTCCCTCTAGCATAATATTCCAATGACCCACATGGTAGGAGGGGGGGGACACGGTGGCTCAGTGGTAAAGCGCTTACCTCTCGTGAGCGAGATTCACTGTCGACAATATCGTGTCTGTAGTATTTCTGCAGGTACTCCCGTTTCCTTCCACAATTTCATTCCACCAGTTCTTCCATCATCATTCACTTGCCTTAATCGTCGCCTCCCTTAGCCTAAAGGACAATTGTGTTACCTTAAACTGAAATATTTCATTTCATTTCTATAACTCACCTGCGTCATAACCCTCTTGTAGATATGTATCTCTGGTTTGGAGGATCTGTGTGTATAGATCTGAAGTCACTTAGTTGTCTTTTATAATATTGTTACAAATTTTAATTTACTTATTTCTAAAAACTAATTTATATAGAATTCAGCCTGCATTAAGTAAGTTGCTTCTTTATGTCAATATTTAGAAGTAGTCAGAGAAATATAAATTAACAAATATCTTTTCTTTTTTAAGGGGAAAGAAGATCGGAAAATACCCATACTAATTTTAGGTCAATTATGGTAAACATAGTTAACATTTAGCTTGATTTCCTAAAGGATTGAAACAAGAGATGCAAATTTTAATCTCAAACCACGCACACTACTGTGTTGGGCCAGGAAGTAAACATTTGGATCCTAATTTTCATGTTCTGCATTAAATTGATTTCATTATCTACGTAAAGTTGAAATTCCTTATCCTTAATCTGTGAAAAGTATGTCCGTTTAATTACCAGTTTAATTAGGAGGACTGTGTCTCATCTGAATTCAATATGGAAAACTATTTTTGCTGCCTATACTTTTTCTGATTTCCTTCATAGGTAAGATGTTGTGTAGTACTATTGCTTACAAAACAGAAATTTTAAACAGGAAATAAGCAACTATAAAAGTCTACATTTCGAGGTAGATCTCCCCTTGGAATTGCGTGATTAATTCGTCTACTAAATCATCATGTAACACAAACGCGTAAACTGTAAATGAAATGAAATGCCATCTTTGAGTTTTACGTCCCACGATTATGCCGGTTAGGCTAAAGGAGACGGTGATTATGAGAAATGAATGAAATGGTGGAATGAAGAAAGTGGGAGGAAACGGGAGAACCCCGAGAAAACCCACGCACACGGTGTTTGTCCACCACAAAGTTCACTTGGCGGGAGCAGGGTTTGAACCCGGGACCCCAAGCACCAGAGGTGAACGCTCTACCAGTGAGCCACCGTGGCCCCAACGCGTAAACTGTATTATACATAGTTAGCTAAATTATTGTCAAATTTTCCCACTGCTTTCTTTCTCTTTTTTCTTTCTTTCTTTCTTTCTTTTTCTTTTTTTGGTGCTTAAATCATTTTAGCGAAAACGAATATGACGAAGGATATAATGTAAATGAATCTAACATCCCGTCTTATGCATTTAAACGAAACAAATTGGATACGTTTTAACCATTTTCATAGCTACTTATACCAAAAGAAGTTATTTAAAATACTTAATTTATTGTTATAATGTAATATATAGTTTTAATCGTCTGATTGGAAGATATTAACCATTAATCTGAATGTATAGAATAGAACTTGTAACTAGTTTTCATAAAAAAATATTTACTTTTCGCGGCATTAATATCACCATATTATTCTGAAAGTATACCCTTTCAAATATATAGTGCACTTCTCATATAGTTAGATGATGAAGAGGGACGCTAATCAAAATATTGTATTTAATGAAAAGGATGATAGAGAGCTCAGTCTGGTGCTAGTGGTCCGAATTTGATCCTAGCCAGTGGTATACAATTACAGTATCCGTGGTTATTTTCAAGATTATTTCGATTTCTTTAATTTATTTCATTACATTTCAATTTTATTTATAATTTCTGGGAGTAACTCTGAGACAGAAACGTAAAATATTTTGTCATATTTCATGGAAAACATGTAAGTAAATACGAATGAATACGCTACAAAACGTACTAGCGACAAAACGTACTAGCGACAAAACGTACCACCGACAAAACGTACCACTTACCCTGAGGGATGCTTATGAAGGGTTTTCTAAAAACACTTTAAATAATGACAAGCGACAAAACGTACCAGTTGACTGGAGGGCTACTTGCGAAGAGTCTTCCAATCAGCCATCAAATAATGACAGGCGACAAAACGTACCACTTGATAGGACAGCATATAAGTATATATATATTGGCCAAAATAAGGTTAAAAGTTGAACAGATTGGTGGTGAGAAAAGTACCGATGCAAGACCAAGACTACGACTAAGGCTAAGACTAAAACCATGCCTGCAAGATTCTCGCCAGACCTAAACCAGCAAGAATCTTGCATATGCAATATTTGAATATTCGCTGATTTCCATCACACTTTCTCCAGGCTTTGGACCAGGGACGGATAGGTATTATTAGAGGGGCGCGTGTGCTTTCTCCCACAAGGTAACGTTACACCAGCATCTCAATGTCACAAATCAAGTTGCACAGTTTTCTTTCTACAGTAAGTCAATAGTATTAACAATTGACAATTAAACCCTGATATTCTTTCATCAGTATATTATTCTGAATTGTTCAAAATATTATATGAAGTTCAAGGAGAACATATACTATATTACAAAATTAGCAGATGTTTAAGTGTACTAGTTTTTGATGCTACTATATGTATCACTTTTGCATTCGAAATATTTTTTAATAAATCTTTTTCAATAGACATCAACATAAATATTTTCAAATGTTCCTGAGACATGGTACTCGTTAGCCTATTTTTAATGTATTTCAGTTTATTTCAGTTTTGTAAAATTCCCTTCACATGTTACCTGAGTTACGGGCAAAGTCAATAAAAAATTATATGCTGGAAACTTGGATAAATATTACTGCCAAATTTACAATTCTGCGAAATTAAAAAGCAGCACATTGGACAATTTTGCAACACGTTTTGCATTCGCTTTCCTTGTAAACAAATGTATTTTATCCTAATTCTGAATCACTTGCACCATCAGCACAGTCATGTTTTCTCGGTTGTGCTCGTCATCAAGACTGACTTTCAAGGATATCCACGTCCTTCAAAAGTGCAAGAGAATACATTTATAGTATCCTTGGAAACTTCTTTACTGAAGTTTTTCAGAAAATATGTAAGTTTATCGAAAGGCACGTCTGGAAGTTCTGTTACTTGGTAGAAGTGTCTAGGGTCCAAATAATTCATAAAGTACATTGCTTCTTGAATCTTGAAGAAATATTCGAAACTAAAATACCATGTCCAATATTGTGTTGAATGCGTCGATGCAGTACCTGGAAATTGGTAGAAGCAGCTTCATCTTCATATTCACAGGAAAATCTTTGTCCATCTCTGAAGGCGAATTGTCGACAGGTCAATAGAAAAAAAAAAAAAAGAAAGAAAGAAAGAAAGGAAAGAAAGAAAGAAATCACGTTCTAAGACTTCAAATTTGTTATTGATCCATTCTGCAAAGCTTAATGCTGCATTCTTAACGGATTCAAAATCATCTCTCTACTCTTTCAGTTGGAACAAAGTAGTCTGCACCATCCGATAGGACTACACTAGCAGCACCCTCTATTTGGAGATAGTTTGACAGAGAGGTCGTCACTTGAAATATCTTAAGGAACATTTGTGCTGTCCGAATTGTTTTGAACTTGAGAAGATCTTTTATATATCCTTTCGCTTTACACCTAGCTTTTGGTTTGATATTTTCTGTAGAAGCAATTTTTTAATTATTATGGTCAACTCTATATACAAAGCACTTTCTGGGTTCGAAAAATGATCAAACTTTTTCTGAAAAATATTGTGTTTTCTACCATCTTGTTTCCTCAATAACTGTAAGACGCCTTTGTTAACATTTGATCTTCCAAATGTTCATTCGCTGATAAGACTCACGCATAAATATCGCACAATTATTCAGCAGAACAATGACACAGAATTAATGCATTTTTTTTTGTCAGATCACATATAACATGATTGAGTATATGAGCGTAATACCACACGTGTAACTGAGTTTCTTAGTGGTTAAGCGGTTAGCGTATGTGCCTTTGACGTGGGAGACCTGGGTTCGATTCCTGACGGAAGCTCATGTGCTTCGGATTTCCCTAAATCAGTATGTCCCGTCTCATATAGCCTCGCTGCTAAAAGGACCGTTAAACTCAAAATCAACCGAACCTCACGTGTAACTGATCATAGGTGAATTTTAAAAAATCCGAATATTGTCCTTGCATGTTACTCGAGCCATCGGTTGAATTTCCAATACACTTCTTAATATCAAGGTTCAACTTCTGCAGAATTTCCAGCAGTAAACCGCAAGGACACTGGCCTGTGGTAGATATGCATTTCACAATGACAACAACACTGTTTAACAACTATTTTAACAACATACCATAAAACAACAGAGCACTGGCCTGAAACTAATATATCTTGAGTAGTGTCTAATAGAACAGAAAATATTGAAGCTTGAGAGACTTCTTTCGAAAAATTTTCTCTGATAAGTGTGTTGATAGCATTCAAAACATAATTCACCGTGTTTAGTAAAAGTTATGCGACCACTATCCTGCTTACTTCCTGGTATATGACTCTTCTCGGTGACCTTATCTAAATTACTTTTAACCGGAAGATCAAATTTGCTTAAGAAAGGAATAATGTCCAAAAAATCTCCATGATCTATAGCTGTGTCTTTATGTTTATATACTGCTACATTTCCTCTGTAGAGCCCTCTTTTACCAATGACTTTCTGTACTTTGACAACTTAATACATTGCCTGTCTGTTCTTCTCAACCTTATACTGCCGTTGTTTTACCTGTTCATGAGGAAGTAGTTTCTTAACATTATGTTCTTTTTTGTTAGATGTGTAAGCACCCACATTGGTCTAATGTATTTTGGAAGACTCGTGTTTTCTTACTCGCTGATAAACGTGTTTAATGTTACGTTCATCACGTACAGAACCTTTAAGAGAAGTTTGTTCGATGTGGAGAATAATCTGTGAACACGCTGAAAAAAAATGCTTGAAGTGGTACGTTTTGTCGCGGATTAAATATCCGAAATGTTTTAATTAGTCCAAGACAGGTTGTAATTTATATAAGTGGTACGTTTTGTCGTGGAATAAATATCAGAAATGCTTTAATTAATCCATGACAGGTTGTCATTTATGACAGGTCGTCAAAAGTGGTACGTTTTGTCGCGAAAATTCAAGTGGTACGTTTTGTCGCTGGTACGTTTTGTCGGGACACCCTTCCGAATAGCAGTAAATTTCCTCACGTGAAATAATGGAGTGCCTTTTTAAAATTATGAACTATGTAGCATCATCATCATCATCACCCTCATAGGTATTCTGCCTTTATTGGCAGGTCACTTGCAGCAGCTGAGAAGCTTCCATTCTCCACGATCTTCCGCTAAGGTTTTTGTCTTCACGTATGATCTTTCTGTTTTGATATCATCCATTAATTGTAGTCTCCTTCGTCCCCTCCCTCTCTTTCCCGCCACCATATTTTCTAGGACGTCCCTCATGATACATCTTCTTAGGCCATGTCCAAACCAGTTTCTCTTCCTCTTAATATCTAAAAGTGTTCTTTTCTGTCCCACCACTTCTAACAATCTATGTAGCATCAAAGTGAAGTTATTCACGAAATATTGAAATTCCAGGGACGTATTCACAATTTTATGGGATGATCCTTTCAGCTCACAGTTGTGCGTATAGCCATTAGCGTGGCAAGTTTATGCGCAGCCCTGATTGAACAACAGTTTGGTAGCGTAAATATTTATGAATTAGACGATACCATGACTATACAGAAAAGTGCAACTAGTGTCACGTAAACCTTTGGTACTCAATCTTGTTACCAAACTGTTGCAAAGAAGTCTTATTACACTTGTGTGACTTGTCAGTCATAAAGTATTGAACCATAAATACCAGATATCTGACTCACCATCCTACACCTGTCTGATCAGACAACTTTCCCCTTATCCCAGTCAGAGGAGGATGAAATGTTACTTATATCCAGGGTCAGACCTAGGAGTTTTGGGACCTAATTTGGAACAATTTTAGTTGAGATTCCCAGGTTCCCAGCTCACACCAAGGTCTGTAGAATCACATGTAAGTCTATTATAGACTCTATATTTCTGTGGTAAAATGGAAAGTAATCAAAATGTGCGCTCAAAAACACTAATTGCTAAACGCTAATATTAGACACACACACACACACAAAGAAACACACACACACACACAGAACTAATAACACTTACATTGACTCACATTAATATACGGACAGTTGCATTGTATTAAAAGTAAGAAGGACTATGAAATAAATGAGAACCGTGTGAGTGAAAAAATATATGTATATATATATATATATATATATATATATATATATATATATATATATATATATATATATATATATATATATATATATATATATATATATATATATATCCATAAACTTAAAGAAATAAAATAAGTACAAATACCCCTCATTTAGATAAGTTCGGTTCCTTCTTGTTCTGCCTAATGACACTCTAGCACTTTGTAACACAATTTTTATCTAATCTTATCTTTAGGCAGAACAGGAATTCATGTTCTGCCTAATTCCTCTTCTGCCTAGTTCTCGCAAAAGGGATATTTAAATTTGAGGGACATTTATTAGTACATATTTTTCCTTGAGTTTCCAATGCCATTCCAGAAGAATTTAAATTAAATTTTCTGAAATGGGAATATACATACTGTAATTCATTACGAAAAAACAAGTCATGGAATTATGTTCAAAAACTTTACTTCTCATAAGCTCTATCTTTAACATAAGCCTCCCGTGGAAGAACACTCTCAATACTGTTTATTGTAAGATAAATTTTGCAGTAAAAACAATCTTAATGAGTCGTATAGTATGGTGCAGTACCTATAGTATGCTATGAGTGTAAGATAATGAATCTAGACTTTGCTTTATTTCAAATTCTACTATATTATCGTATACCAACTCAAATTCAGTTAGATTTTCTCATGGCTTATGTCTCTCATTTTATTCATTTTATGACCATTAAGTAGAAAACTATAGCATAACAAAGCTTTTTCTTATATATGACTATCAACAAAAAGGTAAATTTTATTTGATATGTAACTAAATTTGCATGTACTTTATTATGGAAAGCCATTTAAAAAGTAATGACCTATTATTTATAAAATAGCTCCGATTAAATAATATAATATAAATAATTAAATTTTTGTAGCGTTTGGCAGCTGAAACTAAGGCCTATAATGTCTCTTATTTGAAATAAACAATTTAGGTTTCAATATGGAAAAATGATTGGCCAATTACTATCAAGAATTAGTTGATATTTAGTTTCGGCCAATCAGAAGCAAGTATTTGTTGCTGTTTAGAACTACTTCGGCGAGTAAACTGAGTGTCAACGAATTCTTGCATGTAATAGGCCAGATATTCCTCCACATTTTAAATTAGAACTGATCTATAAATTACGTAGAACTCTAATGGCTTTCCACTAAGACATGTACACCATTTACTCTGAATTTCAAACATAATTTACTGTCCTTGGTGTTAGTAACGTAAGAGAAATATGTATAGACCATTATAGGTACTGCATCATAGTGTACGACCAGGGGCGTCATTTAAGGGGGGCAGTCATTTAAGCAATTGCCCCCCCCCCAAGAGTTTGAGGAACACATATACTGTAATCGATTGTCTATTAATATACTAGTACAAAACATGAAAATCTTATGTCTACAGTACTCTTGCCTCCCTCAAGCAAAGTCTGAAATGACGCTCCTGTGTACGACTCCTTAGGATTGTTTTTACTTGGAAGCTAACGTTACAATTAATAGTTTAGCGAGTGGTTTTCTTCGAAACAAACGCATTTCTTCAAGTTTGATATTTTAATACTCCTTGAAAAATAGTCTAACCTTCCACAAAAATACCATCCTTATTACAAGAAAGTACATTCAACTTGTGTAATTCAGGATTAATCGAATGCAATCGAATCGAGCCTAACAGTTCCACATGGCCGCGAATAACGTGTCTATCCAAAGAACTTTTGGACACAACTATCAACAGTCGCATCTGAAGCCCTTGAACAGTTTTTTTTTCCATGGGCACAAATCACATTCAACCGTACACTAAGGCTGATTATCAAGATAAACATTGAATAGATTTCTAATATTGGAATAGACTCTGAAGAAAGTATGTCATCCATCACGTAATCATGTCAATCATACTCAATAATTTGGAGTGGGACACGGCTGTCTCAGTGTAGGGCATTTCGATGTAAGACATTTCGACGTTCAGTGTATTCAAGTATAAAATCACAAAATTCAAAATCCTTTTTTTTTAAAAAAATCAAGTTTTATTTTATATTTTCTATGTGAACTAATTCTCCCTTCTTCTCATTACGAGTATATAATTAATGCTCTCAAATATCTTTTAGAACTAAACATCCCTTACAACCAAACGTCCTCACACCAAAACGTTCTAGATTCCATTTTGAGTATATTGTAATAGAATCAATATGCATAAAAAAAGAAAAAAAAAGAAATTCAACATACATTGCTAGACTACTAATGTAAGACAACACATGCTCACACTTGTGCATATTTTTTTTAAACGTTCTCTCGGCTTCTTACCCTCCCCTTCTCACTCTTCAGCCACCCACCAGAGATAAAAATATTTGAGTCAAACACTTTTAAATGGAGATATTCGTAAGCAGTAACAACACCAGAGGGGATAAGAAGGGCGAATGCACCACGCCCCTCGTAGTTACACCTATCCCTCGACTCCCTTTGTTTTACTGATCCCTCCCCCCGAAAAAAAAATACGTAAGTAAAGAGCAAGCATGTGTTGTCACTGTTTGTAACTACAGTATTATGGAAGTATACTGCTTGTGATTGTAAAGTGGACTGCAACAACTTGAAAACAATCTGAGAAGATAAAAGAGACACAGGAATAAATGGGCTTTTCCATGTTAAGAAACTGAAACTCTCTGCCGTATGCTCAATATTGCAGCATGCAATTGCTGCACTCGTCTTGCAAAAACGTAAACTGTACTTTCTCGTTCAGTTTTATCTATATATGAATATTTGAAACATAAATTTGCGCTCAGAGCATATATTTATTATTTACTCAAACACGTTAAAAACATATTTGAGGTTAAAAATAAGTAGTTGCAAATCATGTAACATAGAGGAGTATTGTTGTACACGAGATGGGAGATACACGATTTTCTTGATGACATATTAGACGAGAAAAAAATCTTCCAATAGACAAAGATACATTTTTCGAGAGGAAAAGCATTTTAACGACACCACTTCGACACAAGGCTCTCCCAAATCGCTTCTCGCGGGCAGTACCATGTAACAACAGCCACACCTGGATCGATCTAGGAAAAAAATGTAGAAGGCTCAAGTCTTAATCTCAAGCATTTTCTATATCTTTCTCCTAATATAACGTGCTGGTAATAATAATAATAATAATAATAATAATAATAATAATAATAATAATAATAAAAATTATTATTATTATTATTATTATTATTATTATTATTATTATTATTATTATTATTATTATTATTATACTCCCACAGGAGCTCTTCCTTTTGGACATATGGTTAGCAAACGCGCTTCTGACACGGAACATCCTGGTTCGATTTATGGTGAGAGCTCATGTGGTATGAATACCACAATAAACTTTGGATCCACGTTTTATATAACCTAATTGCTAAAATGAGACGTTAAACTTTAATCCAACCTCGGAAGTTAAAAGTGTTTCTACTATGTAATTTCAAAATTCATTTCCACACACTTCGAGATACTGACGCTTTTTTTATTTCACATAAAGATTTTCATCATCACATTTGTTTCTTGAGTATAAGCGTCGACTTATAGAACGACTTTCTCCGTCTGACCGACTGTCGACAGGAACCAGGGCAAGAACAATAAGAGATATCGAGGTGCGTTTTTTCGAAATCGACTCCATGTCCCAAGAATAGGCACTATCTCCTCCATTAACTCTCCATTTAACTGGTTCAAATTAATCACTCCATATTTCAACGTTTATCACCATAGAACGAAAACGGGCAACATAATACAATAACTATCCCAAACCAGAAGTGGTTCCAAGTTACTATTGCTTCCGATTTCAATACTAATTTCCACAGAGAGAGAGCGAGAAAAAAAATAGGAGATATCGAGATGCAGTTTTCTGGCTCAATTTATTGTCCAAATAATGGGTCTTACCTTCTTCATTACTACTCTACTCAAATTGGAAGTGGTTCAAATCATCATTTCCGGTTTCAAAATTTATAGTCATACAACAAACGTGGTAATAGATAACTGTATATGGTGTTCTGCAATAGATTCAGTGTATCAGTAAAGCATATATTCGCAACCTGTAGCACTACCAAAACCGGAAGTGGTTCAAATTTATTACTATTTCTGGTTTGAGAACTGTTTTTCATAGGACAAAAACTGTAAGATATACTGCAAAACTGCTCTTTGTTGCAATTGATTCATCGTCCCAAGAGTTGGTCCCATCTCCTTCATTAACCATATTCAAACCGGAAGTGATTCAAATTAACAACTTCTAGTTTCAACATTGATCGCCATACAATAAAAATGGTGCTAGGCCTATGTAACGTCAAACTGTTTTTTGCAAACGATTCAAGGCGTCAAGAGAACATATCTTCGTAGCCCACAACACTCTACCAAAGCCGGAAGTGGGTGAAATTTACTACTACATCCCGTTCCAATACTGAATTCCGTAGAGGAAGAACGTTAAGAGATATCGAGATGCAGAGTTCTGCAACCGATTCAGCTCCCTAAGCGTATGTTCTATCTTCTCAACTAACCGTCTATGCAATCTGAAAGTTTTTAAATTAACGATTTCCAGTTTCAACCTTTACCGAAACAGTAAAGCACAGCGAGTAATGACTTTTTGATATGGATTCAGTGTCTAGGGAATATATTCTATCTGTGATCGTATTAATACCTCTATTGGGACCAGTAGTTATAGAGGTACTACTTCAAGTTTGAGTATTGAATTCCTAGAGTTTGGAAGTCTGCCGTACTTTCGCACTATGAAACGAAACTCACTTATTATTGCTTTCAATGGGTGCTCATCTGCGGTTTTGAAGAAAAGTTACAATGTTCTTCATTCTAATTTTTTAAACAGATTTAATAGATTAGTGGTTATCAATCTAAGGTTTCCCTTTGAGATGCATGAAAGACTGTCAAGGGAGGGACACTGGCCTCTGAAATCAAATCAACTTTGAAATTAATTTCAAACTGCAAAGTAGTCAATTTTTTAGTACCACAATTACCTATTTTTTTTATTGAACTTGGACTGAACATTAACATTTTCATTTCCTACTAGCAGCGTTCACCCCGCTTCGCTGCGGTCACCCCGGAACGCAATAAACTTTGTTACTTAGATAATTTTTACTTTTTCGCTTTCAAGTGATATGATAAAAACCATAGAAGATTGCAGTAAATCTTAACATTATATCGCCTGTCATTTATGTTAACCCGCCCCGCTTCGCTGCGGTCATCCCGGTGCTGGCATATTGTAAAAGTGTCTGTAAAAATAAGCAAATCAATTAAAAAATTTTAAACAGAAGATTCAAGCTATTTTCCGCTGTATATCGCCTGTCATTTATGTTAACCCGCCGAGTGACACGGTCATGCGGGTTGCATATAAATACGTTTATTTTTACCTATGATGAACTAATAACAAAGGATTTGTACGTTATGGACACTTGAATGGTCAATTATCTCAAGACACTGGTAATTAAAAATTAAAGTGATATGATAAAAACCATCTAGGGTCCAAATCCTAATAACCCCCCAAAAATGAAAGAAATTGGTTCAGCCGTATTAGCGTGATGAGCGGACAAAGGATTTTGTACGTTCTCTTTTATATATATAGATATAAAATGTGTGAGCAGCATTGGTCATTGTTTTAACTTAACTTTTAAAATTGTAACGTGTAATTAGATCAATTATACTCACTGCTGAAGCTCATTTTATATTACCTAATTATTTTATTGGTATAAAAATCTAACATTCGATATTAATTTCAACGCAGAAATTCAATTTGTGATAAGTACCCTTAAGAATCTCAAATGGGCTCTGAGTCCTGGAACTTCCACGTACTGACGCCTATGGTCCTGAGTCGAGCATTTCGTGTCAATGCAAATATACATTAAGAATTTTTCACACCGACAGTTTCGGATTGTGATAAAATTTATCCTTCTATAGCAGTCACTTCCAACTGGATGCTCTGCGACCTTACAGTTTGTTGCTCGTGTTCCCAGCAAACCACACATAGAAAGCAAGAAAGCAGCAAACTTACTGTTGATAAAATACAGTTAAACAAGTCGAAGTCGATGGTTTTGCGGATGCACTGCTCGTGTATTCGTGATTAGTCGAATACTGGCAACATTTGCTATGCAATTTCATCTAAATCATTCCCTCCGTTTCTCTTCTCAACCTATTCTAAGGGGGACATGATGGCTCAATAATACAGCGCTTTCTTCTGGAGCGAGGGGCCCTTGGTTCGATACCCGGCCAAGTAAGTTCATCTGTGGGTTTTCTCAACAACATCATGTCTATGGGTTTTTTCGGGGTACTCCCGTTTCCTTCGAAATCTCATTTCACCAATTCTTCCATCATCATCCACTTGCCTTAGTCATTGTCTCCCTTAGCCTAAAAGAGCATAATCGTGGGACGTTAAAATGAAAGATTTCATTTCATTTTCTTTCAATTTGTTCTCATTCTCTCTCTCTCCTGGCTCTGATCGTAAAAGCTTGCTGCTATTATATATAGACGAGTTGGAAATAATCACTGTGTACAGATAATGGTAATATGATTTTCACGAGATAATTAAATATCTTAAAATAATTTTGCTTAATGTATTTATATAATTTGAGTGTAATGGATATACAAACGCTAATATAGACATAACCGCTGTAACGATTCCTAAAATGCTCACCAGATACACTTTCCAAGAGAGATTTCTTTCTTTCTTTTTTAATTGCTCGAAGCGCTAGAAGTGAAATTATATTTTCGGTTAAAAAATAATGTTAATGTATGTTCCTGACTTTACTTGTACTAACAAATAAAAAGAAAAAAGTGTAAGCTTTATTTGGTGAAAATTTGAAGAAATTCGGTTGGGTACTAAGGAAGTTACGGCAAAAAGAATGCACAACAAATATATGTTTATGAGGTTAACTCTTCGTTGCACCGCCCACGAAGTGATGTTTTTGACTCTAGTCTCAGTTCTTTTGTTTACTAATACACGCACATCACCACAGCACTAAACTACTTTCTCTGTCATTGTATATTGAACTGTCAATCAACCATTCAACCGAGATATGAATGGTACGCGGTAGTTTGGCCAGCTCGTAAAGAAACTAATACTCCCCCTCTTCTCCGTACGGCGACAAATACTCCCCTCCCCTCTGCTCCTCCGACGAAAAACAGGAAGCGTGTGGTTTGTCTATTGTCTCTTTATGTCGAAATGTAATCCATAATGTTGGTAGCCATGACAAACTTCAATGTTCCAACTATAATATTTAAGAAATGTTTAAGCGGAGATAACCTTCATATGGTTGTGGTACGATTTCCTTTGGTTAAGTTCTTAAGTATGAAATTTAATGAGTTGTAATACTATGAAATAACTAGAAAAAGTTCCCATCAGACCTCATGACCAAAAAAATTAATTGCGTTTTAATTCTTTATTTTTCATTTATTTACTATGCTACTTTGCAATAACACTTCTATGAACGGTTAGCGTAAATTGATAAAATTTCACTTAAATTCGATCAAAAATACATAAATTATTAAATATTTTTCGAAAATTATCTGGAAATGAGGACCGTAATAAACCTTCTAAAACGATAGATATGGTATAGATATAACTTTTTCAAATAATAAATTAATGAAATTCTCTATTGTAATACATCTTGTAATATATTATTATTCTGAACCGGATTTGACCCAAAACAAAAACTTTTTTTGTTCTTCGATTTTTTGACTTCACAGAAAGAAGCTTTGGTGGGTTTTACTGATTCAAAGAGACTTTGTTGCTCAAAAAACGCAAAATTCTTTATTTGTGAATCGATAATATAGTAGATAAAAATTTTTATAACTATTTTAATGTAAAATGGTGGAATCAAATCTCACTCCCTTTCAAATAAGAGGCATTTTACAGAAAATACACAAACTCTGTAAATATTTCATGAAGCAAAATGTTCTAGCAAAGAGAGTATATCAAAAGTATTATATTGTTTTATTAATTATTACTTTTAATCACAAGAAGAATCTTACGATAGACTCAAAATTACAGCTAAATTTCGAATATCTGAAAAGAAAAGCAATATCTATTATTTGGACCGAAATAAACCTCAAGCAGCTATAGATAGATAGATAGATAGATAGGTAGATAGATAATGCTCCATGTGGAAACGACCTTCGCTGCAGGAGAAAAATAATTTATGGTTATTCTATCGGCAAACATGTATTTGTGTTCAGAAACAACATACTTTTACCTTAATCTGCGGGCGAAGAGTTTACTTCTTCCTGTTCTTTTTGGAATTTGCAACTGAAAACATCCTTTTGCTGTGAGTCATTGGCTTTCGGTTAATATGCGAGAGATTGAAAAGACAGCATCCCTCAACAGGGGGTCGCAACTGCTTCGCTCTAATAATCACACAGGTGTATGGGTTTGTTTTGTGTATATTGGACATGGAGAGAGAGAGGAGTGGGGGATTTTGACTACGTTTTATGTCACGTGATAATGGAGTAAGAAAAGTTTCCTTTTCTGAATTGTATTTACTCTTGTTGTGTTGTGAGTTGAACATGGTTGTAATTGAAAGTTGGTCGATGCTGGTTTCTGAAGATGCACCGAAGTTCACTTGAAGAATGAGAATTGTAGTGTAGCAGCAACTTGACTATTTGTTAAATAACTTAGAATAATATATCTTTAAACTAAAGATAAGTTCGATTCACTTAATCTTTATCGGGGGTAAATAATTAGATACTTATATTAAAATAATTTAATAATTGTTGCCAATTTTTGGTGCCAGAATCAAATGTTCAAGCAGATCATTAGGCGTAAACCTAATCATGCAAAGTTACTATTTTGTAAATGAATACCTTGCAATCTTCTGGTATGTAAACAAAAAATGCAGCGGACTAAACGGAGGTAGTAGTTGCACTTATAGGAAAAACAGAATTTTCAATTAAAAATTGAACCTTATTAGATGATAATATGTATAATGCTTTATAAATTTGAAATTTCACCTTTGACTTAAAACAGGGTGCGTTGGGGAGTTTAGCGTCTCTCTTCAGCAGGGAGGCTATAAAGAAACGGGACCTCATCCAAATCACTATCGGTTTGAACCCGAGGACTCCCAGTACGGTCCCGAAGGCGAGCGCTGTACCCATGAGGCTACGGGGTAGCCCACAAAAGTAACAATTTGTTAATGTAGTTTCATTTTGAAGAAAAGATATCTTCAATAGAAATAAGTAAATAGCTCTTTAAATAATTAGTTCTTAACTTAAACATTTTAGTACCTACGGGAGCAACTGATCTCGAATTCTTATTTGTACAATGTAAAGAAGAATTTCATGTATACTTTGATATGAATTGTACTATACAAAGAAAATTTAATGAACTGTTACTTCTCTTATCAATTTCGTTTCGAGAAAGAAGGTAACTGCGCTAGAACAGGGAACTTTTTTGGAGTTATTTCTTATTTGAATGCTCGAGTACCAGATCATAACAGATTATTTTTACTTAAACATGACTTTAGTAGCAATCATCCTAAATGATTGTTGATAGTATGTTCCAAAGAGTCTAGAACAGTGGTTCTCAAACTGGAGGCCGCGGACCCCAGGGGTCCGCGTGACCTGGCTACGGGGTCCACGACATCTAAAAATTGAAATGTGTTGTGATAAAATGGAACTCACAGCTGTTATGCAAAAAGTATTTTTTTCAGTTACTAAAAAGAAAGCAATTAGAAATTATACGTTTGTAAATTTGAATATTTTCTCTACTAAATTTCTGCCCTGAAGCCGGTCAACCTTTATATAGAACTACTTCAGGTGAGAGGAATTCCTTCTTTGTTAAGGCATTTTTTCAAAAGGAGTTGTACATTAACTGCACCGTGCCGTACATTAACTCAAATTTAATTCAAATGTACTGGCAGTTATTTGGTGCACCCCTCCCCCTCAGAAAATCTTGAATCCGGCCCTGGTTACGACCATTGGTAACTTCAGGACACAGAAGGAGACAAACACACTGTAATAGTTTCCGGAGAATTTAAAGCTAATAAGTACTCACTCACACACATGCCCATACACACATAGTCATACGTACATAATCTTACTCTGGATAGAACAGCAATAACTGAAAATAATCTATTTTTCAGGAGAGATGGTTAAAGATTGTTGAAGGTTAGCATGGGCGGACGAATGACATAATTTCTTACAGGAGGAAAATGCGTACCTTCACCTGCAATGTTTTTACATGAATCTCGCCTAGCCTTTAAGACAATTTCCAACAAGCGCTACTGCCAAAATCTTTTCTGCCACTAGTTTTTTGACGAAACAATATGGCGTAACTCATTTATCCTGAAAAAAATGTGAAAGAGTCAGTTTATTCGCGGGGATGAAATTTTCCTAAAAATAACTAAAATGATTTTGTTCGTATTTCATAAATATTTTATTTATATCTCTATAAACCTGCCTAAATTTTTCCTTACGAACGAATTCAAGGGAAAATTTGCTCTTAGGATTTCTTTTCAAACCACTTTCTCAACAACGATTCAGAAGATTTTGTTCATATTTTAGGCATAAAATATTTCATTAATAACTGTAACATATCGTCGCATAAGAACCAGAGGAAGTGACTCCATGTACCTTCTGAATGTTCTCATACTGCTAGTACCATTTCAGTACAGCCTTGCGTTCTACAAACGATAAACGAACCTCAGCCATTATTGCTACGCGACTGTCTTCTACTGCACTGACTAATATGACTGGCTCGTTCCACCATCATCTATACGCGCATGCTCTGCATAAATTGCCAGATCTACGTACCGCGACAAATGTAATGCATTACACTACACTACTAAGTCTTTTTGTTTAGAAATTATTTAATTACAAACAGTGATTACATTTTTGGACCTCTCAGTGTATTATTACTGAGTATTCTGCCTTTTGGTAGTCCTGGGACTAATGAGGTTTTTTTTTTTTTTTTTTTAATTTTGGGCTTGGACCTGGAAATGTTTCTTCCACATTTCTCGATTTTCAGCTTCCTCTTTTAACTTCCAATATTTTCTTCTATTTTTCTAATCATCGATTAGTTGTGTTCTTCTCCCTATTCCTCCCTTTCCTTCCACCTTTCCTTCTATGGTGGTATGAAGACGGCAATTCTTTCGCAAGATGTGTCCAATCCAATTGGCCTTTTTACAAAAGATGGTGGCTAGGAACGTTCTATTCTCTCCTATGCGTTTTAAAACATCTTCATTTGTTACTCTCTCTGTACATTTTATCTTCTCTATCTTCCACCAATACCACATTTCGAAGCTGTGTAAATACTTCTACCCTAACTTCCTTAATGGCCAAGTCTCTGAACCATACAATCCAATACTCCATATCTAGCACTTGATCACATCTATCTATCTATCTATCTATATAGATAGATAGATACTTGCTTTTTGAAGTTGTAATATATATATATATATATATATATATATATATATATATATATATATATATATATATATGTGTGTGTGTGTGTGTGTGTGTGTGTGTGTGTGTGTGTGTAAAATCGACAACTACAACTTCAAAAAGCAAGTATGAAGAAGTAATTGGAGAAAATAGAGCAAAAAAATTAATTAAGGTAATTTACAAGGACAAACATCAGATAAACAAACAAAGTGTAACTTCATGCCTCCAAAAACCAAAAAATCAACCGAAACGGTGAGAGAAGGAAAAAAATTGTATGAAGTTTGTTATAAATTTATTCTGAAATTTACCTCAAACGTACTATTTTTATCTTGTTCTTCCACTTACGAATGGACATTTTTAAAAAAAGTGTGTGGGCATAGGAAAGGAAAAGAAATGTTTCACTCATTTTCAATTTCCTTCCCTCCAGACACCGACCACAGAGGGAAAAAAATAATGAAAAGAAACTGGTTTTAACGAACAGAAATATTCGCAAAAGATGATGAACAAGAAGGTGAAGAGATAAGGGAAAACGTTTGATGATAAAGAACGAAAGAATGGAAGAGAGGGAAAGAAAGGAAGAAAGCAAGAAAGAGACCCAGAATTAGCTTGTCAGTAGCAGACACTCATGATGCATAAGTGGGGCCGTTCCAATCTGGGCAGATGGCGTGATCACTCTCCGCCATTTTTTCTTTTATTCACTCTTTCTGATCCTCCTTGGTATTTTCTTTACGTCTCTGCTTTTAGTTTTTGTGAATATATACGAGATTTTCTCGGGTTTTTTTTTAAAGTTCATAACACAGTTTTTTCTTTAACCTTTCTCTCATCCTACACTACACACCATCTATTTCTTTCAATCTGTCAGATTAAAGCCTTTTCTTTCCTGTCTGAACTTGTAATTTCATTTCTAGAGAACATTTAATCTTAAGAAGACGATGTAAACCATTCTTTTGACACACACACAGACATGTGTGTGTGAATATATATATATATATATATATATATATATATATATGTGTGTGTGTGTGTGTGTGTGTGTGTGTGTGTGTGTATGTGCGTGTACAGGGTGTTTCTAAACAACACCAACAACGTTTGGAAAGTGATTCCTGACACCAAAATAAGACCAAAAAAGTATAGATAACCTGAGTGAAACAATGCTTCCTTTCGGAGTTATAGGCTGTCGAAAACATGAAAAAACGAAATTTAAATGTCCATAGCTCCAATACTATGAGACCTATCGTAGTCGGGTCAAAACTTTACTTAGGAACTAATATGTGCGCTATCTAAATGTCCATGTTTCAGAATCCTAAGGTATTTCCGCAACAATTTTTATAGAGGTAGTTGCTGAATATTTCAACTTATGTGCCCTACCCGCAAACAAACTCCCTCTGTAGGTCAGAAGTACCGGGCCCAAGCCCTTGCCTTCCATCTGAAGTGGTTGTTTGTCAATGGTGGTCCAGCGTTTCCGAGGTTGGAGTCTGCTACTGTCGCAAACTCTGGCTTGTGAAGATCTATTCGATTACTGGGGTTGTGTCATACTGTGGGATCTTTTGGCTGAAGGCGGTGGTCTCGCTAGGTCGGTGACTGCAAGGTTTTCGTGCTGTCGTGTTCGGGCCCAGAAGGTTGCTGAAAGCTTTCGTCTGGTTTTGCTGAGGAGCGGTAGATTGAGGCCCTGGTGGACCTGGTCTATTCTTGTATCCATCGTGTGTCCTGTTATTGCCCTTGCTGCACTATTCTGGTCAACTTGTAGCGGTCTATGATGGCATTGTGCTACGTTTTCCCATGCTTGGTGTTCGTAGAGTAGGAGTGGGCGTATGCATACTATGTACACATTCCTTCTTGCCTCATGGGACAGTTGTCTGGTGAGGAAGATAGGCAACAGGGCACGAAATATCCGGTTCGCTCTGTCTGTGGTATCTGTCAGGTGCTGCCGGAAGGTGAGTTTCTGATTGAGAAGTATTCCCAGGTATCTGGCACTCTGCTGCACTTGTTGAAGGCCAACCTTTCAAATTATACATGGACGACACTCATAGATTGGTCACGCAAAGGGACAAATGTCTGAACATGTATGGTGAATTCTTCTGAAGCACAAATGGCATAACGCACTTATCATGCAATGTTTTATATTATGTATAAAAGGTAGTCAAATACATTCAGTACTTTCGGAGATATTGTTTGCAAATAGCTTTTCAGCTGATCAATGTTGTTCAAAACGTACAAGAATGTAACGATTTGGGAAACATTGCGGCGAATATTAGGAACTTTGTATATGTTGACAGAAATTTAAAATTTAACGGCGTTAGCTACTTATTACAAAACCTTGATTACTCGTCTCAAGTGGATTACTTTTCGCGTATTTGTTCTTCCCACTCACCTCTTCAAGATAGATACATTTCTCAATTTATTTTTAGCCATTGTGCATTACTAAATTCCTGAACAACGTAGGACAAGTAAATTCTTATTTAAATCCTAAAATATAGCAGCATAGAGCATTAGCCGCAAAAATAATTATGTTTTGCTTCTATCATAAAATGGTAAAAATGACAAATTCAATTGTCATTTCCTATTTTCCACACTTAATTTCATGCTACTCATTCACGCCGTAAACCATAGACTTCCACTTACCATACAAGTATTCTTAATCGTGAAAGAATTTTCCGATTCACATTCTGGAAGCATAACTTGTAAAATAATATTATGCTTGAATTTTTGTTAATAATGTTTTGGTATTCAGTTGTTATAATGTTTCGTTTATTACCTATTACTATTCTTATACATTTCTTTTCAAAATGACCAACATACTGTACCTTGAACTATCCTAACAGTCAAGAGAGATCGTCACCATTCTTCATTCTGTAAGTCATTCTATAATACCAAGCGACAGCGCATAAATCGTCCCGTCTGCTTGTTATAATTTGTTTTTCCAACCATTTTGTTTCATCCTTATGGTTTTTAGTTTGATAAGATTATTTTATTATAACTTTTACAGTTCGTCTCAGGCCCGTAGTTACGGGGGGGGGCTAGGGCGAGCTCAGCCCCCCCTAAATTTTTTGCAGCCCCCCTAACTAAAATCATAGTTCGAATTAACGTGGGAAAATTTATGTCCGGCTCGTATCACAGAAGTAACATAAATTTTCGCCTTCTACATTTACAGCAACAATTCATAAGCATCCCCCTCTCGTTCGAAAGTTTAATTCGAACACTGACTGAAATGTTGGAAGAAATTGTATTTCCAAATGTATTCAAATTTACTTTTATTATCCTCATTTAAAGTATTGGCCTATTTATGCGCTACGCTTCTTTGAATTGCTAATATTTATTTGAGGGTGAGTCTGTTTATATATATATATACATATATATATATATATATATATATATATATATATATATATATATATATATATATATATATATATATAGATAGATAGATAGATAGATAGATAGATAGATAGATAGATAGGTAGATAGATAATGCTCCATGTGCAAACGACCTTCGCTGCAGGAGAAAAATAATTTATGGTTATTCTATCGGCAAACATGTATTTGTGTTCAGAAACAACATACTTTTACCTTAATCTGCGGGCGAAGAGTTTAATTCTTCCTGTTCTTTTTGGAATTTGCAACTGAAAACATCCTTTTGCTGTGAGTCATTGGCTTTCGGTTAATATGCGAGAGATTGAAAAGACAGCATCCCTCAACAGGGGGTCGCAACTGCTTCGCTCTAATAATCACACAGGTGTATGGGTTTGTTTTGTGTATATTGGACATGGAGAGAGAGAGGAGTGGGGGATTTTGACTACGTTTTATGTCACGTGATAATGGAGTAAGAAAAGTTTCCTTTTCTGAATTGTATTTACTCTTGTTGTGTTGTGAGTTGAACATGGTTGTAATTGAAAGTTGGTCGATGCTGGTTTCTGAAGATGCACCGAAGTTCACTTGAAGAATGAGAATTGTAGTGTAGCAGCAACTTGACTATTTGTTAAATAACTTAGAATAATATATCTTTAAACTAAAGATAAGTTCGATTCACTTAATCTTTATCGGGGGTAAATAATTAGATACTTATATTAAAATAATTTAATAATTGTTGCCAATTTTTGGTGCCAGAATCAAATGTTCAAGCAGATCATTAGGCGTAAACCTAATCATGCAAAGTTACTATTTTGTAAATGAATACCTTGCAATCTTCTGGTATGTAAACAAAAAATGCAGCGGACTAAACGGAGGTAGTAGTTGCACTTATAGGAAAAACAGAATTTTCAATTAAAAATTGAACCTTATTAGATGATAATATGTATAATGCTTTATAAATTTGAAATTTCACCTTTGACTTAAAACAGGGTGCGTTGGGGAGTTTAGCGTCTCTCTTCAGCAGGGAGGCTATAAAGAAACGGGACCTCATCCAAATCACTATCGGTTTGAACCCGAGGACTCCCAGTACGGTCCCGAAGGCGAGCGCTGTACCCATGAGGCTACGGGGTAGCCCACAAAAGTAACAATTTGTTAATGTAGTTTCATTTTGAAGAAAAGATATCTTCAATAGAAATAAGTAAATAGCTCTTTAAATAATTAGTTCTTAACTTAAACATTTTAGTACCTACGGGAGCAACTGATCTCGAATTCTTATTTGTACAATGTAAAGAAGAATTTCATGTATACTTTGATATGAATTGTACTATACAAAGAAAATTTAATGAACTGTTACTTCTCTTATCAATTTCGTTTCGAGAAAGAAGGTAACTGCGCTAGAACAGGGAACTTTTTTGGAGTTATTTCTTATTTGAATGCTCGAGTACCAGATCATAACAGATTATTTTTACTTAAACATGACTTTAGTAGCAATCATCCTAAATGATTGTTGATAGTATGTTCCAAAGAGTCTAGAACAGTGGTTCTCAAACTGGAGGCCGCGGACCCCAGGGGTCCGCGTGACCTGGCTACGGGGTCCACGACATCTAAAAATTGAAATGTGTTGTGATAAAATGGAACTCACAGCTGTTATGCAAAAAGTATTTTTTTCAGTTACTAAAAAGAAAGCAATTAGAAATTATACGTTTGTAAATTTGAATATTTTCTCTACTAAATTTCTGCCCTGAAGCCGGTCAACCTTTATATAGAACTACTTCAGGTGAGAGGAATTCCTTCTTTGTTAGGGCATTTTTTCAAAAGGAGTTGTACATTACCTGCACCGTGTCGATCTTGTTTTGCTGAGTTACAAGGACATCACCAGAAACCTCGATCTGGACACAATTGTTTTAAGATTGGCAGCATCCAAAACAAGGAGACTTATACTGTGATAGTGTTGTTAGTGATTGTTCAAATGTAGAACTTGTTTCTATTATAGTGTGCCAACATGAGGAGTGTATATATGCGTGTTGTGTTTGTGTTTCCTAATCTTATGAAATTTATAAATTTGTAGATAGCAAAAACCCATAAACATATCATTATTTCTTTCGAACATCACCATAAAGAAAAGATCAAAAAATGTTTAGAAGTACAAGTGTAAAATAAAGCGCGTGATATTTAAAGAAATATAAAGTTTCATATCTAAGGAGATGTAAATAATAATACAGGTAAAATGTTAATTTCACTTTTCCAATATGCATATATTTGTTTAGGCCACATGTATTTCAAAATATTGATTTAAGATTCTGAGACCCATCTCTGTAGAATCTCTTTGAAGATAGTATTAAATCTCATTATTCTCTAGATGCTTTCAAGTTTCACAAATATTTTTTCAGTCATCAAAAATTAAAAAACGTATTTGCTGTACTAATTCTTTGGAAATTTTAATAATTGGTTCGTTCGGTCAACTATTTTTTTAACAAATACTTTTTTTTATTTCCTTGAAGATGAGAAAACGGAAGAAATGTTTTGTTGCCATAACAAATAAAATACAAAGGAGACACATAGTATTCTAGCTTTCAGGCACAGTTGTACTAACGCCATAGGGGAAAATTTTAATAATAATTCCTTCACGCTGTAGTTTTAGTTTTAAGAGCATAAGAAATTATTCATCACACACAGAGACAGACATTATATATATATTGTATAATGTCTGTGTCTCTCTCTGTGTGTGCCCACCCTAATTTACATTTAGCCCCCCCTAAATTTGGAGGCTGGCTACGGGCCTGGTTCGTCTTATAACCCGCGCTTTTGTCTTTACAAACAATTTTAATTTAATTTGGGTGTTAAGTTGTGCAGGTAATTTATCGATTTACATTTGTGGTGGTCATTTAATTTGTGACAAGCGTGTTGAAGATTGGGAAGTCATGCGTTCCATAACTGCATAAGTCTACTTTTTGGCGGCACTATATGAGTTATATATATATATGTATATCATTGTAATCGTCTAACTGAGCTCTATCGTTTGACATTCAAAACAATACAGGTTCCCCCGTATCTTCCGCATTGGTACTGGTGTGTTGAGTTTCAGTAGCGCACAAGTCCATGGGTCTGTGTTGTTCTGGAAAGCAAGAGGAGCCATCACAGGAGATAAGCCAACAGGAGATATTGAAAAATATATGTCCATTAATTTTACCTGCAGAGCAACCTTACTTTCAGAGACTTCTGGCCCAGTATGGTAAAGATCAGACTCACAGTGCTAAGGAATTAGGAATTGAAGTGTGGATTCTGATTAAGTAAAGGAAATATATGAGTAAACTAAATGTGTTGTTTGTTGTATTACATTATTGGGAAAGTAGAGACTGGGTTTATTTACAGTAACTGTTTGTTGTTTCATTTCCAGGCATTATTGCTTAAACATCAGTATATTTTCCAAATATATAAACTTTTCCAAATCAGAGTTATAGTATTTAAAACCAACGTAACAGACTAATGAGTCCCACAATAACACAAGTTCAGTATTTTCATTCTTTTATTATAGACAAACTAGCAGCGTTCACCCCGCTTCGCTGCGGTCACCCCGGAACGCAATAAACTTTGTTACTTAGATAATTTTTACTTTTTCGCTTTCAAGTGATATGATAAAAACCATAGAAGATTGCATTAAATGTTAACATTATATCGCCTGTCATTTATGTTAACCCGCCCCGCTTCGCTGCAGTCACCCCGGAAGTTTTCGCTTTCAAGTGATATGATAAAAACCATAGTAGATTGCAGTAAATGTTAACATTATATCGCCTGTCATTTATGTTAACCCGCCGAGTTCCATGGTCATGCGGGTTGCATATAAATACGTTTATTTTTACCTATGATGAATAACTAACAAAGGATTTGTACGTTATGGACACTTGAATGGTCAATTATCTCAAGACACTGGTAATTAAAAATTAAAGTGATATGATAAAAACCATCTAGGGTCCAAATCCTAATAACCCCCCAAAAATAAAAGAAATTGGTTCAGCCGTATTAGCGTGATGAGGTAACAAAGGATTTTGTACGTTCTCTTTTATATAATAGATTACTTTTAATACTCGTTATTTTCATACTTAGTGACATTTGTTATTTAGCAAAGTATAAGTAGGTAAAACAAGTCTGATTCCCAAGTTCACACTTAGTTTTTATAAGTTTTCTCAGTATATCTTCAGCTGGACTTGTGTGGTTATGAAAGTCAAGGCTTCAATTAGTCCAAAAATTAAAAATACAGTATATATACAATTTCTCGATAGTGATGATTTCAGATGTTGACCGAGAACAAACTCCCTTTTCCCGGACCTACGAAATTCCCACAGGACCATTTTCCCGCCATCGGACTCAACCTGGATTACTAACATTTTCTCTGTACTGCTTTCCCCTATATATTCATAGTTCCCCCACCTTGCGGGAAGAAATTTGAAATCATCAAATCTTCATAGCCTATTTGAAATTTGTTAAAATATTTAAAACCACCACGAGGAACTACATAATTTGTACCGTTCACCAAACATTGTTAGGGTCATCAAATCTAGGAGGCTGGGATGGGCAACTCATAGCCAGAATGGAAGAAAATAGGAATGCTTTCAAAGTCTTAACTAGTAGCCTAATCGGAAAACGACCATTAGGAGAACCTAGGCGCAGATTCGAGGACAATATTAAGATGGGTCTCGCAGAAATAGGAATACAAAGTAGAAACTGAATCCAGTTGTCTAACGATAGAAGTCAGTGGGGAGCTTTAGTGAACGCGGTTTTGAACCTACGTGTTCCATAGGCTATAGAATTAGTTAGTTAGTTAGTTAGACAATTGTAATTAGGTAAGGTAATACATTTAACAGAAATACCGTCATGTAAAGCTAATGTAATCGTTAAATATGTAATGAAATTTGAAATCTAATATACGCATAGTTGTTTGGCCGGTTGTTCTCTCTATACATTACACAGATGTAAAAAATATATATTAGACAATTTAAACTAAGAGACAAATATATTTATTTATAATTATTTAGAAGTAAGAAGAAAACAGAGACTAGTAGAATTTTGCTACAAAGCTGACAGTTGAGATGATTTACGTATCTTTAATCCTTTTGGCTTCGCCTTATTGCCGTCCCTGAATTTCACAGATCAAATAACGAAAATGAATGCTGCTGTTTTAAAGAGAAAATACTGGGAACTTTTTCTTTCTTTTCAGAAGAATGTTCAAGAAAGCTTCTTGCTGTCCTTCCTTTCATTCACTTTGAAGCCATCAGCTTTAATATTGAAAAGATCAAAGAAGCAGCAGAAACCAATCTGCTCCTCCTGGGGCTCGTCTTTGCAGACGAAAAGCGTTTTGGCCTTTAGGATGACCTAAGCAGCCGGGCATGGCGGTTGAATCTCGAACGATGAGCTTATTAGAAGCCTTTTTGTAACCTAACGACATTCTTACACACACAGGAATTGCAACACTCAAACAACCTTTTTTTTCTAAATCTTTCTCTCTCTCTTCATATACCTTCCTGTTTTTTCTTTCTTTTGTCTACATTTCTTATTCCCATGATAGGTGGCCGTTCTGTGAGCACAAAAGAAAACAATAAATAAAGATAGACATATCATAAAAGGGCATACAGTATTCACTTCGAATGGAAATATTTAGTTCCATCGTTCGTATTAAAACAAACAAGGTGTTAGATATAAAATATACGTAGAATCGAGATATTGTTTAATAGAATTCCTTAGGCAAATTTCTAATCAACTATGGGTGCCCACAGACAGGTTTCAGGGCGCAGGTTGGAGGCATGACAATCTTTTGGAAGAAGAGTTGATCATTAGAAGTAGCATAATCGAACTTTAATCATACTTCAATAATGCTTTTAAGAATGGTAATTCTGAAAGAGAACTTATTATGAATAACATTCTAAAATAATTAATTTTCATGCATTATCTTTTGATTAAAAGGACAATATTATGGCGGAAGCGCATATATAAGGATTCTGTTTAAAGCGAAGTGGACATAGCCTATCAAGTAAAGTAGTCTGCTACGTATTAGACATGCAAATCAGGTTAGGAACTAACTAATTCTACGGTCTATGAAACCCGCAGCTTCAATATCGCGTTCTCAAGAGCTATCCATTGACTTGTGCCCTCAGCTAACTGAATACAGTTTGTACTTTCCTATTTCTGCGAGATCCATCTTAATATTGTCATCTCATCTGAGCCTAGGTCTTTATAATGAATATTTTCCGATTGGATTTCTATTCAAAACTTTGAAAGCTTTCCTGTTTTCTTCAATTCTGGCCACATGACCTGCTCACCTGAGCCTCCTAGACTTGATGACCCTAACAATAAACCGTATAAATTATGTAGTTCCTCGTTATGGAGTTTCCGCCATTCTCCATTCCCCGTAACGTTGGAATCTGAATATTCGTGTCAGCCTTTTATTCTCATATAAAACCCTACTTTCAGTCTGTGTTCTACCCCCAGAGTGAGCGACCATATTTCACAACCATATCGCACAACAGCAAGATTATCATTTTATATATAGATTTTAAGCTACAAATTCCTGGACAGGAGTCGCGACGACAAAAGATTTTGAACTGAAGCTGCATGAACTGAATCTGACACGAGTTTCCTGCTTTTAGTCAACATTTAATTTCTTTGTGGATATGATTTTGATTTGTTAATATTGATCCTAGATTTTTGAAGATATCCACTTTGTCGAAAGTATTATTTGATGTTTTGAAGCATCCATAATTTGCATACGATCCCGGTGAACATCCATGTATTTAGTTTTTTCTGTATTTACTTTTAAAAACCAATGTCGTTACAAGCTCTAATAAGACCTCCGCATTTCTTTCTATTGTTCTCCTATCATCCACAATCAGATCTACATCATCCACACACGCCATAACCTGGTGAATACCATTTATCTCCAGGCCGTGGTTGTTATCTTTGATTTTTCTTATCGCGTACTTTAGAAAAAAATGTATAATAATGGCGACAATCTCCTTGTTTCAGGCCATTCTCGACGTAGAGGCTCGTGGATAAGCATTTTCCCACTCGGACTTTACTTTGGGATTCATTTAAACACATTATTATTATTATTATTATTATTATTATTATTATTATTATTATTATTATTATTATTATTATTATTATTATTATTATTATTATTTGAGGGAATATTGGAAAGCATTTTTGCACACTTTTGCTTAGGAGGAATGGTAAATTTGAAGGAGTTGCGACCCAGCACTTGGGGGAGTATAGAGAGCACTATCATAATGATTTTTTTTAAATCTCTTTATTAGTTATATTTTGGATAGTTTGTAAAACGATACTTATCATAACAATTTATTCTTTTTTTTTTTTTTTTTTGATTGGAAGGAAGTATTGAATTTGAGCAAAGAGAGTGACATATAATTTCTAGTAATTTCTGTAATCTGCCCTCTTTCTTACAGGGATGTTATTTGGCCCATTTACCCCAGCTTTTGAAATAGAAAGTTGACCATTCCCGCAATAAAACTATCTTCTTATAGGCTTGTATATAAAATATTGAACTACCTTATTCTGATTTGTTGTAAAACTCTTTATTTCAAACCTACATTGATCGTCCAGGGATAATTCCATCCCCTCCATGCATAGAAGTAACAAAAAATGTTTATGAAGTTTTTAAATTCTAGGAACAGGAAATTTTCAGGGTTCATATTTTTCTGGGAGTCAAATTTAATATATTTCTAGGGTACTAGACTTTATATTTTTCTAGGAGGAGGGCAAATGTTAATGTTTACTACCGCAGGAAGCTTTTCCTAGTTACGGTGCCGCAAACAATCCTTCTCGACATGGTAGTGAACATTGGCGTATCTAGAGGGTAAAAACTGAGAGGCTAGCCAGAACCCTATACTATGATAGGTATATCATGAGTATAAGGCAAATGATGTTGATTTAAAATCCGTTTACGCACTTTGTTAACAGGAACTAGGAATAAAAAATGAATAATTCCTTTCACCAGTTACAGTTAGACATGAAGTATGAATCAGTAATTAATAAATTGTAGGCATTTACAGGCACGGTAGCTAATTAGATTAGCCACATGGCATTGTGTTTTATATGGCAAAAATTATAACATTCAAGTTAGAAATTGACAGAGAAAATTAGTATTGAAGAGAACTAGTGGAGATAGAATAGTGGAGATGACACAACCTCCACTATTAATGTTATCATTGAAGTGTTCTGTGAACTCTATTGGATTGTGTAGACTATTTTTGCTACACAAAAAACTGGTGAAGATAGGCCATTCAGGCCCTGACTTAGTTCCGCCACTGGTAGTGGATGAATGTGAATGAACATCACGGATTTCCCACCGAAACGTCTTGCTTAACTCATTTTTTCACGCCCTACCCTAGCCAACTGTTCTAAGTTGGTCACTAGAAAGCGAGTGATGGTAGATTTACATCGAATTTGCACCACCTGAGTCACTTAATGTCACGTGGTATTATTTTGCGGGTCAAGATGGAACAAAATGAGCTCTGCAGGGCTTCTAACCCCCTTCGCTCTCTCAGCTACGTTTCGTAACGTAAGTTAAATAACTTTTTACGTATTACATATTACGAACAAGGACAAATGAATATTATTTTTATCTTATTTAAATTATGAATGTGTTATTAAAATTTTTAAAAAATAAAAAAAAATCTTTCCTTGGGACGAGTTTGAGCACACGCCAAGAGCGATTATTATCATTACTAGCTCGTGCGTTAGCATGCTCAGCCACGAAGACCGACAGCAGTTGGTGTTTGATTTGTGCGATATGAATGCTACGTGGCGAGAAACAGATAACTTCAACCAATCAAAACCGTGTATTTAGTTTCCATGGCTAGAGTCGAGCGTGATTAAAATATATGCTTGCTTAACTAGATTGTTATGTATATACTCCAAGAATTGGTACATCATGAGACTTGATTCGTTAACCATCTGCTTTAAAATAACATGTTGGAGTTAACATTCTTCAAAGACAGAGAACTGAGTCCTTATTTCTTAGGACTTTTATTCTATTTAGTACACATAGATGTCACTGATGTGTTTTGCACAAATATTTTAAATTTAAAAGCATTTGAGATATTTCTGTCAAATTTCGATTAGTTCTTTTATTTATAGATTAAACATTTATAGTAGCGTACGAAAATAATAGGAAATTAAGAAATTGAACTGGTAATCATTCTACTGTGATATATTAATAGACCCAGTACTTGATCTAGTAGCAGAAAATAATAACCGTTTGTGTGCTAATTCTTTACTGTATTGAGCCATACCTTAAAGATTTCTTCGACTTTGTAAGATTATTCATAAAACACAGTATATTGTTATAACACTGGCTTTGACGAAGTGTAATTAGTTGTCAATGCAAATAACTACTTAAGATTCACCCAAATTAACAGAAACTCTTATAAGATGAATGTACTCTTACATGATCGGGTTTATATAAATCTTTTATAACTCTCAACAGAAACTCTTTATTAGAATGAATGTACTCTTGCATGATCGGGTTTATATAACTCTTTTATGACTCTCAATAGAAACTCTTTCATAAGATGAAGTACTCTTGCATGATCGGGTTTAAATAACTCTTTTATAACTCTCAACAAAAACTCTTTCATAAGATGAATGTACTCTTGCATGATCGGGCTTATATAACTCTTTTATAACTCTCAACAGAAACTCTTTCATAAGATGAATGTACTCTTGCATGATCGGGTTTATAGAACTCTTTTATGACTCTCAACAGAAACTCTTTCATAAGATGAATGTACTCTTGCATGATCGGGTTTATATAACTCTTTTATGACTCTCAATAGAAACTCTTTCATAAGATGAATGTACTCTTGCATGATCGGGTTTATATAACTCTTTTATGACTCTCAACAGAAACTCTTTCATAAGATGAATGTACTCTTGCATGATCGGGTTTATATAACTCTTTTATAACTCTCAACAGAAACTCTTTCTTAAGATAAATGTACTCTTGCATGATTGGGTTTATATAACTCTTTTATGACTCTCAACAGAAACTCTTTCATAAGATGAATGTACTCTTGTATGATCGGGTTTATATAACTCTTTTATGACTCAACAGAAACTCTTTTATAAAATGAATGTACTCTTGCATGATCAGGTTTATAGAACTCTTTTATAACTCTCAACAGAACTCTTTTATAAGATGAATGTACTCTTGCATGATCGGGTTTATAGAACTCTTTTATAACTCTCAACAGAAACTCTTTTATAAAATGAATGTACTCTTGCATGATCAGGTTTATAGAACTCTTTTATAACTCTCAAGAGAAACTCTTTTATAAGATGAATGTACTCTTGCATGATCGGGTTTATATAACTCTCAGCAGAAACTCTTTTATAAAATGAATGTACTCTTGCATGGTCGGGTTTATAGAACTCTTTTATAACTCTCAACAGAAACTCTTTTATAAAATGAATGTACTCTTGTATGATCGGATTTATATAACTCTTTTATAACTCTAAACAGAAACTCTTTTATGAAATGAATGTACTCTTGCATGATCAGGTTTATAGAATTCTCAGCAGAAACTCTTTTATAAAATGAATGTACTCTTGCATGATCGGGTTTATATAACTCTTTTATAACTCTAAACAGAAACTCTTTTATAAAATGAATGTACTCTTGCATGATCAGGTTTATATAACTCTTTTATAACTCTCAACAGAAACTCTTTTATAAAATGAATGTACTCTTGCATGATCAGGTTTATATAACTCTTTTATAACTCTCAACAGAAACTTTTATAAAATGAATGTACTCTTGCATGATCAGGTTTATATAACTCTTTTATAACTCTCAACAGAAACTCTTTTATAAAATGAATGTACTCTTGCATGATCGGGTTTATATATCTCTTTTATAACTCTCAACAGAAACTCTTTTATAAAATAAATGTACTCTTGCATGATCAGGTTTATATAACTCTTTTATAACTCTAAACAGAAGCCTTGCATGATCGGGTTGATATAACTCTCAAGAAAAACTTTTTTATAAAATGAATGATAATTCGCATGATCGGGTATAAATGCTGGTTGCACACACCTAGGAGCGACCACAAGCAAGCAAAAGAGAGACTTAAGTATATGCCACATTAGTTTGTTTCTTGTAGTTTAGTATCTCTTTTCATCACCAAGGTTATATAAGGCGTGGACCTACAGTTTAAACTCGGAATGCCAGGGTCGGTCAAAATGACCCATGAAACCATTTGTTTGTCTTTTAATCATTGGACGGACGTAAGAGCGAAATTCTGTGTATTCCTCACGTAGGCATCCAAAATCCCTTTGAGAAAAAATAACTCTACGTTTGTGTAATAATTTTTGAAAATAATCAATCATGTGCTAATTTGATCTGATCTGGGAATTTTCTGCATTTCTAGATTTCATTTTATTGTTTTCTTTCTTTGAAAAGAAGCAAATTGTTCTTGCAAATGACCACGATTCTTGTCAAAGGATCTACATGTTACAAATTGTCTATTTTGCAAGTAGTAAACACCATTCAAAAGAACCTTTGTAAAAACCTTCCGTTCAGTTACGTGTCACTATGTGGTTATCCAGGGGGTAAAAGTGGATCTGAAAAGGTAGGGGGACGCATGACGTCAAGCCGTCCGCCGTGCCAATGTTTGCCCATTGTAATTTTTTAGAAAGCGGGGGGTACGCCACAGATATTTTCTGGAAGTGAGTGGACGACGTCCTCCCGCGTTTCCTCTCACTTTTAGCTCTGTGGTTATCTGCACGAAAGTCAATATCAGTGTAATAGTTGTGATAATGGTAAGGAACAGGACACTACTTTCACTCTCTATGAATAAAAATTTTAAAAAAATGTTTGAACCCTCTACTTTACACACTCACTTTACAATATACATAGAGAAAAAATACGTATTTGGCGTACATAAAAACGGAGATTACATGCGAAAATTCTGTACTTTTTGGACTTAATATAACGATTATATGTAACATTTTGCAGCAAAAGTATAACTGAAAACGTATATGTTACAATACTTTCCGTATAAGTGTTCCATCTATACATACGGTATAGATATATGAGGTAAGGATCCCACATACACATGGAAGCATATAACGTATAACTGAAGTATGTAACATACGTATACATATGTATACATATGTAATATACGGAAGACTGTTAGATGTCAGACATCCTGCAGGGGCATGATGTAACATCTAAGTGGGGAAAAATGCAATATGTATGAAGCATATGGATAACGTATGATAACGTATGCTCCGTACAGATTACCGTAGCAAACTTTCGGATTCCGTATATTTATACCATGAACTGTTGTCCGGATAATGACTTTAATCTGTATTTAATTAGAACAAATACTTCGTTTGTTACGTAAAATATACATTGTATACTGTCGAAAATGACTCGATCTTAACGTTGCGTGAGATTACTATCTATGCTGTCCCATTTGGAATGGAATCCGAAACTACGAGCACTAAAGCCCCACGCGCTACTCAGTAAATTAATGGGGAGAGAAGTCGATTTTATGAAAATAACATTCTTTGATACCAGTAAAGTAACCTTATTTTTTGTTGTTGTAGGGAATACGAAAATAAGTGTAGAATTCTATTAAACTCTGTTCCGATACTTATATTGATGCCATTCTGCGCTGTAGCATATAAGGCTCTATTCAAGTTGACAGTTGAATAGACATAGGGTCATATACGTATATTTTTGTTTGCTCGCTTAACATGTGGAAGTCAATATCTGTAAATTCTTAAAATCACAAATGCGACCTTTTATATATTTTGTAGCCCCTGAAAACTAAACAATACCTTCACTTGCTTGATCCGTAACCAGGGCCACTTTTCCGCTTAGAGACGCTAGACACGTGCCTAGGGCGCAAAAATTAGAGGGCGAAAGAAAGAGGAAAAATTAAAATACGTTGGTACAGAAAACATCATTTCCGTTCTAGTTGAGCTACCTGGTTACAAACAAACTAGATTTCGACGGCTAAAATGTAAATATGACACGTTTAATTTTACATTTTTAACATTGAAAATGGAGATTTATATTACTTAATAAATAAGAAAACTTAAGGACAGTTGACTGAGGATAAGTGGGGGTTACAACAAACTGTTAACTTTATTAATATTAGGAAAAATACGTGTTTTCTGCTATTACCAGATAAAAGCTGAGACTGCGAAAATGGTTTCCTGTGCACTTTTTAATTATAATAATTTACAAGAAACCTATAAATGCAATCTCCGTCGATTTAAAACTATTAGCTTTTCACTCAATATGATAAACTGAACATCAACATGGTGAAAGAATAGAAAAAGAAAACAAGTTATAATTTGAGTTGAGTTGATTATCAATATAACGTCCCTTCCAGCAGCGAGGCTATATCAGACAGGACCTACTGTTTAACGTGGAATGCCAACTACATGAGCTCCCACCGGGAATCGAACCAGGTCTCCCACACCAAAGGGGAGTACGCAAACCGTTTAGCCACGAATGAGCTCATAACATAATTTGGTGAGTTCAATGTATTATTATTAAAAACGCCCTCAATAAATTTCAATTTCCTGTACACGCCTAGGATTATCTTGTTACTTGCTTTACTAATTTACCAAAGGATGGTTGGATGTTTGTGATGCCGTAAGATAAGGAATGAACAAGAGTGGCCTCCTGCCCCTATCCTTTCCTTACGGTTTCCGGTTGCCTCTCCGTTACACGGTGGGCGCATAGGTGGTGGATAATGGAAACACTCTCCAAAGAGCAAAAACACAGAAAGTAAAAAGAGAAAATTCCTCCCGAACCAAAACTGGCAAGTAATAACTGAAGGAGGGAAGTGCTCTGAAAATAGTGGGGGGGTGGCGTAACAATTTTAAGTGCCTAAGGCGCCAGGGAGGTTAAAAACGGTCCTGCCCGTCACCAAAATTTATCCTAAACGTCAATTCTCTACATATATATACATACAGTTTAATGTATATTGATCTTGAAGTACCGTTGACAGATCACAGTTCTCATAAAGGTACAACGATTGATTCTTTGTCGTCATCCGACCACGTCCCTACAAACACAAGATACTCGTATGGAACGAAGAACGAAGAATAAAGAGCGGTAAGAAAATTGTGTTTGCGTGAGGTAGGTCCTCAGGCAGAAAAGGGGTGAGAAAAGAAAACTAGAAGACGTCAGTCTTTTCTTATTTTTAAAGGGAGATTTCAGTGGGAAAGAGGGTATGTGGATGTGCCTGAATATGAGATAAAACTCTATTTCCGCGAGAGGAGAGACGAACGTTACCAGGGTGAGAAGAACAGATCGAACAACGGGTCTTTTGGATCTTGTAGGGCGTCTTCTGAAGGGTTTGGGACAAACCAACTCCTTTCTTTATACGTATCCGTTAGAGGCAAACGAGAGAGAACGTTTGTATAGGAGAAGTGACGAAAAGGAAACTTGAAAAATCTTGAGAAAACTCTCTTGCAAACACTCGAGATACGAGCGGTGTTCGTTTTGTTCTCTTTGTAACCTTTCTTTTCCTTTTCCAAACTTGGGGTTCATGAACGCTAAGAGGGAAATTTCCTTTCGCCCTCTCACGTACGTATTCGCAACCCTCTAGGACATGTTACAACAATAAGAAAGGGGTTCTTAAATTTACCCATTTGTTCTCGAAAACAATAATTTCTTTTGTTTAATTGATTTCAAATTTCTTTAGCAATTGAACACCATTTATCAAACAAGAAACGGAAAGTTAAAAAGGAATTTTGAGAAGTAGTTCGTATACAGCTCGATTTAAATACAAAATACTCTTATGTAACTACGGTGCTGTACCTCACAGTTGTGTGCAGTACATCAAAGTCATGTATGTTACTGCTATATCATTATCTATCTATTAAAATACTACAAGAGCTATAAAAATGTGTGAACTCTAACCTCTAACCTTGGATTTCAAACCTTTGATTTACGGTTATTTGTGATTTCACGTTTAACATAGACAAGATTTTAGAGTATGTGTACTTTAAATAAATCTCTCTTCATAAAGTTTATTTTCTAAAATTATTGTTCAAAGCCTTTGTATTTTAATAAACCTTCTCCAAAATTAATGCAAATGAATCATGCTGTCATCGTTAGCGTTCTTTTAAACTATACGTTTGTGTGCGTTTATATGTTTGTGGCCAATCCTTTCGATAATATCTCAGAAACTACAGGCTCTAGAAAGATGACGTTTTCACTGATCGATTGCAAATTTTCCGTAGATTGTCCAGTGCTAATTGAATATTTAAAAAACATGACCATTATTTCTTTATTACTTTTACGGGTACACTGGAAGTGTTGAAATTAAAATAAAACTAAAGCATCATATCCTACGCATTATACATTCCAACACCACATAATTGTATATACGGGTTGCATACCTCTCAGGCGTTCGTTTCATGGCCAAATGACAATGAAAAACGAAGGATAGCCATTTCTTCAGTCTAAGAAGAATCTTTATTTTTAGAGTGTTTTGCCTAATGAACACCATATATCACTGATATTATAATTAAATGTTTGTGTAATGTATTTGCTTATTACATACTGCATGCAAGAAGAAGGAAAACATTGATCATACATAAATTAGAAACTCCAATCGGAAGTAGAGCTCCTCTGTGGCTAAGCGGTTAGCGTACGCGCCTTTGGCGTGGGAGACCCGGGTTCGATTCCCGGCGGGAGCTCATGTGGTTCGGATTCCACGTTAATCAGTAGGTCCACGTCTCATATAGCCTCGCTGCTGAAAAGGACGCTAAACTAAAATCAACTCAACTCCAATCGGAAGTAGGCTCAAATCTTGTAAACGATGGGAGATATTGAAAAGAAACACAAATCTACCCTTTCTGGTAGCCCTTGCCGATTTTTAATGTACAAATGTTGTGAGACATGACAAGGAGAATCATGCTCATATGTAAATGATGCGCTACGTAGGGAGCGCAGGTTCAGCTAGTCAATGTATTTAAATGCTAGGTTAATATGTTTGTCTGCAATCCTTTCGATAACCTCGAAAACCACAGCTGCTAGAAACGTGCCGTTTTCACTGGTTGATTCCAAATTTTGTGTAAATTGTCCAGTTATCGTGCATGTATATTCTCAAACAAGTATTTGTAGAATCATTGTGGTCACTTTGTCATTGTGTAAATTAGCCAACAAATGAAAGACTAGTGTCCCTTTCACCATCATGTTGCATTTCTTTAGATTGCACAAGCCTGCTAGTTGAATTATCTACAGCAACAACGTTCTCTTTCAACAAAACAATTGGAGACACGTTTCCACAGGTAACCGTTGTCCAGGGGCGGATCCAGGACCGACTTCTGGGGGGGCGGTGGGTAGTCATACTGCTACTTTTAAGGGCTCCAAACTTTGGGGTGGGTTTTATTTATATATATAAAATAAGAAAGTTTCCTCTTCTTGAGGAAGCGATCGCCCCGATCGCCCCCTGGATCCGCCCCTGCCGTAGTCAAGCAACGGAGTGTGTGACAAGAAGCAGGAGGATAACCCAGACTCAATTGGAAAAAGAAATTATTTCCAGGCCTACCCGAAAATTGAGGCGCAAAGGTTCAACGCCGCAGATACACTCTATGAGGAAACCCACCAGGGATTGACATCAGACTACTTCGCAATTCCATTCATTGCCCCTGGCGGATCTGAAGGATAAGAATCCAGATGTCAATTCCATTTGGTTTCTACGAACTCCAGCCAGGAAGTGGGAGTCCATCCATCATTCTTCACGACTGCAATGTCATCAGGGACTAAAAATGACGAAAGGCAAGTGCTCATACCTAACCTTTCTGTTAAATACCTTCTTCTCACCCTCTTTTACCTTCTACCTAAACTAGTCGCTATTTATCAATTTGAAGTAGTGGAGTTTTATTTATGTATTTAAGCGTAACTTTTATTATTTGAGTTGCGTATAAACAATCAATTTTCATCCTTATTTACATTTCATTCATTTGAGAATTCATAATAATCTATTGATAAATTACAGTCTAATATCTGAGCTAATAGAACTGACGTTCCGCACCTGAACACTACAGTGTGATTTGTTGAAAATTTAAATATAGTGATACTTTGGAATGCGAACTTAATCTGCTCCAGAACTGTTCAAGTTCAAAGAAAACTTTTTATCCCCTTTTAATACAATGGAGACTGGATTGTTCTGTTCTTGCTTTCCAAGTAATTAAATTTTCGAAATGATTTTAACAGTGTAATTGACCTCAAGGTTAATAATAAAATTAAAACTATAAAAGCCTCTATGTAAAAGAAAACGCAAAACAGGCAGAAAAGCATAACATTAGCAGAGAAAATAAAAGAGATGCATTACCTATAGTTTCCAACAACGAACTAATTGGCAATTGTATGGGTGTCCTGAACACTGGGGAAATTTTGTACAAATGAAAAGCATCCTGGTCGTTCAGATTCCAATTCGAAATTTGTTTGATTTTTTTTTTTTTTTTTTGTTCCTATTCCAGGTTGATCGAGCTCTGAAACATTGCGTTTTTAAAAGTAATACTGTGTAATATTTTCTTTATTTGTTATTTCCTTGTAATTTTTATTTTTACTGAAATTCTAGCTACAACTCTGAATTCTCTCTTTTTATATGTCGTTCTTTTAATCCATCAGCAAGTTATTAGTAGGGGGATTTTTTAAAATGGAAATGTTAGGTGGGGGGACTTTCCCCATATGCCCCCAGGATTTCATATCCTGAGTAGATGAGCACCTATTCTTACCCGACACTTAGTTTTTTTTTTTTTTTTTTTTTTTTTTCCTGCGTCCAGCTTTTGGATCTCTTTAGATATGTTACTTGCACTTGGGATTTTCAGAATAAATGTCAAATGAATGTCGGTTAACTGAATCTCGCTGGGAACTTGTTCCATCTTATAAGTGGGATATGTTTTTTCCCACTGATACATATAATCGAACTTAAAAGTCATTTTCGATGCAAATTTACGGATATTGTGCAGGTAAGCCTGTGTGTAATACGGAAATACGCAATTCACTGAATTTTTGCTTTCGGATGAGTCGAGGTGAACCAAAGCTGCAGAATACTGAGTGAATGACCACGGGCTTAATATAATTGATGTAGGATAACCAATTCTTAATAACCTTAGAATTGTACAAGAAGCGATATAAAATCAAACTCTTAATTCCTCTCAAGTAGAGTAAGGAGGACTCCCACTTTAAGTTTTAATGCAGTTCCTTTCAGTAAACAAACTTCCATACATAAACATTTTGATATGATTGTTTCCTGCTATAAGTACTGTAATAGATATAAATAGGCTCTATTGTATTTTGTAAGAAGATTTCTAAGGTGAATTTAAAATATCATACAAAGTATACTTTTTGTAGCGTGTCCTTGTTATCTTCATAAGTAAAATTTAGTTACATCATAAATGAAATGATTAATTATATAATGAATGGGCATATGCGACAAAGCTGAAAAATAAATAAATAAATAAAATTAAGAAAACAGCGATTCACAACCTAAAAGAGAATCATATTTTGGATAAGTTTTCTGTAGCTAATGAATGTTATTCTTATAAAAAATATTGTTAATCAATATCCATGCTCCATAAAAGTGTTATGGTCAGTGGCGGATCCAAGGGAGGGGCGATCGCACACAGAAGAGGAAACTTTCTTATTTTATATATATAAATAAAACTCATCCCAGAGTTTGGACCTCTTAAAGGTAGCTCTAAGTAGCAGTATTCCAACCCACCGCCCCCCCAGAAGTCCGACCTGGATCCGCCCCTGGTTATGCTTACGTCTTTTCCTTAAATATGCAACGATGTATCTTAAATTCTGTTTCATGAATGTGAATGCAGATGCAAACAACAATTTTTCAGTATGGTTGCATGTAGAAAACATGCATATAATATCTAAAAGCTTTCCTCATACAACATGTCGTATAGTTATAATACAACGGCAATTTGGTTAACTACGAAAAATGCGCCTTGTTCTCCTTTTTCCCGATTTACGGGTTCTCTTAACATCATTTTTTACGTTATGCTTTGAGGAAGGAAAGAAGTATTTCAGTTTACTGAAAATTAAATATTGAACGTCTATAATGTATGCTACTGTAAGGTAATTATGATATTTTTTTCTATTTTAGTGACTGCTGTTTGACTTAGCTATTTGTAACACTATGTTTGCTCATGTTTCACTATTTTTTTAAAAAAGTTTCACGAATATGGTCCGAGGCTAGTAGAGACGTTGATGATGATCGTGAACAAAATGTTGGAATAAAGAGGATGTTAAAAACAAGAAAGCTCATAGATATACCACACACGTTGTTTATTGGACCACTTGGCACGAGGTGGGATGTAACTAGAAACCCTACGGATCAGAGATGAGCGCTATACCAAAGAGCCACTGAGACCCTTTATGCTCCTGTACTATGTGCATATACTGCTTGCCTTCTAATCTTGCCTTCTTGATCGAATTTAATCTATACTTGAAACGTTGAGGGGAAGGTAACATCTAAGAAATTACTGAAAACACCATGTTGCTAGTGGCAGTTACGTTTTTACGAGGGGTATTCAGAAAGCAGCAGACGTTTTGGCCTATCGCAGCTAGTGATGTGAGGTGGAAAATTTTCCGCTATATTTTGCCGGAAAATTTTCCGTTCTAAAAAAATATCAGTAATCAAGTAACAGTTCCTCAGTATTCATAAAATTGATTGAAATCATGTATAGAAATGTTAAAAAGTGAAAGATTGTTTAAAGAATCTGAAAATTTTCATGGCTCACACAATTTTCAGTAATATGTAGGAACAAGTGAAACAATTTTTCATGAATCGAAATATTTTCTGTCTTACATGGAAAAATTGAAGAACTTTTTATGAGTCGGAAAATTTTCATCATTTTGAAGCAAAAAGTAAAACAACTTTTTGTGAATCGTAAAGTTTATTGCTCTGTAGAAACAAGTGAAAGGAATTTTCATAGATCAAAAAATTTTCATTGCGATGTAGAAAGAAGTAGAAAAAACTTTTCATAAGCCGGACAATTTTGGATATGATGTATAGTGATGTTAGTTGGAAAATTTTCCACTATATTTAACTGTACATAGAACTACAAAATTGAATTTCTCTAGAGGAAAGTTAGTCAGTAACAAATTATAATTTTCCAATTAGCTTTCGGGAACCGGATTCTATTATTTAAAATTTCAATTTATTAAGTCATAAATATTTTCCGATTCATAAAAAGATACTGCACTTATTCCTACATCGTTGTTTAGCTGTAAAATTTAGTGGTAATAAATATTGTCTTAAAAAGTTTCATGAATTAAAAATCTAACGATTCTTCATTTCAAGAATGTTTCAGAAACTTCAATGCGTTCTTCCCTCAGAATCCACCTTTATCTTAAATTATTAGATTTTGTCGGTTTAATACGCATAGGGCGGTTTTCTCATAGCTTTACTACTTTTATAGATTTACATACTACACATTTATAAATAAGTGCATATAATATAAAGTGCCTACTGTAAATTTTTGACTGCCCAAAATTCGAGTTCAAGTAATTCATGAAAGCAAATACTGATCATTTTCTGGAAATAAAAATTTATTTATTCATATATTCATTCAGAAGAGAAAGTGAAATATAACTAATAAGAAAGCTGATTTGTGTAGTTGTTCTTCCAATAAAATAATAAAACAAACATAAAAAGCTCCACTATTAGCACTGCGTTCTAAAAGCAATGAATTGCGTAGAAAAATATAGAAAATTTTCCACCTCACATCACGGCTAAACAACGATGTAGGAATAAGTGGAGTATGTTTTTATGAATCGGAAAATTTTTATCACTGATCGCAGCTATGGGCTGGTCTAGAGTCACCATCTACGCTGCCACATTCAGTATGCATCCAGCTGTGGTATCTTTAGGACTGTGACGCTCTTACTGTGCTTTCTGTGACGTGTGACAATAGAAAATCCTGTCTCTTGTGAGGTGCGTTCTGTGATTGGGTTTTTGCTGGCAAAAGACCACAAGCCATATGAAATCCATCGCCAACTGTGTGAAGTGTACAGAGATAGAATAATGAGTGACGCACGTCCACACACGGCCAAGCATACCCGAGAGCTCTTGGATGTTTTTGGATGAAAGGTGTTCGATCACATACTATACAGCCCGCATTTGTCGCCGAGCGACTACCACCTCTTCCCAACGACAAAAACATGGCTAGCTGCACAAAGTTTTGATACTGACGCCGAACTGCATGTCGGTGCAAGCCTGTGGTTAAAATCGCAGGCAGCAGAGTTCTGCCGCAACGGTATTGAAAAACTTGTGCTATGGTATGATCAGTATCTAAATTTGCATGACGATTATATGAAAAATAAAGCTTAAGAGTGTACCTTTCAAATGTATATATTACAATCTAGTTTGTTCATTCCGTGTGGACTTTGTGGTGGACAAACACCGTGCTCGTGCGTTTTTTCGGGGTTCTCCCGTTTCCTTCCACTTTCTTCATTCCACTATTTTCCTTCATTTCTCATAAGCACCGTCTCCTTTTTGCATCACCAGCATAACCGTGGGAAGTAAAACTGAATGGTTTCATTTCATTTTTTGGTTTGCTCATTCGTTTCTTGCTCTTTTTTTTTTTTTTTTTTTTTTTTTTTTTTTTTTTTTAATTTCAAAACGTCTGTCACTTTCTGGACAGCCTTTGTACTTTCGAGCGACGAAAGGAGAGAAGAAACTTAATTTTAAGTCTTGACTCAGTGATAAAAGGAAAGCAAGGTTGGATACTTACAAAAATTCTTAACGTTTAAATACTGTTTTAAAAAAATCATACAAATCTAAACTAGAAACTGAATTCCTTTTTAAAACAACATTGAAAAAAACAATTTAAAAACAGATATTTATTCAGTTGATTAATTTTATAAATCCTCATTCGATGATAAAATTCTCATTATTTATAGCAATAACAAAACATGGGAGAAATTATTGTGCAGAACAGGTTTACATTATGACCAGGATCAACAGTTTGTGCTCAATTAAAATACAACCAAATGATTTCATAGGCGGCTATCTCAAATAACTTTTGCACCACAAACCATTAAAATTACACGTGTGATTCATGTTTTTCAGGTGATATGTGAGCTTTTATGACAAGCCACAGCATTCATCCACAAGCACTGCTTTTAAACACGTATGCATCAATGTATGTATGCATACGTAGCTAAATACGAGGGCTAGATACTAAAAACCACATATACATATGCAGAGACTATCTCACCTCATACAACAAATCACAACCGGATTACATTGTGATCAACAACAGGTTTAAATTACTTTTTATGAACCTGACAGTGATTCAATTTATAGTTTTATCGGTTTTAAATACTTGTTGCTAATTCAGATAATACCTTTAACCCAGTACAAATCTCTCAACATGCAAAAACTCGTCTACAGCAATAGTTTTGTGTTATTTTAATTTATTGTACGAAGTAATTCCGAATTAAGATTTAAAGAGATTTCCACGGATTCTCTCCCCTTTAAACATATCTCAAAATAGGATACCTTCTTTCTCACCTCAGCCATAGGTAGGTGGGCAACATGGAAATTTTAAAACTTTTCTCTCCCTTGGGAGAGCTGTTTTATACTTTGATAAGGTCTCTTCCTCCTAACTGCATCTATATATTCTATCCGTGGTGTTTCTCTTTCTGGTTTTCCTTCTGTCTTTCTCTATCAGTACGGTGATCCAATCGGTGTGCCGAGTAAGATGGTAAAGAATGTTGTTTCTTCTTTTTCCTATTATCTTCGTTAGCTTCCTTTAGTACGTCTTCATTCCTTTTCCTTTCGGTCTATGGTATGCGCAGCATTCTGCGCCAACATCACATTTCAAATGCTTCCTGCTTGGATATTTCAGCTTTTCTCAATGTCCACTTCTCTGATCCGTAAAGCGCCACGTTACATACCAGTGTCTTGGCGTATTTACGATTTTGTTTCGGGGGGGGGACTTTGCCTGGAAATGTGAAAATTCTGCAAGATATTTCATTTACTTTACTATAGTAAGTAAGATTTCGGGGGGGGGGAAGCTTAAGCCCGGAATCCCCCCCTCTAAATACGCCACTGTGTCTTAATAAATCGTTCTCGAACGTCCAAAGACACATTTCTTTGAAGTTAGCAGTCTTCTTTTCTATTGAATGCTTGTTTAACCTACATTATTTTTGAACTTACGTCTTTTTTACATCTTCCGTCCAAAATTATTAAGCTTCCTAAATAGGGGAACATCTTAACGTCTTCGACTAATAAAGTAAAAATGAATTTTTTAATCTTTTATATGAACATTAGGGCCTACTTTCTATAAGCTAAAGGGAAAAAATGATTAATGAAAACAGTGATTGTGAAAAACTTAGTGAAATGAATGTTTGGGGGAAACGAAAAATTCCAGGAAAAACTTATTGATAATTCCACCATAAACTTACGTGGCCTGGTATTAAACAAGGGACCCCTTGCACCATAGGAAAGCACCCGGTCTCTGACGTAATGTGCATACCAGACAAATAAAGAACATAAACATTTTAGTAGGTACTTGCAATTGGAATAAAAACTTGAAATTCCATTTGCTTGTACGTTTCCATTTAGCGTTACCTAAGTAAATCACCAAAAATAAAAATTTTCAACCGAAGAGACGTTTTATGGGAAACTGAAAAATCTTCCCAATGTTATTTGTATGGGACATCTTCTACACCCCAAAATGTTTAGGCACTTCCGGCAGGATTAGAATGATGAAATTTGGTATGATTTTATACTTTTGGGACTAACCCTCAGCAAAATTGCCAAAAGTGAATATTTTAAGTTTTTAAAGAGTCTGAGGGGGGGGATGAAATAATTTCTATGTTATTTAAGTGGGTGTTTTCTTGTGATACAAAATCTTATCTTTTAGATAGTTAAAATACGAGAAGAAATTTGAAATTTGGTATAATTGTAGGTTTTAGAGGTTTGAAGCCATAGGTCGAGCAAACGCGAGAGTTTGGGGGCGGAGGCCCCAGCTAGCCAAAAAAATAGTCTATCCTATATAACGCAACCTTGTGAACACATTAACTTCCGTAACTGGGATTGGATTTCAATGATACTTTGCTGATACATTAAGTACGTACATTAATACCGCGGTCCAGTTTGACGATAGGTGTCGTGGGTGCAAGAGGGAGCTAACCCCCTTACCATATAGACGTTTAGCTAGAAGATGGAAAAACGTTACTCGCAAGCTTTTGCGCAACTGAACACAAACAAAAGCAGGACTAATTGCTGCATCATGCGTAGTTTTGGAGACCTAGCATATTAAATTTTTCTGGGCTACGATCATTGTCACTTTCTTCGCGTTTTTACTATGTCCTCACTTTTTTCTCCTTGTAATATGAGTCATGATTTTTTCGTAATAGCTTATTCACATACAGAATTACTTTGTGGCCTAAGCAGCAATTTTTAGCACTTTGCCCTCCTGAGGTATTATGTCCCAAAATGGTATTAAAATCACACAAACTTCACTTTTCGGACCCCCAGAAATCTACGGTGCCAGTAGTATCATATGTGTGTATATTTCTGCAAACTCTTTAAATGCAATAGTATTCAGCACAAAACTTATGAACCTCCACTTTATGTCATTCCAAAATACAGCCCCTTTAAAAGTCTAATTTTCAGTAGTTTTTCTGGTGATTTCATGTATTGGTTTGCAATCATGAATATTTATTTATAATTTATTTATTTATAATTTACTTATTTAGAATATTCCTGAATATTTATTATAGAATATTTATTTATTTAGTTTATGTTCTCCGTATTCCTCTGTCTTTCCTCTAACATTCAATTTTGTTTGGTGTTCGTCTGATTCTTACGTCCTGAGCAATTGTAGTTTTCGTAAACGCTTGCAAATGGAAAAATTGGCACTCCACCGACAACAAAGATGGCTGCCATTCAGAAACACTTGTACATACAACAACGTGAATGATGTTATTGATCTTCTCAAACACAAGGTTCATCACACTCCAATTTCTATAATTTTCGGAGATGGTCTAGCAACCTGTTCTGGACCACTTTGTATGGATTGACCTCAATATAATATACAATTTGCAGTATTTCAATCCGAACTATTTATTATATTTATATTTTTTTACAAAAATATTCTAATTCCTCATATATAACCGTAAATTAGTTACGCACGATATGTTTATTAAATTGTAAAGATCGCTCATGTTTCGGAACAGGGCTTAAGAGCCTATGTACCTTGTGAGGAGATAAAGGCTTTACGCTTTCCTGACTGCACTACACATCGAAGTGATGTTAGTCAATAACACGCTCCAGCCTCTTTACTTTCTAAGGATATCCAATTAGCGTTTTTCGAGGGTAGATGAACTTCAGAAAGCATTGGAACAAGGATAGGATGCGACTCAACGGTTGGCCGCTACGACGACTTTATACTCTCTGTATATACACTATTTTGCCATTCGTCACTGGACATCCATACTAGTACGTTTATCCAATCTCTCAGGACCATATCAGTATCTTGTAGGGCCACCTGTTGCCGCAATAACGTCCACATCCCTTCGAGAAGAACTTCTCACCAATTTGCGATACGTGTCGACGGGAATCTTGGTCCATTCATCCTGCAAAGCGGCAAATAGCTCAGCGCGGTATCGTTGGGACGGAATAGCCTGGGTCTCAAGTGGCGCGCCAACTCGTCCCAAAGGTGCTCAATGTGGTTGAGATCTGGACTTTGGGCTGGCCAATAAAGTTTTTCCACACGCTTGTCCCCGAATGACGTGTTTATAATGCCTGATGTATGGCATGAAGAACTGCCATCTGAAACAGGTATGAGCCAATACCGAATAGTGCCCATAATCTCGGTAGCACAAAAATTATCTGGAATTTCTTGGTATGCTTCAGCATCCATGTTTCCCCGAACTAAAACAAAAGAACTAAGACACTACCACGAGAAACAAGACTGCACCAAAATGCTACTTCCACCTAATTTCACTGTGGGTACGATACAGTCCTGTAAAGTGTCCTTCGGTATACGCCACCCACACACGTCCATCTAGTCGCCACACCTGGTAGCGTTATTCATTACTCCATAGGACGGATTTCCATTGTTCGAGAGTTCAATGGCGGCGTTTCGCATTCCACTATAAACAACAAGTCGCATTGGGGGCTGTGATATGTAGCTTGTGACGTGAACACCTGCTCAATCATGAAAACCAAATGCGGCGATCTCTCGGCGGATGGTACAATTAGTTCCAGCATTGCTGGAAGCCGATCGAAACTCCTGTGCCACCATCTCTAATGAAGCTTTCCAGTTTGACTTCACCACACGTTTCAAGCATCGTAGGTGACGATCTATTAATATTTTTGATTTAATTTTCCGGGAATGGCAATTCATAATCCTCTCTCTTCCACTTCACGATAACATCACGCATTGTCAAAAGAGGTATCTGCAAATTGTTGGAAATCTCAAAGGTCGAATATCCAAATCTGTGCCATCCAATGTTCATCACTCTTCCCGCCTCACTAACGTAAGCTCGAGTGGTCTGTTCATATTTACTGCTCAATTTGATATGAGTGTATTCTCAACCAGCAACGCCTTTTATAGGTTGTATGGCGTGTACAGACGATCCCAAGCAATTTTGAGGGTTGTCCAGTGACGAAGGAAAATCTATTTTTAGATAGTATGTGCCTTTCTTTCTAAACTGTTGTACTCTATATTGAGGAAAAGACTAGTAATGTATAAGACATTGCTTCGTTGTCAATTTTGTGGGGCATTTCTACCTCTAACTCAAAATATAAGCTATAGATCCAAAGGAAGGACTATAGGGGCAATAGCCTCCCCATTGACGCTCAAGTATACACTGGATAAAGCGGCAAACTCTTTTAGATCCTCGCTTGATCATATGCTGGATGCGCGGCTATATATATATATATATATATATATATATATATATATATATATATATATATATATATATATATATATATATATATATATATGCGTGTATGTACGTATCATTGTTCTAACAAACAACATTCAAAAATGCTACCTCAATAGGGAGTAATTTGACAATTTTGCGACACTCACGTTTACTTCTAAAGCTCTCTTGAGATTACAATATGAATGAACAGGAGAACAAAATTAGCCATATATATATATATATATATATATATATATATATATATATATATATATATATATATATATATATATAAAGAAGGATAAGGAACTTTACATGGATTTTTTCTGGTTTATGATGGTACACTGGCGAGAAGTAAAAAAAAATTAAAAATGTGAAAATATGTTTTGTTCAAAGGAACAAGTTACAGAACACAAACGCTTTCAAACATAGCCTGTAGCGTCCGCGCTTAAAAAATGAAGTACAAAAAGTTTTGCGACATTCCCACAAATGTGGAGTTTTTGTTCATTCCTTCGTTTATATATATATATAATGTGTGTAGTATATATATTCTCTTACTCTGTATAGTATAATTAACAAATGGTCTGTGTGTCACTGTGTTACACACACATTTATATATATATATATATATATATATATATATATATATATATATATATATATATATATATATATATATATATATATATATATATATATATATATCAGTTCACTGTTCTCGTTTTTGTATTTCCCTCTCGGACTGTTATGTATGTTCCTCTAAATACACAAAAGCACTAGTGTGGGAGAGAAAGAAAGCAATATGAGAACAAAACACACTAGCTCTCCCAGTACCTTGTACTATTTCAGTCCTAATTCTCTTAGTTCTTTTATTCTTGTAAAAATGTGAGACCGAATTTTAATGGATATTTTGTTCTTAAGGCTTATACTTTCTTTGTTCTTTGAATTATTTCCATAATTGTACCTGCAAAAATAATCTAACGTTAGCAATATTCCTTTTTTATGTTACAGTCTTTGAAAGGTAAATTGTGAACTAGACAGTATTACTATACTTTAAATCGGCTTAGATAGAACAGCCAAATGATTATTCAGAGAGTGCCACCCACTCAAAGTACTTTTCGTTTATTTTTCCTTAATATTAGGGGTGATATGTATGTGCACAGTAAGTGCGCCAAGCCAAGTTCTCCCACACTCAGAGATGGAGCACGCTCTGTGTCTAATTATACTAGCCATGTGCAACAGCCGGCCCCCAGGCTAGTTCCGGCCCATAAAACCCTTTCATTCGGCCCGTTTGACCAGTTATTGAAAGTGTATTTCTTACGTAATATCTTAAACTGAACTTCTTTTCCTGAATAACTGACGCCCACCTCGAAAATGTTCTCCGCATTGGAATATTCAGTGTACCACCGAACATAAAGAGTCAAGTTCCTCAAGAAAATGATAAATAAATAGATTTTCTACTTTTCTTTAGTAAGTTAATATCGTTATCGTTATAATAGATTTTGTGTTCCTGTGATATTTGATGAGCGAGTTTCTCAATTGAATACGTACGGCCCTCGATGCCAGTAGGTCCTCTGTGATTGGTCCACCCCCTGTTTCAACTTGCACATACATGAATTATGCGAAGCAACTAGGTCGTTCTTCGAACATCAGTAGTTTAGCTTCACCTAATGATAGCGCAATGAAACTTAACTGTGTCACTAACCTGCACCAGGTAATGTTTTTAATAGAACTTCAATGTTTAATCTCAAATCTTTTACGAGATACAGGATCTTCTAATCCTCAAAAAACCTAAAATATTAAAATCCTATCAAAACCTATACGGTACTTGCTGTAAGGATAGAAACTTAAAAATTGGTTAAAAAATGTAAAATTTGTTAAAGACGTAAAGGGAAAAATTCCAAAAAGTGAAAAGTGGTCTCGCGTAGGTAATCGCTAACGTTCTCACCTTTGGTGCGAGCGGTTCCAGCTTCGAAGCCCGATGGGACACTCAGACAAAAAAAAAGTAAAAGCTTTTACAGCTAAGCCATAATGATTGAGGTTTTCCTGGGTTTTCCTCATTCACACTAGGCAAATGCCGGGATGGCACCTAATATATATTAGTCCCAGATTGCTCTCTTCCTTCCCTTTCCTCGGATAGTGTTATCGCCAAGGGACGTCATCCCTCATAGATGACGGGCTAACATGGACATAAATTACAAAAGCCCAGGAAACTAATTCCTAATTACCGAAAACTGAAAATTTCTCTCTTCAAGAAGAAAGATTAGGAAACAAGGGCAAAATTAATATAATTACGTCATTGAATGTAAAAGCTCTATGGTATTTCTGTAGATATGGAAACTTGAAGATTGGCAAAGTATGGTTTGTGTTACGCGTACAAATACAGGTGGAAACAATACGAAAACTGGGTATTTCCTCCTCCAAGAGGGATAATTAGGCGGGAAGAGCAAAATTACAAATAGTTACCTCATTCATTGAAAACTCATTGGGTACTACCTGTAAACATGGAAACATTAAACTTGGCAGAAATATAAGATTTGTAATAAATGGAAAGGAAAAATTCGAACTTCAAGAAAGAAAATGGAAAAATTAAATAATTATAGTTATGTTACTTGATTCAAAACCTGTAGAGATGGAGACTTGACACAAATGTAGAATTTTTAATGCAAGTATAGGAAAAGATCCGAAGAGTGTAAATTAGGGGAGAGGGGAGATTGCTAAATTAATTATTGTGGATCAGTTAAGACAACGATTGGGAATCTATAGGATATTTCCTGTAGAGATGGAAACTTAAAATTTGGCACAAAAATGTAGTATTTTTTTTTAAATACAAGCAAATAAAATAATCCCAAAATTGTTAATTTTCCTCTAACAGAGAGAAAAATTGGGGTGCAATGGGAAAAATTACATATAATGACGTCATTTGATTAAAAACATATAGGGTACTGCTTGTAGTCAAGGAAACGAAAAATTTATCCCAAATGTATGATTTCTAAAAATAATAAAGGAAAAGAACATTAGAAAGCTGGATATTTCCCCCATTATCAAGGAAAAGTTATGTGGGCAATGACAAAACCAGATATTATTATTACTTATCACAATGATTGAAATCCTATAGATATAGAAATTTTAAATTGGCATAAATGAAGGATTTTTGATACAAATAAGGGAGAAAAGCAGAAAGGTTGGAATTTCCCCTCTCAGAAGGGAAAATTTGAGAGGGAATATCAACATTACATATTAGGTCTATTACATAACTTATGATAAGTATTGAAACTTTATAATATGTAGATTTCGTATTTCAAATAGAAAACCCAAAAACTCCAAATTTTACCTTCAAGGGAGAAGATTAGGTGGCAAAGGAAATATAAGTATTGAATATTTATCACTGAATATTTAGCACATTAATGGTCTATCTCCTGCTTTAGATAGTGCACAGATCATTCTAAAGGCTATACAAAAAAAAAAAAAAAAAAAAAAATGACACCCCATCAAAAAGATAAATATGATGGATACTTGCCAAGTTTTCATACATGTGTCACTTTTCGTTCAGTTAGAAAAGAACAGAAATCGGGATCGATGACAAGATCTATTAAAATCCAAAAATTAGAAAAATAAAAATTTGTAACTTTAGTGCTGGGAACTATCTCCCAAGGCGCTGAGAAAAGCCTCACAAAGCGATATTGTATTGAATTTATTCTCAACTCTAAAGTTGCAAATTTCATTTTCTAATTTTCAAATTTTCATATAACTTGGCAGCATTTCATAATGTTTATTGCTTACACAGAAGGTTAGAATTCAGGTAAAGATAATGAAGAAAGTTTGAATTACGGTGGACCTCAAACTGGAAGTTTGGAAATCTGAAATGATGACATTTTGCATTAAAATCTAAAATTTAAAAAAATATGCAACTTTAGAATTGAGAACAAATTCTATACGATCCAGGGGTGCCCACAAGGGGAGGCTATGACGCAAACTGCGTCGTTGAAATATTTGGGGAGGGGGTAAAAATCTATATAAATATGTTTGAGGGTGTGTAAAAATTCACCGAAAAGATTTTTTTTTTTCATGGAAGAATACCTACGGATAGACAATTGAGGGGGGTGCGACATGAACATGAGGGGGAGGTGGGCACCACTGCGGTATCATCATCTCTTGAGCTTTTTTTCTTGGCAAGTTGTTCTCAGCACTAAAGTTGCAAATTTCATTTTTCGATTTTCGGGTTTTAACAGAACTTGGCATCGTTTTTTAAATGCCAAACGAAATCATAAATAAAAGAGAACTTGGCCCTATTTTTAAACTTCTCCTTTCCATGGGGAATCTTATGTTTAGAATTTGGTCGTAATATGTCGGACGGTATGGCCTCTACGTGAATGTACATATCTTTGGACCAACGGACAGACGAATAGAAGCATATACATGCATCGAAGAATCCTATTGTGGGTATGTAGGAGCTATTCTTTGTTTACAGTGCGTTTTAGGATATCACTGGTAAAGAAGTATGATTTCTTCATTATAGGACTGACACAATCAAACCTTGTATTTGCTATAACGAAGTCAGTGATCAACAGGCAATCCTACTGAACTTGATAATGATAAATGATACTTGATAATGGCACTCAGTTAACTGAACTCAATAATGATTAATGATAGACAGTTAACTTCTCCTAAAGTGCTTTATTCGGATTAATTTCCATTCATCTAACTTTTAGGACTTCTCTTAAGTTCTTAATTGCCAATGAAGACAACTCGTCATGAGAATTTCGCTTGTATTTCCAGTCTGACGACTACGTTCGTCAAAATAAGATTCGTATTGGACGTGACTAATTAATACGTATCGTATTGGGCATGGCGTGGAACGTAAAACTCAAAGATTTCATTTAATTTCACAATACGTACTTTTAACAAAATTATTCCCCATTCAGATGCAACTTTCTCATTCGGAAACTCCCCAGTTAATAAGTTAAATTCTTTACAACAACAGCCTCTAGCTGCCATATACAGGGTGTTTCAAAACACCGACAACGTTTGGAAAGTGATTCCTGACATCAAGATAAGATGGAAAGTATAGACCAACCTGGGTGCATCAATGCTTCCTTTCGGAGTTATATGCTGCCGAGAACATGAAAAATGAACTTTAAAGGTCCATAGCTCCAACATAATGGGACCTACCGTAGTCGTGTCAAGACTTTATTTAGGAACTAATGTCCTATACCTTACCAAATATCCTTATAATACCCTATAATATCTTATAATACCCTATCCAAATATCCTTGTTTCAGAATCCTGCAGTACTTCCGCAAGAATTTTTATAAAGGTAGTTTTTGAGTACTTCAAATTATATGCCCGTAGCCAAACTCTCTCTATAAAAATTGCTGCATGAGTGCTTTAGGATTCTAAAACATGTATTTTTGGATAGGGAACATCTTAGTTCCTAAGTGAAATCTTGACCCGACTACGGTAGGTTCCATAGTTTTGGATCTATGGACCTTTGAACTTAACTTTTTGATGTTTTCGGCAGTCTATAACTCCGAAAAGAAACATTTTTGCACCCAGGTTAGTCTATACTTTCCGTCTTATTTTGGTGTCAGGAATCACTTCCCAAACGTTGTCGGTGTTGTTTTGAAACACCCTGTATAACATAATTCTTCTTACAAGGAAATACAGAAGTTCTAACAATTCTGTTTATTTTCCAAAAACAAGCTACAACAAGACATTCATTCATTACTCCAAGGAACTATTCAACTGTTACCACGAATTATCCGCCTACTCCACTCGGTAAAATAAATGGAAATAAAATATTTCAATTTATCGTTCCACAATTGTGTTCGTTTAGTTAAGGGAGATGGTAATTATGGCAAGTGAGTGATAATGTAAGAATTTGGTGAAATGAGAATCTGGGAGGAAACAAAAGTACCCCGAGAAAACCTATAAACACGATGTTGTCCACCACAAACTTATTTTGCCCGGGACTCGAACCAGGGAACCCATACACCAGAGGTAAGTGGTCCACTACTGAGCCACCGTGGCCCCCCTCCACTCATTAGAAATGAAATGAAATGAAATATTTGAGTTTTACGTCCCACGGTTATGCCGGTTAGGCTAAAGGAGACGGTGATGATGAGTAATGAATGAAATGGTGGAATGAAGAAAGTGGGAGGAAACGGGAGAAACCCGAGAAAACAAACGTACACGGTGTTTGTCCACCACAAAGTTCACTTGGCGGGGGGCTGGGATCGAACCCGGGACCCCAAGCACCAGAGGTGAACGCTCTACCACTGAGGCACCGCGGTCCCTCCACTCATTAGAGTATACGTCATATAAATAAGAAAATTTCCGAGGAAATACTGTCTAATTTGTAGCCACCACTTTTCAGCAAGTAACCAAATCGATGCACATCTTGTTTCAGTATTTAGCTAGATAATAATAATTACTTTGCATTTTTAAAATTTGTTTCGTAAGAATTCAGTATACTTCGAATTACGTATGAGAAATTATGTTTTTCTTAATTAGCAATAGCAATAGAGCTCTCAATCGATCAAAGACGAACTAGGAATATATATTCTGAATTATAATTTTAATAGGCTTATGATAAGTCAGATTGCCGTTGTCAAAGAATGACAAACATTACTTTTTATTTTTAGTAAAATTTTGCTTTTTAGCGTTTGTAGGGATATACCTAACAGCTACTAAAATAGGATTCGCAATTTCCATAAATTTTTACACATTATTTTTATTATCGGCACATGTACAATTTAAGTATTAAGTAAGAAGTCCAAGGGTGTCGGGACATAAAAGTTTACAGTAGGACTTTTCTAACGTAATTTGCACTTGTAATTTGATTTCATTTGGTATTGATATTATTTTAGAAAGCAGAAAATTGTACAGTATTCTAAAGTTTAAACTGCGTTAGCTTCCCTTCTTAACATAAATCACCGTTGTAAACAGCATAAGAAAAAGAAAGACTAAATTTCAGACACTTAGCTACTCAAGGAGTTGTTAAATTATACGGCAGTCATGACTTTTCCACCAACTAAAGCCGTGACAGATATAAATGTAATGGATTGGTTAATTACAAAACTTAAAAGACAAAATCTGACCAAAACATATTTGGTCTAGGAATTAATTCGTGCGGGTGGACAAGAGATGGCGCAACGAACGGAGCGTCCCACAGTTCCGTGTATCCACACATGTGTTGCAAACCCCTGTCATCGCGTATCGTTCGTAGTATAGGGCAGTGGATTAAAGCGTCAACAACACCAGTTTGTAGTTAAGTGAACATGGCGCAATTTGTGCCTGATAAAGTGTTTTTGCGGGGTGTCCTGCTGCATTACTTTAACATGCAGAAAAGTGCGACTGAAAGTCATCGTATTTTGGTGGAAGTGTATGGTGACCATGCTCTAGCTGAGCGAACGTGTCAGAAGTGGTTTGCACGGTTTAGAAGTGGTGATTTCGGCTTGGCAGACCAAGAGCGAGCTGGACAGCCAAAAAAATTTCAAGACGAAGAATTGACAGCATTGCTCGAGCAGGATTCGTGTCAAACGCAGGAACAACTTGCAGCAGCATTAGGCGTTGATCAAACAACAGTCTCCAAACGCTTGAAAGCCATGGGAATGATTCAAAAGATGTCACATTGGGTTCCACATGAATTGAAAGACAGAGACGTTGAAAGACGAAAAACCATTTGCGAATTGCTGCTTCAACGACAGAGCAGAAAGGGGTTTCTGCATCGAATTATTACGGGTGATGAGAAGTGGATCCATTACGAGAACCCTAAACGAAAAAAAGCCTGGGTGAAACCAGGTGAACCAGGTCCATCACAACCAAAACGAGATATTCACTGTGCAAAGGTTATGCTGTGCATATGGTGGGATATGAAAGGTGTGGTGTACTATGAGCTGCTGCAACCGGGTGAAACTATGAATGGAGAACGTTATCGACGACAATTAATGCGTTTGAAGCAAGCTCTGGCCAGAACACGACCAGAATGGGAGAACAGACATGATAAACTTATTGTTCAACATGATAACGCTCGCCCACATGTCGCAAAACCGGTCAAAACCTATTTAGAAAATGTCGGATGGGAAGTTTTACCCCACCCGCCGTATTCACCAGACCTTGCTCCTTCGGACTACTACTTGTTCGATTGCATGAACAACGATTTGATTGGACAGCGGTTTACTTCTTCAGAAGATATCGAAACATGGGTCTCTGACTGGATCGCTTCCAAGGATGAGGACTTCTTTCGCCACGGAATCCGTACATTGCCTGACAGATGGGCGAAAGTGGTGGCTAGCGATGGACAATATTTTTCTTAAGGTATTTATGTATTTTGTGTTTGTACTACAGCTTCAATGTGTGCGTACCAACCGCACGAATTAATTCCTAGACCAAATATATTAACTAATAAATAATAGCGCTATTATTTATCTATTATATAAAAGAGAACGCACAAATCCTTTGTTAGCTCATCACGCTAATACGGCTGAACCAATTTCTTTCATTTTTGGGGGGTTATTAGGATTTGGACCCTAGATGGTTTTTATCATATCACTTTAATTTTTAATTACCAGTGTCTTGAGATAATTGACCATTCAAGTGTCCATAACGTACAAATCCTTTGTTAGTTCATCATAGGTATAAAAATAAACGTATTTATATGCAACCCGCATGACCGTGTCACTCGGCGGGTTAACATAAATGACAGGCGATATAATGTTAACATTTACTGCAATCTACTATGGTTTTTATCATATCACTTGAAAGCGAAAAAGTAAAAATTATCTAAGTAACAAAGTTTATTGCGTTCCGGGGTGACCGCAGCGAAGCGGGGCGGGTTAACATAAATGACAGGCGATATAATGTTAACATTTACTGCAATCTTCTATGGTTTTTATCATATCACTTGAAAGCGAAAAAGTAAAAATTATCTAAGTAACAACGTTTATTGCGTTCCGGGGTGACCGCAGCGAAGCGGGGTGAACGCTGCTAGTTAGTTAATATATGTTTTGGTCAGAATTTGTCTTTTAATTTATATAGAAGTTCCAAAGCTAGAATGATATTCAGTTACAAAACTTCTACACTTTGCAAAGTATACATCTTTTGAAATTTCGAATTAGATTCTGTTATTCGTGAGTACTATACTTTGCTCTCTCCAATTTTCACTCGGGAATAAGGAACAAGGGCGGCGATTTCTCTGTAACTTTGGGAAGGCCATTAAGATGTGTGTTTGGTTGCAGACAAGGATCTAAGAAGGCATACATGAGGATTTCAAGTCAAATTGAATTCAAATTATGTCAAATATTGTATATTCATAAAAAAACAACACATATAACAATAAATATACATATAAAAATACGGGTCTATTCATAAAAATATATGGGGACCCATATGAGAATTGGGGCCTTGTCTCTCCCCTCCCCCCAGGGTCGGCGCCCTTGATAAGGAACGATAGAGCAGTGGAAAATTAGAAAGTAGGCCTATATAAAAATGATTGCATTCTCTGGAAAATCATGTATTTCACTTTAAGACCTCAAGAGATAACGGCCTCTTTTGCTTGATATTTACTCCGTCGTGTGTTGTGGTATGTACACAAAGCGTAGCTGCTTACTTTGTGTGTTTCTTTTTATAGTTACACACTATTATAAAAGCAGTTTTGTTGTACTTAACGGAATAAACGATCGTTTTAGACGTACTGTGTGTGTGTGTGTGTGTATGTGTAATTCATACTTCTTCTCTCTGGTGCCTGAGTGAGATACATCAGCCATTCAAGACCTTGCTTACCACACACTATTAAGCATGCTGTTGTGTTTTACCTGAAAGAGGGTCCTCGGAGATTTCCTCCTTTTCCCCAAGCCCAGTTCTCTAAGACCAGTCCGTTTCCCGCTCATTTGCCGCGCATTTGGAGAGGTGCTTAGAGGCACTTGCCGTTGTTTTTCTCTAATTTTCGCTTGTAAGGAAGTAGGGGGTGGGTGTGTTTGTTATTCGGGAGAGGGCTGGGCTCTCAGAGGAGAGAGGAAAGCTATTTTGTATAGAGAGACATGACGTAATGCTTTGGTTTAGTTCTCCTGGCAACCTCTGCATTCCGGTCACCGTTGCTAACCTGCTATCCTGAATCTTTGCGGTTAATGTTTGCGTTGCTATGAATGTTCAGGAAATTGAGATTCTAGCGAGTGTAAGGCTCCGGGCTAATTTCCCAGCGAAAATGCTGAAGAGACTGGGTGAGGCGAGAAACGGGCTAGTCTTAAGTGTGATGGCTGTGCCTTTTATATGAAATTGTTTTTCTTAATATTCAGAGTTCATTTAGCCAAGAGTGCTAAGAAAATTAGTTCGACTAACAATACTTTTTTTTTTTCATTATTGTGCTACAAAAGAAAATCGTGAATACATATAAATGTACGTAATCCGTCTCATGAAAACGTAATATAAGTAATTATCGTTTTGATTTAATATTTCCCTCAGAAACAAAAGTTTGTGAGTTCATTTCCTGATTCAACTCATCCAAATGTGAATTCCAGAGGTTCTTCTTGAAGAAGTATGTTAGATCCAAAATCCCTTTGCAAACATGTATTTTGCACTTTTATGATATGGTTTCAGCATCCCAAGAACACATCCATTCTCTACCCTTATATCTCTGCTAAAAGCAAAAGTAATAGAAATCGACTACTGTTTTCAGCTTAAATATTGACTTCCATGGAGTCAAAGCGGTAAGCAATATCGAGAAATAACCTTATGATAAGAATTCAGTGTCCTAACAATATCTTTTATTTCCACTCATTTCTCGCCATTCAAGTCAGAAGTTTCAACACTGATTGCTATAGAAAAAAAAGTATAGATTCAAGAGGTATCTTTTATCTGGATTACATCTCTTACCTCTGTAATAAAACAGGAAATGGTAGAAATTTACTACTACCCCAGTTTCAGTATTTGTTTCCATAGAGCGGGAACATAATAGGTGACAAACGATTTCTTGATATGGCTGAAGCAGGGGTAAAAGTGCGGGGGACGCCGTTCCCCACCTCCAAAAAACATGTATGCGTCCCCCCAGTTCCTAAAAAATACAATGGGCGAAGATAGGCAGAGGGACAGCATGACGTCTTGCCGCTACCTACCGTCTCCATACCTTTTCAGATCCAGTTTTACTTCTGGGCTGAAGAATTGCAAGAATAGATACTAATGCTTTCTTGATATGAGTCTCTTCAAGCTCTAGTAACTACCCTTATTTTCAGAGCTAGGAAGAAAATTCTAAATCCTCTCCTGGAGAATGTAATAAAAACTTTAAACTTGACTCGAGTACGTTGAGCAGTATGGCCTCTAGGTTAGTGTATACACATTGGAACTGATGTACAGAAGAACAGACCTAAAAAAAAATCCGACATTTTCGGCATAGCATAAATTCGTTTAAACGTAGAATTAGACTGTTTTTTGTTCTTTCAGGATCACTATACTTTCTCCTTTCCTATCTTTACTCGAAAATACAAAAAAAATCTGTCCCCTATATTCAAAACTGCATGCGGTTCAACACTAGCTTCCTGAATGGGTGAGAAGTATGGCATCAGATTTGCATGATTCGATACCTGTTTCGCATGATTTGGAAACAATGGGCATAAACGTTTGGTTGTGACCAGACCGCCATTTCATCCGCCTCGAATACTTCATTTCTCTTCCCCGGAAAGCTCAATTATATTTGAATAATTTGCATAAAACAAAAGGACAGGTAATATTTCATAAGTCTCCAACTGCAGAAAAAAAAATGCAATTGTGTACAAGATACAGAAACAGAAAATGATAATTGAATTTGAGAAATCGCTAACGCTCTCGCTTTCGGTGCGAGTGGTCCCGGGTTCGATTCCCGGTGGGGTCACTCGGTAGAAAAATTGTAACACGCTTTTTCAGGCCAGCCACCCTGAATGAGGTTTTCCTCATTCACACCAGGTAAGTGCCGGGGTAGTACCGGTACCTAAGTTATAGGTCCCAGGCCGCTCCTTCCTTCCCCAATCCTTTCTTCCTTCCTTTTGCCCGGATAGTGTGCTCGCCGAGGGACGTTATCCCTCAAACGTGATGGGCTAAATGGCCTTAGATGCCGAAAGCCCAGAAATCTAAATCCTAAATCTTAAAATCAATTTGAGAAATTTCTCGGTACTATCAAGTGCGCACCCATAGGGAGTCCACTGGGTTCGAACTCCCCCGTGAAATTTCCTAACTCAACATACATGTGTGTGTAAACTTTCGTAATAAAAGTTCGAGTAAACTTATTTAAAACGGAAATTATTGATGTTGCATGAACATTTGATTTTGCACTTCATTGGTACTCTTTCTCTTATTAAAAACAATTTAGTTCTATAATTGATATCTGAGTTCTATAATTGATATCTGGAAGTATAAGTGGAAGTATTTTACAATTACGTATCGAATACAGAATAATACTCGTTACATAGACGTTGTGTCTTGTAGTATTAGAGACCCTAAAGCTTGGATCCCCAACAAAAATTTCTGGATGCATACCTGCGTACTATAAATGAAGGAAGACATTAAATTTTATCTATTAGATTAAGATACTAACATCAAACGCTTATGGCATTTTGACCGAATAAGATAATAGATGATTAATGAAAGTGAACGATTAAAAAGATTTGGTAGAATGAAAATATGGGAGGAAACAGAAGAAAATTTGTCCACCACAAACTCACATTCTTGGATCGAACCAAGAACTCCTCATACTATTGAGCCAACCGTTCCTCCCTCTTATAGATTAAAAATTTCTGTTATATTCTATGTGGTGTTTATCGAAACACACTCTATTAATATATTATACGTGAAATCATTGTTTATGTTACACTGCGGAATAAAAAAAGGGGTTTAAGCTTATGAGGAAATGGGACCAAAATCTTTAAATGACTTTGCTACCTGAAAACGGCGGAAATCATACTCAATTGTTATCTGAGATGAGGAAGGTAATTGAATTGCATTCTTGCTTGAAGGCAATTCCGTTAGCGCAGGGTTTAAACAAACAGTGACTCAGCCAACCCGTTCTCCTTTCTCCACGCCCAGTGACTTAATAAATTAGGCAATATCAACCAATGTTATAGCTGAGATCTCGTTATGAGTGTGATTGAATTTATTAAGTAATTTACTCCATTATAGCATATATATATATATATGTTCTAGTGTATTAGAAACATTTATATAATTCCCTCGAGCTTATTATATGCCACTTGTTAAAAGAGATTACATTAATAAATTTCGGTAAACGACTTTGCAATAAATACAAAAGCAGAAGTATGGCATGTTATAGGATACACAGCAACTTACTGTGGAATAATATGATGAATCTATACTTTCTTTTACTCGAACATACAATATATCAAATTTATAGTAACTTTAGTAGCTAGGGGAAAAAGGAGAAAACTTAAAAAAAAAACTGATCCATTCCAGAAGATGTTATGTTGAATTTATTTTACTTGCGGAGTAAAATAAGTAAGCAATTAATTTTACTGTTGTAGAGATCAAATCCATTTGTTCCCTTGCCATAACTTATAACTTTACTGTTATCCAAGTTGCAGTCCCGGAACTGGTTTTCATTAAATACTTTTTAAAGTTGTGCTAATTTGGGTGATTTATTACTACTACTACTACTACTACTACTATTATTATTATTATTATTATTATTATTATTATTATTATTATTATTATTATTATTATTAATAATAATAATAATAATAATAATAATAATCAAATTAGATGTATTTAAGCTAGTTATGAATTTGGAAAACTGAGCTGCTAAATGTATTAATCCGTGCATTGGGCAGTGTTGCTCTCAAGCAACATCGCATTCTATTGCGTTATCCGCACGAATTATAACTTCAGTGATCATTTAATTGGCATTATTGCTTTCATATAATATTCATATGATTTGCGGGTCGCTTCTTTAGATACTTCTAATCTTCGTCAACAAGGGACAGTCAAATTTAGTTAAGTTGAGTTGATTTTGAGTTTAACGTCCCGTTCAGTAGCTAGGTTATATGAAAGGTGGGCCTACTGATTAACGTGGAATGCGAACCACAAACTTCTTTTTTATTTTTTTTTTATTTGTGATCTCTTGCTCTAGGAAAATATTTCAATGAAACTGCTGGTAATTTAGGATTTAGGATTAAATTTCTGGGCTTTCGGCATCTAATACCATTTAGCCCGTCACGTTTGAGGGATGACGTCCCTCGGCGAGCACACTATCCGGGCAAAGAGAAGGAAGGAAGCGGCCTGGGACCTATACGTTAGGTACCACCCCGACATTTGCCTGGTGTAAATGAGGAAAACCCAGGAAAACCTCATTCGGGGTGGCTAGCGAGATCGTTAGCGACTACGCTACGCGGGGGCCCAACTGCTGGTAATTACTGAGAGTATTCTTATGATATTTTACCATAATAGGGCAATGCTGCTCAGTAACTACACATAAAACCTATTTTGTGTCAATGTTGCTTTCAAATAAACACACTGTATTTTGTAACCAAAGAACAAAAATACTCTAAAAATTACGAAATTATGATCAGGAAGAGATGGCTCAACTATAAAAGTAAACTAAATATTTTAATGCTGATGCTATCAATGCTTACCCATTAAAGGGTTAAGGAAGGCTGAAGTGCATGCAGAAAAAACAATTTCCTACTAAAAAAATAAAAGGGCAATGTGTCTCAAACGTAAAAGTTTTACTGACTGTATTTTACCTATTTCGATAGACTTGGATACCAACAAAATCAAATATTCACCTTACGATAGACTACATAAAAATCATAGAGACATGTATCCTATGAATCATCGGGAAAGACTCGAAAAGAATTAGGGTATACATGAGTCAGAAAGATGATAGTAGTAGCAGACATGATCATTAAAGTGCATACATTGAAGTGTTATTAGTAGGCCAGATATATTGCAAGAAAAAAAAATATAACTAGTGGACTTATTTAATTCTTTACTGGATACTAAGGCACAAAACGTGACCTAGGAAAGGTCGTATATAGAAGGTAGAGTGTCAAAATACTGCGAAGTAACGCGGAAAAGAACAGATATTATCCGGGTAGCAAAAGATAGTGTCTGACAGACAGCTTTATGTGTTGTAAACAAAACAAAGAGAATTGTTTTTTTGCCAATCATGTTGTTTTTAGGTAATCAAGGTCACTGATGTGCTGTTGCAGGTACTAGAAAGATGAATCATTTGTCAAAAATCATCCTGTGGGACATTCTTGTGGTTTCATGGTTAGCACACACGCATAAGATCCGCATTCGATTCCTGCTGGGGGCTCTTGAGGTTCTTATAATCTGGTAAGCTATAGGTCCACGTCTCATATAGTCTGGATGCTGACAATCGAACAATCAAGCAACCAAATCATCCACCATACTATTACGATTGTAAAATCATCAGTTACCAAGCTTCTTAACTTAATGGCAGAGTTGATGTTTCTATTGTAGAAGAATCATTAGCAACAGCACCTCCAACTTACCACGTGTTCTATCCAACTATCACACGCCAGTTTTCTTTAACCACACTAGTTGGTTGTTGAAAAGTTAGGTAAACCTTCATCTAGCAGTGTTTTCATAAATTTTAATTATATATTCAATGCTTTCTTTCCTTAAGACAAGATTGTACATGCTTTTGTGATTTTTTTTTCATGTAGATGTTTATTGTAATTCGGTAATAAATTACCACACAACTCTCTGAATTTTTATGGTTTATCAGTTTCTTATTACTTGGGACATATCTTCTCCTTCTTCTCAAAATAAAATTTACATTTAATGACAACTATATTGAGTAAAAAAATATTCTATCTTGGGAAGAGATCTTCAAAGTTGATTTAAAGTTCACAGCCCACATGAACTTTTAATCTTACAAATTATGGTTCTTGATATCAAATGTGTAGACAGCTTCTATAAGCGTTGCGTGGCTATTTTCTGCGTAATTGGTGTTATCAGGTATATTAATTAGGACGATAAAGGTATATCGTATCATGAAGCCTTATAAATATGTATCTTAGTTTGCATATTTTGAGCTTCGCTTCTCTTTGAATCGACATGAGAAATTCGTAACTAATTTCTGGTCTCAATATTATTTTTCCTTAAATTCGCTTCCAATATTGCTCTAATCTACAGGCAGGTCCAAAAGTATGTAAATACCAGAATAAAATCATAAGGATTTAGAAAATGTGAAACTGAAGTCCATGAATTTGATATAGAAAACAAAAGAGAGGATAAACATGGCAGGACTTGAGCGGCTAGCTTCAAAGTCATCATATTGCATTGGGTCAAAATTTTTAAATGGGAACCATAGGGCATGACACCATTATCTGGTGGCGCATACAGGAGCTGAAGGCGTTATGGAACACGATTTTGTTTTTAACGAATAACTTGATAATTTTTCATGGGAAATAAGAGGGGTGTCCGTAAAGCAAAGTTACAAATCTTGTAGGCAAGCAAGTAATATTTTCGTGTGTAAGTTGGCTACATTGGCTTTCACTGTCACCCCCAAACTTCCGAAGAGAAGGAAGGAAAATACCTTGAACCTTGAACATTGAACCTTTCGCTTCCCTTTAACAGCTCTTCCTCATTGCTAAGTGGAGACTAGTTCGAGTTACAATGTTGCGTCGAATCCCAATCTCACCACATGTGAAATGTGCTCCGTCATAATTTTCTCGAAGTACAAGACAAGTACCCAGTGGTTATTCACAAAGCATTTCTTGCCGTTTACGGTAGCATTATGAGTAGATAATAAACTGCCATTAAAATTTTGCCTACCTTTGAAAATGTGTACTCGCGTTAAAAATCAATATGAGGATAAATTATATTAGAATTTGTGGTGAAATCAGCCCTTAATTAGACTAAATTGTCAAAAAAAAAGTCTGGATTTCGGTAGGATACCAATCCCTAGTACCAACCCTGTGCATACATCCCTGATTATAACTTCATACTAACCCACCTTACGAGATTTTTGTAATGTTATTACCAAGAAAGATTCACAAGTTACACCAATTATTTTGTGTACTATCCCAGAAAAATAAATATTTCAGGAAAATACATTGACTTTTATTTTCGTTGTTAAATATGTATTTCTGAATGGAAGTATCATAAAGAAGGGGGTAGAGAGGATTGGGCATTAACCCAGTTGCCTGCCGGACCACTTCACCTACGTATAATATGGCGGTTTCTAATATCTGGCTGATCAAATTCGTATCATATTTCAACAAACATGGCCATTAACGTTGGCTGTGGAAAGCTATTTCTTAATAATATCAAAAGTATAATATCTAATTTCTGTCATTTTACTTTCTTAACATTTTCTGATTTAATCTTTAACATTTTTTATGATTTTTCTGTTCCAGAAATTTTCTACCTTGTGTATGGTTGCGAGAAACAAGAAAATACTGGAATTCAACAATAACAAGCTAGTTTTGTTGTTCTAGAATGCTTCAGAAATTCGCTTTCCGCCTACTTCACATCCCTTCCCCACTTGAATTGCTCGAAAATCTCGTAACGCAATTAACCGTTTTCATGTAAATAGAAGTATTTCTTAACCATAATGATGGGAAATACTGTTCTTCTCGCCATGTTTTAATTCTTCTCCATTTTCATTGTGGTTTCAAATTCTCGGCATTTTCCCCGGTTATTGTATACTGTAACAAGAAAGGATATTGGATGAAGGGGAAGTCCCTTTCTCTCGTTTTCTATCTCCTAGTATTAACTTCCTGATTGTTGTTCCTAGTTCATTTTGCCAACCATATTAAACGATTGTTTTGGAGGGTTTGTTTGCTTAACGTTTTTCGTTCTTCCGTAGCAGACCATTCTCTTCCAAGACCACCAAAAAAAAACTACTCAGCATGCATTTCATTAATTTTAACAGTTTTCCTTGATTTTTTTTTTTGTGTGTGTGAAAACAAACTACATACAGAGACAGTGACATATTTTATTTTGTTTTATTTTTAACCTTAATTGCACCATCATTATCATCATAGGTATTCAGCCATTATTGGGAAGTCAATTGCCGAAAATAAGAAGCTTCCATACTACAGTGTCTTAGCTAACCTCTTAGTCTTCACGCACGATTTTTCTGATTTGAGATCGTTCATTAATTGTAATTTTCTTCGCCCTCTCTCCCTCTTTCCTGCCACCATGCCCTCTAGCACGTTCCTCATGATATAGTTCCTTCTTAGCCAATTTTCGAACCAGTTTCTCTTCCTCTTCTTAACAATATCTAAAATTGTTCTTTTCTTTCCAATCATTTCTAAGACGCTCTCATTCGTTTTCCGCTCGACCCCAGCTAATTTACTTCATTATTCTCCACACCCACATTCCGATAGCTTCTAAGCGTTCCTTCATGGATAAGCGGTTAGCGTACATGCCTTTGGCGTTGGAGACCCGGGTTCGATTCCCAGCGAGAGTTCATGTAGTTCAGATTCCACGTTAATCAGTAGGTCTCGTCTCATATAGCCTAGCTGCTGAAAGAGACGTTAAACTCAAAATTAACCAAACTCGAAAGCTTCCAGTCGTTTTTCATTATTTTTGCGTAATGTCCCATGTTTCTGCCAAATGTGAAGATACATTCTTTCGGGTGAGGAGAGACTTGTCCCACTCTCGACGGTCTGGATTGCAAGAGTCATTTCTTCCTGTGCTGCACGTGGCACCTCAGCCGTAATCTGAAGTAGGCAGGAGTGAGATTGTAGTTCAATGCCGATCTTTAAGAGTTCCCAGATCCGTTGTAGTTATACCATGGAATATGGTACGTCGTGGCCAGGTCAGTGAGCTTTAGTTAAGGCTCCACTGAAATATAAGGAATATAAGACACTGAAATATAAGAAGAGAATCTGCCAAGCCTATCACTCGTAAAAGTGTCAATTAGATGTATTGCGTTTTCGAGTATTAAGTAGCACTACTATGTTCTTTAGCCTCAAGAAGACGACGAGAAATGTACTCCGATAAGTAACACCCATGCCCAGATCTGGATTCAAAATCGGCACAGCTTTAGTGATTGGCAGTCTAACGCGTTTTCGACCACGCAAGTATTGGTCATGCTGCATAACTCACCCTGAAAGAGCTGAAAATTTTATGGCATGTTTTAAGAATATTTCATCAAATGGTGTCTGTATTAATAGGAATATAAAATGCTCAAATCCTTTACTGCTTATGTGAATGCTAATGTATGCTGAGTCTACTTGTACTTTAACCTAAGGAAAGAGTTTATAAACTAACAAATAAAGTTGATTTTGTGTCATTTTTATTTCAAATAATTTCTCATATACAACCAGCTACAATGACTGCCATTCCTCATGGAAGAAAAGCAAAGCAAATACGAATTTGATTGCTATTTTTTTTAAAATTAGAACAATTGATGAACATCACTTTTCAATGATGCTGCTCTTTCATCTCAATGCTCTTAAAGTATTTTTTTGAATAGGGGAGGATTCTTAGACATCCAGCAACTGTAAATGGTCCAAGGGAAAAAGTCCTATTCTTTTTTTTTTTCCATCTGCACCATCTTTTCATTCCTTTCTCCTGCAGCATCATTTCAATGTTTCTTTTCCCTTCAACATCATTTCATTTTATTCTTCGTCCAGCATCATTTCATTGCTGACTCCCTAAAACTAAAACTTTACCTATTTCACCTTCATAAGAAATTGCAATAGAATATACAGTATATCGCTAATATTGAAAATCAGCAGTCTCATAAATATTTCATATTGTCACACCGTACTCTTGCATGTATATTGTAAAAATTTGTCTCATATAGGATTTTTGGGTAGAACATTTAATAAAAAGAGCGTCCGGAATCGACTCCCACTACCAGTTTTATTATAAAACTTCCACTATAAAAGTATTTTCACAAAATACTGTACAAATTAATCTCTCTAATATCAGAGGTTAGTTATAGGTGGTCTTTGACCGTAAGGTCGCAGACAGGATTTCCAACAGAGCCCCGAAGGAGCTAATAGGAGTGGAATTAGGTGCCCAAAGCTCCGAAGGTTAGATGGCCAACAGAGCCGCGAAGAAGGCTAAGCGGCTGAAGTTAGGATTCCCAGTCAGAGCCCCGAAGCAGGCTAAGCCAGGAGAAAGGATAGGCGTAGTCCCGAAGCAGACTAGAGGCCCTGGGGTTAGGTTACACCTAAAATTCCGAAGCAGACTAGAGGAGGGTCACCAGAAAACTGGTACTGAATTGCCTTTGTCCATCCAATTTATAGGGTCCTTTGAGTGGCGGTGGCGTTCCTGCTCCGATGTCGTCCTCTGCTCCGTAGGAAGGGCCAGAAGCTGTCGTCTGCATGTGACTGTAGATCCACCTGGTGGGAGATCCTCTTGCCGAACCATGTGGTGGTGTTTGTAAACACTGATGCGTGGAATTGTTTGTTTACAACATCACATAGGATATTACAATATACAAACCGCATCATGCTTGCATTCCAACCTGAAGCGATAGTAAAAATACATCATTAAGGTTTGCAACTTTTATTGCAAAGGTATTACTTAATAAAAACTATATATATACAAAATTGGTTCACTTTTATTATTTCATACGCAGGTAAAATAGTAATATAAATAATTTCAATATTTCCATTGCTGTTGAAAATGTTATACAAAATTTATAAATTGAGATTTAAAAAATCTGAAATAAATACTGCGGTTTTTATCAACTCTACAAGGACCAAGGGGTTACAAAATGGCATACATTCGAAATATGGGAGTTTGATCGTAAATATGTGGACCTAGTACTCAATATTTTTATTTTGTGTCAACAAGTTTATAAAATATTTGTTTCCACGGGACAAATCTTTCTTCTCTGTTTTCTTTGTGAATAACAAAAGTTTAAAAAAAAAATGCATCTCAAAGAGTTCAAAAATGCTATATATATAAATCAATAATACAATGATATACTATTGACATATGTGAAACTACTTTTGCCCCCTCATTTCCTGACAAGCAAAATCTGAAATAATGCCTCGGGTTTAATTATTAATCACCATGTAGGAAAAAGAAAAAAAAAACAGTGATGGACAGCGTTGAATAGATTTTTTTTTTTCATACTTCTGAAGTGCGCCTTATGCACACGCAAAAATATGGTATGAAGGTTTTTATGAAAAAAAATGTAGAAGTAGAAATGACCTGTCTCACGATGAGTCATGTATTACAAGATATGACACATTGCGTTAACAGTGAGGAAATTAATTTTACCCTAATTTATTACTCAGGTGCACTAAGTGAGATCTCAACTTTCGATGAAGCTATATGATGCAAATGCTATATTAAAGGCTGCAACATAATACTTAGTGTGTGTGGCATCCATTTCCCCGTGATGGGATTGTGCTCATGCCGTACCACTTTATTCTGGCCATAAATGTCTCTGGCGGTGATTGCTTTCCACAAATTGCCAAGACTCAACTACAAACCCTTCCAAAAGAGGAAACTATAATGTACTCATCAGAACACCAGACTGAAGCCCACCTACCAGTTATAACTACTGGTAAAGGAAACCCCCCTAGCAACGGAAATCTGATGGGATTTCCAGTGTCCTTAAGATTAGTCAGATTAGAGAACCAGACTGAAGCCCACTTACGAGTTATACCTATTGGTGAAGGAAACTCCCCTAGCGACGGAAATCTGATGGCATTTCCAGTGTCCTATAAGAGCCTTAAGATTAGCTTATTAGAGCACCAGACTGAAGCTTATCTGCCAGTTATTCCAACCAGTGAAGGGAACTCCCCTAGCGACTGGAAGTCTGATGGCATTTCCAGTGTCCTTAAGATTAGCCAGATTAGAGCACCAGACTGAAGTCCACCTACCAGTTATAACTATTGGTAAAGGAAACTCCCCTAGTAACGGAAATATGATGGGATTTCTAGTGTCCTATAAGAGCCTTAAGATTAGCTTATTAGAGCACCAGACTGAAGCTTATCTGCCAGTTATTCCAACCAGTGAAGGGAACTCCCCTAGCGACCGGAAGTCTGATGGCATTTCCAGCGTCCTTAAGATTAGTCAGATTAGAGCACCAGACTGAAGCCCACCTACCAGTTATAACTATTGGTAAAGAAAACTCCCCTAGTAACGGAAATATGATGGGATTTCTAGTGTCCTATAAGAGCCTTAAGATTAGCTTATTAGAGCACCAGACTGAAGCTCATCTGCCAGTTATACCAACTAGTGAAGGGAATTTCCCTAGCGACTGGAAGTCTGATGGCATTTCCAGTGTCCTTAAGATTAGTCAGATTAGAGCACCAGACTGAAGCCCACCTACCAGTTATAACTATTGGTAAAGGAAACTCCCCTAGTAACGGAAATATGATGGGATTTCTAGTGTCCTATAAGAGCCTTAAGATTAGCTTATTAGAGCACCAGACTGAAGCTTATCTGCCAGTTATTCCAACCAGTGAAGGGAACTCCCCTAGCGACTGAAAGTCTGATGGCATTTCCAGCGTCCTTAAGATTAGTCAGATTAGAGCACTAGACTGAAGCCACTTACGAGTTATACCTACTGGTGAAGGAAACTCCCCTAGCAACAGAAATCTGATGACATTTCCAGTGTCTTATAAGAGCCTTAAAATTAGCTCATATTCATTGTTTGATGTCAGAGGTCGTCTCCAAGGCACTGAATCCCACGATAACGAATGTAATCAGGCAGAGACCATCCATGATGTGTGACAATAAAGAAAGCTCTGCCTATCAACGTCTACTGCTGGATTCATGCAATCCGTCCATTCTAGAGTGGGATGAACCTGTTTTCGCTCTGCAGGATCACCTTTCATATTGAGATATCTATATCTGTAATAGAGGAAAATCTTGTCGGAGAATAATTTAATTCAAACTCAACTTCACACCCTTGATAAAGAGAAGGAGAACTTCTTCAGCGGTTGAAGCACTAGAACAAAACAATACCTTTTTTGGCACATCTTTTCGTGCAGTTCCTACCTAACATTGTTCATGAAGTTGAAGTCGCATTCACTTTAGGACGTTAGCAAAGAAGCATTAAACGGAGGTTTAAAACGTATGTGAATCCATATCTTAATCTCGTGGCTACAACATGAATAAACCCATAAAGTTAAACCCATTAAAAACAGAGAAATGTTAGATTTAAGGATTGAACCCCTTTAAAAAAACATGTATTTATTAACAAAATAAGGATGAGGATTTAGTGTTGAGAAATTATATTTTCACTTATTTCTCCTCCCTTCCCATTCCCCTCTTCTCCGAAAAATTACAGTCTTCTTTTAGTAACAATTACAAAACTTTTATGGCAAACAATTTAATTGTGATATTCATAGTCACAACATAATGGAGATAGAACAACGCACGAAAAAGAAAAAAAAAAAAGAATCTATTTTGGCAACTTGATGTAAAACGTCTGCTTGGTTATATTTTAAACTGCAGACGACAATGATTAAGCACTTAAAATGTTTTAATGTTCTATCATCTTGGATTAGTCATTATTTTCCACTTTAATGTCAGGGGCTTTTATGCACTCACTGGTCGTGCACATAGCGTTGAGATAAGATGCCAAATTAATGGCTAATAAACTGGGTAAAAAGCGATTTTGCGTTTTAAAGAAGAAATACTCTTTTTTTAAAGCATGTTCTTGTTTTTAATACAAAAAGTATTGAAAATAAATGATAATGTTGACTATGGCAATATGTCGTGCTTTTAATGACTGGTCAAATTGCTGCTTAACTTCTTAAATTGGTTATCTATCGAGACCATACTTTTATGTCTTCTGTTGTCATTAAAATTTTGAATATATACGTATGCATTACCACAGCTTTATACATACACTTAGAGGAATATTTTTGTCACATATGAGGGTTTTGCCCGAGAAAAGTTCTAGCCCATTTTCCTAGCGTAGCAAGCAGAGTTAAATCATATGCAGTTTCCTGCTGCAGAGAAGTTGTGGCCCATTTTATTATATGCCAATCAATATGATGACATTTTCCTCTTGGAGGAAAGTTTGAGTCTATTTCTTTCTAGTGTGGCAATTGTAGTCAAAGTATATGGTAACAGTTTCCAGAATAAAATTCTAACTTATTTTCGTAGAGTAAGAAGCTGGATTAAAATATATGGTGACGGTTTCTACCAGTGAAAAGTTCTAGCCTATTTTCCTAGCGAGAACTTTCTGTAATACACGGAAAATGTGCTAGGGCTTTCCTCCAATAGTTAAACATATGGTGATAGTTTCCTATTGGACGAAAGCCCTAGCACATTTTCCGTGTATACTAAATGGAATCAAACCACATTATGACAGTTTCCTATTGGACGAAACCTCTAAATTGTCTTTGTAGCGTAGCAATTGAAACCAAAGTATATGGTGACCGTTTCCTACCGGAGGAGAGTTCTAGTCAAGTTTCCTAGCGTAGGAATTGGAGTTGCAGTATAAAGTAAAGTTTTCGTGAGGAAAGAAAGTTCTAGCCCAAGTTTCTAAGTTGCAAGTACAGTCTAAGTATTTAGTGACATTTTCCCGATGATGAAAAGTTCTAGCCAATTTTCCTAGTGTAGGAAATGGAGTCAAACCATGTGGTGACAATTTCCTGTTGGAGAAAAGTTCAGGCCCATTTTCCTAGCATAGAAATCGGAGTCAGACCATATGGTAACAGTTTCCTTTAAGCGTATAACGAAGTGTCAAAAGTATGCGGTACACAGATATCACATGAATCCAGACAATGGAAGCATTACAATCGATAGGAATAAAATAGAGAAAATTAAGATATTTAAATACATACTTCGACACAGGTACATCAAATGAGAACGAAGTTATCGAAGAAATTAAGAGTAATATTAATCGTGGCATGTGAGTGCTTGGGCCGCGGTGGCTCAGTAGTAGAGTGTTCACCTCTGGTACCGGGTTCAAACCCTGTTCCCGCCAAGTGAACTTTGTGGTGGATGAACACCGTGTGCGTGGGTTTTCTCGGCGTTCTTCCGTTTCCTCCCACTTTCTTCATTCCACCATTTTCATTCATTTCTCATAATCACCGTCTCCTTTAGCCTAACCGGCATAACCGTGGGACGTAAAACTCAAAAATCTTATTTCATATGAGTGCTTTTAACTCGGAGAAGAAATAACATTTTTACCTTCGCGAGTAATATCGTGAAACTTAACCTTGGGAATCTATAAGAGCATAATAAATATTACCCAATGAAAATAAATATTACCCAATGTTCTTGATATTTCAATTGTTAACATATAGCATAAAATATTTTTAACGTGTTTTAAGCTGATATTTCTTTACTTAAATACAACGTAAGCGTAATTTTGTTACTACAATAATATTATATTCACTATTTTTTTTTTCTTTTCAGTGATTACGGTGGATGTTCAGGCAGTGCTTGGTAAGAACGTGGAAATGCCGTGCAACGTAACACCAGCGAGACGGGAGGATAAAGTATACATGGTACTCTGGTTTCGAGATGACGCGGGAAAACCTTTGTACAGGTAAGTTAACAAATTTATATGTATGTAATAATTACGCAAACTTGTATATACATCTGAAACCCAGCAACAAACTTAAGAAGGGATTAAATATACTACATACCAAAGTGCTTAATAACTCTGGCAAAATATTGTGTTTAAAATTAACAATATATGTTTAGTTAGTTCAACTTGTTTATATATATATAAACAAGTTGAACTAACTAAACATATATTGTTGAACTAAACATATATACAGGGAGTTCCATTTATAATGATAATAGTAAATATCTCAGAAATCGTAAAAGGCACACAAACGAAATTTTGCACTAAGAAACTATACGGAGGGGTACAACGTCCTAAGCATTTTGTAACATCACCAGATGAACAGTGTTGCCAACTCAATATAAAGTTATGTTTTTTTCAAGTACCACTACGTCAGATTATTACATATTTCAAATCAACATGTCACATGAAAAGTTAAAATACCACATTTACTACTCAGTGTTGCAAATTAAGGATGTTATAGTATCACAAACATCCAAAGTTTGAAAACCTCTATCACACATACAGCACAACGGAGATGGATAGGATAATTAACATCAAAAGTGCCTTAGCGTTGGATACCATGGTCGCGGTATAACTTGTTTCGAATGAATAGAAATGAAGTTACAAGGATTGAAATTTTGAATCTTTTTGAAAGGCTTTATTTCGAGAAAGAAAATACTTAGGTAAGTACAGTGAAACCTCTCAATAGCGGACACCAATGGGACATGAAGTTTTGTCCGTTACTGAGAGGTGTCCGTTATAGAGAGGTTACAGAAATTTAATTTCTCATAAGGGTAATTGTATGCAGTAATATACAGTGAATACATTATGTATGGGCGTAAATACGTAAAATTCAATATGAAAATAGTCTTATTTAGTACACATTTGAATTACTGGGAGGGATGAAGGAGAAATTCATTTCTATTAAATCATAGCCTATTATTGCCGGGCAATGTTTAACGAAAAAGGCATGCTTTTTCCTCTACAACGGTAATAAAACTTATTAGCAAGTGTCCTCTAAAAATCCTCAGTACGATTGCAGAAGAAACATGTGTGAATGTGTGTTTGTTTACTGGTGCTGACTCTTCCTTGATAGAATGGATAAAAAGGCAAGCTATTGGGGATGCATGTATTTATTGACCCAGGCCCAATCACAAAGAATATCCTTTTAAAGAAAACGAAAAATGAAGCCGGGAAAACTCCAACCCAGACTTGTTCCAGTATCATGAGTAAAACAAAATTTTTTCTTTTCCAAAAAAGTAAGAGAGGTAACATTGCTCGTTGAAAATGTTATTGTAAAACAAACAATGTTCGTTTTGTTATCTATGAAATTGTAGGTAAAGATGCAAGGTCCAGACGAAAAGGATAAATTTGTTAGGGAAGGGAAGATCTTTCGCACAGAATTCCTGACCTTACGACTATCCCTGAATGAGTGTTATTGCTTATTGAAATTTTTTTTAGGATTTCCGCCAGAAAGCAGTTTATTGCGGAAAAAATTTCAAGTTCAGCTGTTCTGTTTGATGGTTCACCAGGTTTGGACTCATGAGAGATACACTTATGGGGAAAAGACTTTTCTGTATATTGTAATATATCGCAGAACCGAGAACAATTCCTGTCCGTTATGAAGAGGTTATTCAAACGTTTGGGGGGAAAAGGACTGTCCGCGTCCGTATCTGAGAGTGTCCATAAAAGGGAGGGTTTTGTTCCGTAAGTAAACATATATTTTTGCCGGGACAAAAAAATCTGTCCGTATTATAGAGGTTTCCGTTAAGGGAGGTTTCACTGTGTGTATATATATATATATATATATATATATATATATATATATATATATATATATATATATATATATATATATATATATATATATATATATATATAAAGGGTCGGACTCAGGATTTTCTGAGCGGGGTGCACCAATAACTACCAGCACATTTGAATTGAATTCGAATTTTTTAAAATGACTTTAGGCATCTGTGGTGTGAATGAAGAAATGCCCTGGAAATGCTAAGTATCTGTTCTCGGTGACGTAAAGCTATCGATTTTGCAAAACTTCACTTTGTTTTAAGCTCAAACGGGAACACGACAACAGGAATTTTCGAAGTGTTGTTAATTTCACTGCTAACTTCTCACTTTAAATAGTGTATATTTAAAACGAAGAGGGAGGGCGCACGTGCACCTTTTCACCCCCCTAAATCCGGCACTGTATATATATATATATATTATCTACAGAAACCGTGCCAGTTGTGGCTTTCAAACTTGCACATACATTAAGTAATTGAAATACTTTTAAAAAAAAAATTAAAAAAAGAGCATTATGACTCACAACAACGTGAGAAAACGTTGATGTAATGCCGCCGTAAATTTAAAAATACACAGTTCCTCACTTTACTCATACGTTAAGAGCATGTTACGTCGTTATTTTTTAAGTCCACATATGCTAAATTTGTGTCACTAATACTAGATGAGAAAGACGAGTTTTACTTTATATATGTGAAACTTCTTTTCTACTTACCAGAAAAAATGTAGCTTTTTGTTTGTATTCACGCGGTGTTAACAAGTCGATTTGAGAAAATATTCTCTTTTCAACAAAGGCGATGAAGAGAGGAAAATTTTTCCTCACTTTCTCTGGATCGTATATTATTTGTATCAGACTTCAGGCTACATTCTTCGACTATTCGTTTTCGTTTCTGTAAAACTTTTTATTTTCCTTTTCGGTTTCTGCTAGTTTTTTCTTCTTCTCTTTTTTTTTCAGATCTCTCTCTTTGTCTTATCTTTATCTAACGGAAACAAAACAAAACCAAAACTTTTGGTTCGATACATCTTTTTCTTTGCTTTCTTTCTTTCTTTTTTTCATTTCTTTACCACTCTCGTGTGTTCAATGAACCAATAGAATAACGTGTTCGTTAACAGAAAAGAAAAGTAAAAGTTTGCTATACTATCAAGAGGAGCTTTCTGATATTGTCTTTAAAGTGAGAAAAATATAACGGGTATATCAAAAGTCCGGAGAAATAGGCCAACTCCCTTATGAGTCATCATTATCATCATAGTTATTCTGATATTATTGGCAGATCAATTGCGAAGCTTCCATGCTGCAGGGTCTTTTTGCAAATCTCTTCGTCTTTACGTACGATTTCTCTGTTTTGATATCGACAATTAATTGTAAGTCTCCTTCGTTCCTTTCCTCTCTTTCTTGCCATCATATTCTAGCACGTCCCTCATGATATAGTTCCCTCTTAAGTTAGCCCAACCAGTTTCTCTTCTTAATAATATCAAAAACTATTTTTTCTCCCCCCACCATTTCTAAGACTCTTTCATCGTTTTCCAGCTAATTTTCTACATTATTCTCTATACCCACATTTCGAAAGCTTCTAGCTGTTTCTCATCATTTTTGCATAATGTGTATGTTTCTTACAAAACTCCAAACGATATGGGTTTTTTTCTCAACTCCGTATTCAAGGTCCCACAAAATAGTATTTTCTTCCTCTTTAATGCTTCTTTCGTCATTCATATCTTTGCTTTTACTTCACGTTCTCACTTCAGATCATTTGCTAATACAGTGAAACCTCTACTAACGGACACCTCTATAAAGCGGACACCTCCCATAACGGACATAATTTGTAATCCCCAAACACTGTAATAGGATAAAACATATTGGCAAACCTCTCTAAAGCGGACACTGTCTAGTACGGACACGGACAGTCTTTTCTGTCCTTTATAGGTATTATTCACCTCCGTATTACGGACACTTTCTCTATAAATAAGTTGAAAAGTATTATAAAAATACATTTTTAGTAATTCATACATGTGTCACCAAGAAAGCAATGTGACATTTTGTCTCCTCAACTGTCTATTCAGCAATCCAGACAAAGAGGCTCTGTGTCCTTTGCTTGCATTCCACTCCCACCCAAGCTGTTTTAGACACAAAATGGATTGACAGTTGCCCACCGTTTGAAATAACACGTTATTCTACTGTCCTGCTGGAATCTCTAACCAAGCAGAAGACAAGTTCGGTAGTTTTTGCCCGCGGGTACGCATATTGTCACAAAAATGACACTACTGGACTGCAATTAACCCACAAATTAAAGCGACATACTGAAAACGTAAATGTAAAGTGCAGAGAACTATAACATCTTATTTCCATCTTGTGCCTCGAACATAGAGTATTGGACAGCAGAGGACAACACAGGTACAGTAATATGTCGGTAATATTCGTGAATACACGATTCATCCAAAAATATTGTTACTAATTGCATATTACCTTCTTTACTAATTTACGTAAGAAAATATCAAAACCTCTCTAAGGCGGACACCTCTCTATAGCGGACAATTATTGATTCCCCACGGCTGTCCGCTTTAGAGAGGTTTCACTGTAATACTACCCAGGTATCGAAAATTAGTGACCTGTTCTTTTTTTTCCTCCTACTTTTATGTTTGACACCGACAATTTCGTCCCAATCACCATGGCTTTTGAATTTCTAACATTTATTTTCATTCCATATTCCTCACAACCCTTCCTCAAGTTTTATTATGATTAAAGAAATGGAAAGAGGGGAAGGGGAAGCTTGTTGGAAATAGATGGTTTCCAATCTAATATAGTGGATTGGTAAGAGACCACACACACACACACACATATATATATATCTATATATACGCGCAGCCACTTTGAACTGAAATTAAGGTCCAGTAAAAGTGACAGGAGAAATGTGTACATCTTTGTGGGAGAGAATCTATAACAGTAAGAATCCGTTTCCCAACAGTGCTGCATTGTTGATATAATGAAGGCCCCACGAAAGCAATCATGTTGAAATGGCAGCATATCAAGAATCTGTTTCCCAGCAGTGTTGCACTGTTAGTGTTGTGAGGACCCCACAAAAACAGCCATGTTAAAGTGGTAGCGTCAATAGAGGATGCCTTACAAATGTGAAGCCCAATAGCTGATGCGATTGGGAAAAAATCCACAATTTTGCGAGGTGCATGTCAAAAAAAAAAAGTAGATAAATTTTTTACGTGGGATTGGTAACACTGATTTAGTTGAGCATGCGTATGAGCATGGCGTAGTATTCTGTTCTTGCAAAAGAAATAGAATTCTCTGAGTGAACTAGTGTATGTACGAGTAGCAGTAAAGTGAAATGACTACCGTAATACAAAATCCCGCTAATCACAACGTGAGATTTGACATATTTCTAAGAGCGAAGGACAAAATGCAGCTTGCATCTATCGGGAATTATGCGACATTTACGGTCCGATAGTAATGAGTGAAGGGATGGTAAGGCAATGGTGCAGGGAGTTTCGGGAAGGACGTTCAAATGTTCATGACGATGAGCGTGGTGAAAGGTCTAGTGTTCAGACGGACGATTTGGTGCAACGCATTAACGAGAAAGAGCGATCCAATCGCCGGTTCACAATAACTGAACTTGGCAAACAGTTTCCAGAAGTGCCTGCGAAAACAGTGATTCAAATTGTGATTGACAAACTAAGTTATCATAAACGTTATAAGAGGTGGATGTCAAAAATGCAGACAAACACTCACAAATAGCAAAGAATGCCAGTTGTACTTCAGTTTTGGGCCCGCTGGTGGAGAAGGGAGATGATTTTTTCCCTAAATAGTGACAAGGGATGAAACTTGGATATTGTATGCTATTGGGGAGCCGAAGCATCAGTCAGTGCAATGGCCTTACTTTGGTTCTCCTAAAACGAAGAAATTCAAACATCATCATCAGTTCATAAAATCATGGCAACCGTGTTTTGGGACTAAACGAATGTGTTTCTTGTGGAATTCTTAAAACCAGGACCAACAATTACAGCAAATATGCGTTGCCAAACAGTGATAATTTGCAATATGCTAACCAAAATCGGCGGAGAGGAATACTACGCTTTGCAATTCTTCTTATCCATTAGAATCCCCGCCCATACGCAGTTGCTCATACTGTTGAGACAATTCAAAGATTTTGATAGAAGCTATTCAATCATGCTCCTTACAACCCCGACCTTGTCCCTCGCGATTTCTTTCTTTGCTTCCACCTGAAAAGTGGCTTCGGCCGAAGTATTTGAATTGTAGTGAAATACTCAAGACATCAGTTCTAGACTGGTTACACTCTCAGGCAGCAGATTTTTACACAGAGGGTAGACGGAAACTTGTGCTATTACTTTATAAATACCTGTAGGTTCACGGTGACTACGTTACAAATAGCCAAGATATGTACCTGTATAACAATCACAATAAACTTTTTCTATAATTTCCTTTTTTTCTTTCAATATCGGCCTTTTTTTTTTTTTTTTTTTTTTTACATGCGCCTCTAGATTGAAAACCACAATTTTCAACAACTTTTCTCTCTTTCCATTTTACTTCATATCTTTACTCATTCTGAAGTTGGACTATGGCTCCCGCCTGTATAATAGTGTATATTATATCGATGTATAGTTACTTTTCCAACATACTGCAAAATAAATATTATTGTGATTAGAGTTGTTCAGTTTGATTTTTACAATACCACGTCTATCAATTAGATGCCGCTGAAATCCACAACAAAATTACAATTCATATATTAATGCACACTACTTTTTAATAAACGATTATAAACGATTAACATAATCTAAAAGTGTACGGTAGAATAAATGTCAATATGCTTATTTTCCAATTATTATTACCTTGAATAACTTCCCATGAAAGCTATTCTCACTTTTATCTTGTCACTTTTATCCGAGAACCGTTTGCGGTATCTTCTTTAAGTGGTTGCCAATCAACCGAGGTTAACGTAATTTTGCACTCGTTCACAAACAAAATTTAATTTAGTTCCGTCTCGTTCAAGTTCCCCCATCTTATAGCCCCCCCCCCCCCTTCCCGACCCAGTCGATTCCTTCTTACTGGTAGAAAGTTCCTTTGCCTTACTATGAATTCTTCATAATTATTAGAATCACGTTGAATTTTGTTTCCTTATGTTGTTATTACTAGTAAGTTCACCCACGTCAAATGAGTACCCAACAAGATTTTCTTGGGGGGTCCAAGACTTTTTTTCTGGGGGGATCGAACTTTGACATACTAAAAGAAAACTGAAAGTCATGTTTCAGAGTGTAACAGTATTAATAACTCACCATACATAGACTGCACATATTATTATTGTTATTATTTGCATTGAATCATGAGTTTAGACACTGCATAAATAGAATCGCAGGTTGTACCAAATGAGCCAATAAACTATTCAGGAAAAACAATTAGGAAGTCCATTTGTTTGACTTCGCCTTTATGTGTGTAAATAAAAGGTACGGGCAACTACAGTCGCAGATCTAGAACGTAAAAGCTGGGAGGACCAGTCAGAATTCAGACTATGATAGGAATATCATAAGTTTACTATAAACTTTCAAAAATATATAAATAATAGTTTAAATTACTTTTCTCACTTAAAAAAAACTGGAGAGGCTAAGCCCCCCGGCCACAGGCTAGATCCTCCACTGGACAACTGCACGGAACTTTCTAATTTCTAGACGCTCTAATTTTTCATACTAACTCATGTTATTTTGCAGTTATTACTGAAACATTTATTTCTGAAATAGAAACAAAATTATGTTTTCTGAAAGCCTCGGTTGAAGGAAACAGCCTCAAAAGTAAACTATTGTTTGTGGAGTTTCAAACAACATATCTAACATTAGGGTTATTATGAAACATTTGTAAATGAGAAGACATTGTATTTTTTATGTACTTAAAATTCATGAAACATGCAAGCAACTATCCTGTTAAGTGTGTTGAAATATGCATTTAATACGCACTAACACTTAATACACAATAAGATAAAGTGTACTGGGCTCAACCCAATCCCAACAACCATGTTGGCAACATATCGACTGCAAACGGCTCTGATTTCATCTACAGTCCTCCATATTTAATTCCAATTTCTTCCGAATCTCTTCGATTGCCATATTATATAGCAATCGTCGATATAGTATTTCTAAGAGTCGACTCTTTAAAATGAAATGGGAAGTCGAGTCCCGAGTCCCACGGTTATGCTGGCTATTCATTAAAGGAGACGGTAATGAAGGGAAATGAGTGAAAAGGTGGAATGAAGGGAGTGGGAGGAAACGGGAGAACGCCGGGAAAACTCACGCACACGGTGTTTGTCCACCACAAAGTTCACTTGACGTGAGCTAGGATAGACCCCCATGCACCAGAGGTGAACGCTCTACCACTGAGCCATCGCGGCCCGAGAGTCGACTCTTATGGAGTATTCTGTTTAGAATATTTCTGCAAAAAAAAGTGCACGGTATGTTTGCAACTATCATTACTGGCATGAATCATGTACAAATAATCCCCGATCATTTCAACGATTTTCTAACGTTAACAACATTTCCTTATTACACTCTTGTGTACTAGCTGCGTTGATAGCTGATATGTGCCTTTCTGTTCGAATGCTGGGCCAGCTTGTACTTTTTTCATAAGCCATTTGATTGTTACATAGTTGACAAAAAATTATTTTACCATCTATGACGTAGCTTGTATTTTTTAGTATCCACTGTTTAAGCAGTGAGCTTCTTGAAGATTTATTTTTCGGCATATTTCACATCCACTCGAACACGTTGTTAAAAACTTATCGAATATGCTCTTAGTACTAATATATACATTTATGTGCACTATACTTGCTAATTGAACTGTGTTATTGCCGTTCGAAACCCCCACCAAGTTTAGCAGAGATACATATAAGTGAATAAAGTATGCATTCACATACAAATCCGATATCTGTTCATGAGATATCAACAAAATTGAATGAGTCATATTTAAGAAACTATAATAATAATAATAATAATAATAATAATAATAATAATAATAATAATAATAATAATAATAATAATAATAATAATAATAATAATAATAATAATAATGACTTTGTAGACAATTTCGTGACAAGTGTTTGCGTAACATTACAAGTCGTTTCCGCTTTTTTTAAAAACTATTCTTTGTGTATTTATTCAGGGCAAATTAGTTATGTCATATTGTTAGGTTATTAATAAAACATCTACTAATGAAATACGATGAACAAACTCGCCTTAACAGGGAAGACAGGGAGATTACATATCGAAGTGGAAGATGGCTTATACATCTTTTACTTTGATACGTTATACTTTTAAAATGATCAAGCACATCTTTTCCTGTTTTGGCATCTGCCTCACAGTTTGCGATTTCTAGAGGTGACAACGGACTTTCTGGACACCCTATATATTTATATAACTCGCGCAGTATATGCATTCGGAATTTTTTTATTACAGTTTCTTAATAAGTGTCATTAGTGCTTTCGATTAGTGTATAAACCATCTTCCACTTCGATATATATTATCTCCCTCTCTTCTCTTGTTAGTGGGTTATGTTAAAATTTCACGGGAAAAAACTCACCCCCAAGAATCACTACCCCTTTTGGATGTTTTCTAGACGAATGAGTTATGTCATATTGTCAAATTATTAATAAAATATTTATTTGCGGAATATGAGCAAAGTCGCCTGTATCATTCTTTGAGAAAATAGTCCGTAAACTCACCCACTAAGAAGCAGAATCGTAGCAAGAGTTTCCGGCGCCCGGGGCGAAGTAGAATTCGGTGTCTCCTACGCACAACTCACCAAGCTTTTCCTTCTATCATTCTTTATTGTATTTTATTTATTTTTCTTTTACATATAAGACAAGCAGCTTTTGTTGTTATGCTACGCCGAATTTTTATCTTTCTGCTTGGACAGACCATTGTAGCAGCCACTGTATATTATTTTACAAATAAGAGCTGTTTTCAAGAGATTTATTTTGGACTTTTTGTTAAACTTGCCAAAACTATTTTTGGTTGGTAAACAGATGCATTTGGAGAATAGTTATGGAAATGCTATTAAAATGTTCGAAATGGGTGACAGTTTTAATTTACAGTAATAATTGTAAACTTTAGAAATTTTACTCTGTATGAGATCTCACAAATAGCATTTTAATTTCGAGACTTTTACAGTGAAAATATTTTGTGAAATGTAACGGAAATTCAAAGAAGCCTTCTTTGCGAATTTCTCAATATTGATTGATTGAGCTGAAGAATATGTTCGATATTTGTATTTAAAATCCAAATTATATAGTTTGGCTACTACGCATCTTTGAAATTTTAGTAATTACTTAATTTATTAATGAGTGAAACTTCTGAATTTCAGTTTACTTATTATTAATTAACTTATTAAAATACACTAACACATATACGCACACACATATGCTATATAATGTGTGTGTGTCCTGGCGATACAAGTAGTTGATGGAGAAATGATCCCAATAAATTTCTACAGATTTGAAAAATTTAGTTTATCAATGGAGTAAAAAAAGTCATTAGTCTTGATCAGTCCGAAAAAAGACGAAATTCGTTAGGTTAAGTTCTAATCCCTTAAGCTCCTATTCTATAACTGCTTCAAGTTCGAAAATGTTATTATTCCCCTTTTCTACCAACATTTTTACTATTCCCGTGGAAAACTGCAGCTTTCGTGTGACCGTATTATAGGGTTCTAGCTTGTTTACCAGCGAGGGCTGAGGTAAAGGGGGAAAAATTTCAACAATTTTTCTGCCTGACTCTTGCAATACTCCCTTACCCTCCTTCTATATGTCAGCGTTGCCAGGGTTAAAAATTTGTCACATGAATGTCATTCTGAAGAGTTAGTGTGAGTTTGGTTATTTGTTGTGTGCTGTTGTGGTTGCGGTTTCGTTACTTATTATTCATTTTACAATAGCTCCACAGCGTAAGAGAGGGCAAACTATGCACAGCGAAGCTAGAAAAGTAATAAGGAAGGCCATAGTGCAGTGCGACGAAGAAACGAGAGAGAAAAAACTGAAGCATTTGTTATCACAGCCTAATTTGCGTGTGTCCACGTATACAGAGATCTTCGATAGGGATTGCATAATTGCATAAACTCTTTGAATTAAGTGAGTATTAGCTGAATTTTTCGATAATGCATTGGCAACCCTGCCCAGGATCGTCGAGTGACCGTTTCTTGGCGATGGGGTGGGGAACCTGCCAATCAACTCTGAATTCCTCAGCCTCGCATTAAAGCTAGCTCCCTATAATACATCTCTCTCATTTTCATACCTGCATTCTCACCATCGTGGTTAATCCGACTGGGTAGAAAAATGTGATTAACTTACATAACTCATCAACTATCAGAACGCCAAACATACGTTTCAAACTTTGACTGTTCTTGATTTTGAAAACGGTCCTGCGCACACTATAAGTCATTACTCGGCATCTTAAATATAATATCATTATTAAGAAATTAACTTTTATTATTAATAAGTAAAAACTTGTTGTGACTCTTACTGAAACGTTTTATTTGCAAATGGAGCGAGTAAAAAAGAAAACGCCAAATCTATTTGTTTGCAAACCCACAACAATATTGATTTATTAGGGCGCCCAATACTTTTACGGGCGCCGCGTCGTTTACTCTTTTCCAGCACTTTACTTTCTTCTTGCTCGTTCAGTGCTCTCTTGATATCAGAACCCAGGGCAATAGGCTTCTCACCCCCCCCCCTACCCAACTCCCCGCGTAGCTACGGCTCGACCTTCTGGATTTTTCCTAGAAAAACAACTTATGCCATATTAAACGGTTGTTGGTAGAACATTGGTTTATGAATCATCGGTCTTTCTTCAAAATTTGTATTTGAACAAAATAATAAAAAAAGCACTTTAATAGACATCATATTTAAATAATAACAATAATCTACTCTGTCACATATTTTTGGTGAGTGTTGACCTAATTCAATTAATACAGATATTTTTGCAAAAAGCAACTGCTTAACCATGACTATACTGTACAATTTCAACCGATGTCCCACAAAGTTGCCAACTTCAGACAACAAAATTATCGATTTTCGTCTTTAAAATGATCGTATATTCACAAAAAAAATCCTATATCCGTTATGTACGTAATAATTGTAGAAACAAATAATAATACTCATAATAGCAACAATATACGGTATAATTGTAAATATGTATATACTAATATAATAATACTAAATAAACTTATCTATACATTGTTCGGCCTAAGCTCTAAACTGCGATAAACAAAGCCACGTGAAACTAAATCTCGCTGATTTGCTGTTGTCCTACCAACGCTTGTACTCCTCCGCAAAATAGTTCATATGATTTGATTATTACTTTTACTATGAAGCTTTATGTAAAACTGTTATATTATTATAAATTACAAAAAAAAATACGGATTATCTAATAATACTGCAATCGAGTGTGGCTAATGAAACAATAGAAATAAACACTAAGCATGCGCAGTAATTATGGCGCAAACTCAACTGTGACGGGTGTTCTGCTTTTAAAGTCTTAAAGATGGCTGGCATGAATCCCGGTTCCGCAAGTGTTGTGAAACACCAAGACAAACCTTTACTCACTAAGCAACAATTGTTTTCCAGCAAAATTCAAATACTTTTTTTTTAATCTTTCGAGTTTTTTTTTTAATTTCTTTTCTGCTGCTGCTGTAAGTATCTCAACAACACGAGACAGTATTATCAAAATGCACGTGTATAATTTGCTCCTCCCCCTGGGGAGTGGGAGTGATAGATCACTAGCCAATCGTATTTGTGGCAAGCGGAAGGACACAAATATTTTGTTTATCGGAGTTTAGAGCTTACGCTGAACAATGTGTAGTAATCTTCAGTTTTGAACTCCAAATCGACATCAGTGTCTTCACCATTTTTTTAAAAAATCCTTATTAACACTACTACGAACAACAACAATATTTCCACCTCGTCCTAAACTAATCGTTATTGATTTATGTACCGGGAATGATTGTTAAAAGTCTCAAGGTGTGTGTTTTATAATTATTTGTACATCTACAATTTATTTGCACATTGAAAACTGAAAAAAAAAAAAAAAAGAGTTTCCGTTGTAAAATTGTCGTACATTCACCTATTATCGCAAGGGTATTATGCCATACAGCAGGGATTCTCAACCTTTTCCACAGGTATACCACCAAAACATATTAATTACTGATACCATCACAAGCCGTATGTACCACTAAAAGCAGCTCGCGTACTCTCAGTAGTACCTGTACTACAGGTTGAGAAACCCTGGTATATACATGTAGCATAAAAGCTTAAATTATCGTATATCACGATAAAATGAAATAAAATCTTTGAGTTTTGTGTCCCACGATTATACCGGTTAGGCTAAAGGAGACGGTGATGATGAGAAATGAATGAAATGGTGGAATGAAGAAAGTGGAAGGAAACGGGAGAACCTCGAGAAAACCCACGAGCACGGTGTTTGTCCACCACAAAGTTCATACGGCACGAACTGGGATCGAACTAGGAATTCGAATCACCGGAGGTGAACGCTCTACACTGAGCCACCGCGCCCCCTATATCAGGATGGTTGGCAAGCCTGAATTGTCCCAGTTTTTTTTTTTTTTTTAAGTATGTAAATCAGAGCAGTGGGCAGCTTTCTCTAAACCATATTTTGAGGAGAAATAATATCTTAAAAGTTTCGTTTAGAAATAAAACATTAATCTTTGAAAGGAGGATACTTTATATTATCAAAATGTGCACAAAACAAAACCAAAATAGCTGTTTTTGATTTTTTCTGCAGTATTAGTAAGAAAACAGAAAACTCGAGACTGAAGGCATATAATTATCGTATTATATGTGTTGTTAATAATAACAATAATAATCGGCAACTTTTTTGTTGGTAAGTTTTCCGGCATTTCATACTGCATGATATGAATACTGCAAATATGAATACTGCAATACGCATTCAATGCAGAGCATTTACGTAATTTTGTATGTCGGGAACTGAAAATCCAAGTGCTGTTTTTATAGCTTCCTGGGCGCTCATGTCGTGTTGGATAAGATATAGACAGTATATATGTATATATATTAAAGAAGAAAGAGAGCCAATGAATATAAAATATGTATGTTTCAATGATTTTGCAAGTAAATCGTAACTGTTGCTTTAAACGAATAATAAAGCACTTTTATATTCTATTGTAAAAACAAAGTAGGAAGGTATTTCAGGGACATTTATGTATGAATTTTTTTTACGTAAAATTTATCGATTTGTGTCACTGTTAGGAGTGTGTGTGTCACTGATAGAAGTATGATTGTCTCGGGACTGGAGGGCCTATCCCCCCCCCCCAGTTCTTGGAGTAACAAAAATAATTTAAGCTATGATTTATATATTTTTGTAAGTTTATAGTAAAGTCATCATATACCTACCATAATTTCTGGTAGCCACGCCCTCCTTCCCCAGTTGGCTAATCTCTGGCTGACCTTCTAAATCCGTCACTGCCTCTCAATAATGCATTTTTTACAATTACAACATGGTTAGTAATCCACTCCGGTTGTAAATTTCAGATTAGATACCTTCAGTAGCTTATACTACTACTACTACTAATAATAATAATAATCATCATAATAATAATACACTGTATATCTACTAATATAGGAAAGATACTAAACAATTTTGCATACGAGAACATTATATACTTTTCCATTGGGGGGCATGGTGGCTCACTGGTAAAGCACTTACCTCTGATGCGTTGGGTCTCTGCTTCAATCTCCGGCGAAGTAAGTTTGTGGTGGACAACATCGTGTGCGTGGGTTTTCTCGAGATACTTCAGTTTCTTCCTACTTTTTCATTTCACTAAGTTTTCATCATTCATTTGCTTTAATAATCGTCTCCGTTAGCTTAAAGGGTGTAGTTGTGGGACGTTAAACTGAAAGCTTTCTTTTATATTATTACATTGTGCGAATTTTAATCCAATGGAACTGCAGTCTAAACAGTCGGTCGACGATTCATCAAAATGTCTTCTCTGTACTATACATTAGGGCAGTGGCTCAGAACCATGGTCACGTGGTCTCCTGGAATGTGTTGCGATTTCTTTTAATTTAAAAATCATGAAGAATTTAATAATTAGTTAAAATTACTTTTTGAGAAAGACTACCTTCCTCATTAACTCCCTCAACGGCAGCAAAAATGCTCAGTAGTACATATAAGAGTCATTCTATACATGCTTACGCTACTGTAATTTATATTATATTATATTATATTATATTATATTATATTATATTATATTATATTATATTATATTATATTATTATTATTATTAGTAGTAGTAGTAGTAATAATAATAGTAGTAATAGTATTATTAAATCAAGTAAGTGTGCTACGATGTCATGGCGTTCAGTGAAGTGTGTCGTGAGTTAAAAAAAAAAAAGTTGGGAACCACTGTGTTAGGTTATTGTATATCACAAACATCGACCGCATAATCATAACTGAAGACGGTCTTAAGTCGGTGACTACCTATACATAACTGAAGGAAAAAAAATTGTTCAAGCAGAGTAAAAGGGTTACCTTCTGTTTCGCAGAATGCCTTATCAGTGTGCAACGTTGCCAAGTTTACCCATTCTTGTTCCACAGAATCGCATGAAAAGTTTTGGTAGCACCTCAATATTATAGAAATATTTTGCGAAAACACCAAGCTAAATCTAAAGAGGTGCGGATTCCAATAAAGCCTTGTCGCACAAGTGCAATTGTGATATGCTGCAACAAGAACACATTGCAAACACACAGTCACATGAATCTAAAGAAAAAAACATCTGCTTTGAATAATAATGGCATGAACCTTAATAAATTTAGTATACAGGTGAGACTCTTGTCTTCATTGGATTGTGATTTCAACTATCCAAATGAATGCAATGAGATAGTGCATTAAAGTACGGAATAAGGCCAACCTCGCTACACATAAACCTACTCTTAGGAACCCGAATACGACTGTCTAAAAGTCTCCACGAAGTTAAATTGCCTGCTTCCAGCAGCTCTGTTCTTGCTTCAAAAGTAGAATGAATTTGTATATGTAAGGATGATTTATGTCTACTTCCTATTAAACTTGAAATACTAAACCTCGGCACTGTTCGTGCTTTTTTTGCTGTTATTATCAAAGTTGTTTTTTATTGCCTTGAAACATTAATTTTAAAAAAGTAGTACAATGTAAGGAATCAAATAACAGTCCAATAAAAAAAGTAAACTTTCAAATATTGCTGTATTTACGGGTGAAAGTTTGCATTCAGTTCGTCAATAAAAGTGTCGACCAAGTAGTCCAGGAAAACCTGTGCCTCTGGAATGTCAGGCGCATCGTCTTGTATATATAGAACTGCATCAGGAATATTTCCAAAGGGAACACGTGAAAGTGCATCTGCTCTCCTAACCTACTCCCTTATATCATTACCATCCTTGTAAAGTGGAGCGAACTCAGTACCTTTCTCCATAACAAAATGGGAAAATTAAACAAACAAATGCGTAATGTTGTTTGCTGGAGTGTTTCTCCTGTAGCATTTATTGCCGCTTGTTTAAATTCAATCATAAATCCTTGCACACGAAATTTGAAGTTATAATCTTCAGCTTTTTACTTGATTTGCTAAAGCATGCCTGTGTATAATGGGTGACTTTTGCTTTGCAATAAGCAGAAGAGGAATGGAAAAAATGACCAAACTACTTTCCGTGCAAACTATGAAAACACACATGGACAAATTTTAAATGTTCCCTCTATCACTATCTTTTCTTTCCTTTCACTTTACAGAAATTCCCTTTCACTTTACGGTATTCTGATATACCAGCCATCTTGACTTTGATTAAAATATTACGATATAATCAATTTCTCAACATGTAAGACAAATATCGGCGTACTTATGGTGCAGTAAAAGCTTTCCACAAACCTACGTGAAAATAAAATCTCTCATTCTGCGAAACAGGAACACAAGCATTGGATTATTTTCCTGTTCTTCGAAACATGGCAACGCTGAGCGTGAAAAACTAAGTTGAACCCTTTTCTGCGAAAGAGAAGCACACGGAATAAAAGCTATCAAAATTATTGTTGGAAATGAATGGCACATTTCATTTAAGAGCCACAAAAATTCGTTTCATTTTATTGTTATTGAAGGTGTCGTAGTCACCACACAACATCATTTTTTAGATTTACTAAAATAATAATAATAATATTAATTCCGTTCGTTTTTTTCGAAACCTAGCGAAGATGTATACTCATATCGGTAAGATCTATATTTTGCTTGTTCAGCTCAATGAAACCTGTCGATTTTAGTCCCAGTTTTGGACATTTATTTCATTATGTTAATTATATTAACTAACTCTATGGCCTATGGAACCCGGAGGTTCAATGCCGCGTTCACAAAAGCTCTCCACTGACTTCTATCCTTAGCTAACTGCATCCAGTTTCTACTTTGTATTCCAATCTCTGCGAGATCCATCTTAATATTGTCCTCCCATCTCGTCTGGGTCTTCCTAATGGTCGTTTTCCGATTGGTCTTCCAGTCAAAACTTTGAAAGCGTTTCTACTTTCCTCCATTCTAGCTACATGACCTGCCCACCTAAGCCTCCTGGACTTGACGACCCTAACAATGTTGGGTAAACCGTATACATTATGTAGTTCCTCGTTATGAAGTTTCCGCCATTCCCCATTCCCGTTCCTCTTGGGTCCGAATATTCGTCTCAGGATCTTGTTCTCAAATTGTTAATTATATTATACAACTTAAGTAGCCAGAATATTTAAGGACGGCTTAATGCTATATCTTTTCACTGTAATAAATAGTACTTACGCTAGAGGTCTGCACGGACTCGGGCCTACAAAGCATATATCACTTCTGGCCCGGGCCGTAAAGTTTTAAATATACAACCATATTTCTCAGGTCTTTTCTGGGCTCATTTTGTAAATATGCTGTACAATGATATATATTGCACCGTTCTTTCTGGAGAACTTTTAAAGCACAACTGCAAAATTAAACCTCTAATTGCTGTAAATAAAAATACAATTTTGCATTAGTTATTAAGTTTCTGTAGTTCTTGCTTATTTCGAGCTCATTTGATTATCACACGAGCTCGGGTCGGGCTTCGGCCTAAATGCTAAAACATATTTCGGACTCTGGACGGGCTTCACATTGTAAATTCAAGGTCCGAGCCAGGCTCGGGCTAAACATTCCGGCCCGTGCAGACTTACTGGGTCAAATAGTACGAATCATCACACGCATTCTAAGAAGAATTGGTAAAATGATCATGATGAGAAGAACGCCAACGATAGAAACTGAAAATAGATTAAAAAACAAAAGAATTGACAAAGCAGAAAACAATAATAAAGTCCTTAAAATCAGAAAATAATGTGGTATTATTATGTATAGCAATTCTTTGAACTAATGCTAAGCCGAACAAATTAATGCCTAATACATAAATATTATTTAAATTGTAATTTAGAGGGACATTAATATGCTTGGATTGGCATATTTTTTTAAAAATATATATTAGTACTAAATTATTTGTTGCTTTTAAACGCTTTATTCCTATTATTTTCTGCTTTTAGTGCTTTTTAAAAGTCAGATCACTTTTTTTTTTAAATCGTTATCACTTCCTGCTTTTTAGTGAGATTTTAAAGTCTGATATTTTTTATTTCAAAAAGTTTTTCTTTTAACTTTTGCTATTTAGTGTGTTTTTAATGTTATTTAGTGTGTTGCTATTTAGTGTGTTATTCAATGTTATCTAGTGTGCTATCTAGTGTGTTTGCTATTTAGTGTGTTGTAGTGTGTTATTCAGTTGTTGTTTATTTTTTCCACTTTTGATATTCAAGATGCCTCTCTCGCAGTAGGTGACAAATCACACGAAAAGTGGGGATGATATTCCGGCAAATCTACTTTGCGAGTAACTTATTGCATTAGTGAAAACCTCATCGAAGTATGAAGAACAGTTCTCGATATAATCGCAAATGTATATACATACAAGGTATAATCAAGGGAGCCCATCAGGGGGGCAAGGTGGGGCCCTCGCCCCCCTAAGAGGAAATCGTACTTAGGAATATCGAGGCCCAATAGAATTTTTACATTAGTTATAGCAATGGGCGCCCTTGGGTATAATCAAAAAATACGGTGAATATAGTTACACAGTGCCACCAATTCATGTTATATCCGTTTGAAGAAAAAAGTCCGATAAACTGAACCTCTGGTATAGCCAGTATCGAATTTCGAACGAATTGTGTCGTGTCCAGTTGGCTTTTAGACGCAGAACAGTGAGGACGTGTTAAGGGTATCTGTTGCGCACCAACATAAAGTTTTGTTCTAAGCTGCAAAGAAGTGCCACAGAAGAACACAGAATGTCAAAATCAGTGCATGACGATAAAGCGGTGGTATTGTAAACTATTTACAAGTAGTGTGAGCGATTCAACAGAGACAAGGAGTCGGTTGAAACATCACCAACGATCAAGATATCCTTCGACGTCAAAAACAGATGTGCAAGAAGTGGCACAAATGATGTCTTGAAACAGTCGAATCGAAGAACTGTCCGAAGAACTAAACATCTCGTATGGGGTCGTAGGAAGCATTTTAACTGACCGCCAAGTGGGGAAATGGCTTCCTTCTTCACCATGAAAACGCCCCGTGCCACACATTACCTCTTATCTGCCAGTTTTTGACCGAAAAAAATATTCTTGTCTGTCCACGTTTGCTGTGCTCTCTAGATAGAACAGTATTCAACTTCTGACTCTTCCCAAAAATTGAAACCATGCTTAAAGGCAAACGTTTTGACACCATTCCTGACATTGAGAGTGCCTCGACAGAGCAGCTGAACTCCCTTCCGAAAGAAGCCTTCCAGAAATGCTTCCAGTCATGGATTGAACGTTGGAATAAGTGCATTGCTAGCCAAGGACAGTACTTTGAAGGAGATTAAATCAAATTCTATGTAAGCTTATTATTTTGTTTCTAATAAAATTATTCACCTGAAGGAGATTAAATCAAATTCCATGTAAGCTTATTATTTTGTTTCTAATAAAATGATTCACCTGAAGGAGATTAAATCAAATTCCATGTAAGTTTATTACTTTGTTTCTAATAAAATTATTCACCTGAAGGAGATTAAATCAAATTCCATGTAAGCTTATTATTTTGTTTCTAATAAAACTATTCACCGTTTTTTGATCAGATCTCGTATATACAGATCTAGTTGAGAATCTCCTTTTCGTTTGTAGGGAAATTTACCTTCTCTGAGATCGAATCAAAACCCTTTGAACAAGAGAAAATCACTCTATACCAGTGACGCAAAGTGAAAGTGATGTTTATATGGTGGTGGCTCAATGGTAGAGTACTCACTTCGGGTTTGATATCAAGTTCAAGTGAATTTGTGATGGACAGCATTATGTCTGTGGCTTTTCTAGTGGATTCTGCAATTTCCTTCCACATTCTCATCTCGTTAATTATTTCAGTAGCCATTCACTTCCATTAATTCAGTGGCAGAGCGTTCACCTCTGGTGCATGGGGTAGTTGGTTCGAACTCAGCTGGCGCCAAGTCAACTTTGTGATGGACAAACACCGTGTGCGTGGTGGGTTTTCTCGGTGTTCCCCAGTTTGCTCTTACTTTCTTCATTTCACCTTTTCATTCATTTCGCATCATCACCATCTCCTTTATCCTAGCGGGCATAACGTGGGATCTAAAACTTAAAAATTTCAATTAATTTCATTTAATTTACTTGTTTGTGCTTTTCGGAAATATTCTTTCCTCTAGAAACCTCTTAAATACAATATTCTTTTTTCTTATTTTCTGAATCGCAACAAACGAAACAGAACAATATTGTATTAGCAGAAAGCTATTAAATATATTAATTCCAAGAAGACGAAATTTTATATACGTATTTATTTTAAAAATATACAAAGTTTTAACGACTTTTTAAATGCTTTGACTTTCAAATAACATCACCTCAGTTCTTACCTTCCAGCTAGTATTTCTCTTTACCACAACAAGAAAATCTTAAAAATATTGTCTCTATAAAAATCATAATATATTAAGCTTTTCTATCCTCTGTGTATTCTTTTGTACCCAAAATAATGTCCTCTTTTAACGTTATTTAAGAGCGCGAAGAGATTTTCAGGATCTTCAGTAAATCTGGTACTTTATTAATCTTTGGTGTTACGTTACTAGACTCATTACCATCCTTTTTACTAGCATTTCGGGGAGTCATAATAATAATTTCTAACCATATTAGCGTCAAACTGTGAGAGTTAAAAAGAAAGAAAGAAAGAAAGAAAGAAAAAGACAGGAGAGGAAGTGCGAAGGAAATATACGAAAATGTAGCTTTTGTTCTTGGGGTGGGCTTTAGATATGAGGTGCAAAATGGGTTGTAAGAGTCTCAGTTACCGAATCCTCAAGAGCTAGTAATCGATACGTGAAAGCGTTAGTAAGAAGAGTCCTTCGTAATCTCTAATGGACTTCTCTCACGTCTCTCTTTCTCTCTCTTGTTTCACTTTCAATGCCAATGCATTATGGGAATTTTGCTTCCAGAGACTCTCTCTCTATGATCATCTGCTTAAATTCAAAACCGTGCCTTTTATATGTTGAAACAGAGAGTGTAAGTATCAGTTCTGCTTCTCTAAAGAACACTTTTAGGATTTGATTTGAATACTATTCGAGGAATCTTATTAAAAGCTCCCGTGTATATGTCTGTGTGTGACTCTCTCTATATATAAAGCATTTACAAACGCTGTGAGATTTACCTTGTGCATTTTTCCTTTTTCTTTCTTTTTCTTTCCTTTCTTTCTTTACCTTTTGTGTTTTGCGACCGAGGCTGTAAAGGATGGGACGTACCATTAACGTGGACTCCGAGCCATGACCGAGACTTCAGTCGAATATTGTCGTCGGCGGATATCCATATTATCAGTCAAGAGTAATCCTTACAGTATATAGACCAATAGTTCTCAAAGTGTGGTCCGCGACGACTAAAAATTGAAATATGTTGTAATAAAAGGGAAATCATAGCTCTCATGCAAAAATAGGACCAAGATAAAGAATCAGATTTCTGAGCTTTCTGCATCTATGCTCAAGTTAGATGTAGCTGTGAGAGATAATGTCCCTCGGCGATCACACTACCTGGGGAATTGGAGACGAAGAGAGGATTGGGAAAGGAAGGAAGCAACCTAGGATTATTATGTCAGGTTCCATCCCGGCATTAGCCTGGTGTGAATGAAGAAAATCCAGGAAATACCTCACACAGGATGGCTTGCTGAAAAAGCTGCTGCAGATTTCCGAACGAGTGTCCCCATCGGGAACCCAGCTATCATGCGAGGAATAAGGTGCACTATCATGCAAACAATAAAAAAGTAATATGTTTGTTAAAAATTTAAATATTTTTCTGCTTCACTAAATTTCTCTCCTGAAGCCGATTATCCGTGAGAGAAATTTATTCTTTGTTAGGACACTTTTTCAAAAGCCATTAGTACCAGTGGCGGCGGTTGGACGTTAAACGTGGGGGGGGCAAGACATGATCTTAACAATTGTATATCAATGTTAGATTTCCTGGTTGTTTCTAACAATGGTTGATGAAAGGTTGCATAACTAAGAGGATACTATCTTTTTTCACTTAAAATGCCGTATATCGTATTTCTGTTTTGAGTTGAGTTGATTTTAGTTTAGCGTCCCTTTCAGCAGCTAGGATATATGAGACGTGGACCTACTGATTAACGTGGAATCCGAACCACATGAGCTCCTGCCGGGAATCGAACCCAGGTCTCCCACGCCAAAGGCGCGTACGCTAACCGCTTAGCCACGGATGAGCTCTCGTATTTCTGTTTTATTAAGTAAATTCGTAAGAGCAATACAGGTAGGTACCTAGCCCTTTATACTCTTAAACAACGAAAGTACAAGAAGAGATTTGATTCCTTGCTCATGAATATCTTACAATTTTGTCTTGAAAATTGTGTGATCAGATTATTTAATAACAAATTTGCAAAACAAATAAATAGAAAGGATAATATTAATCATAGTAATGAATAATGATGCTTGTTTTGCAGAAGTTATATTAAAACTGGGAATTAATGAACAACTTATACTTTTAATTCCACACATGCCATTAAATGAATGTTTTTACTCTTAGAAAATGAAATACAGTAAGTACTGCAAGCATATGCTATGACATTTAAGGAAATATGCAATTGCAATATTAACTGCTTTGAATTGCAATTAAAACGCAATTCCTGTAGCTTTCTTAACTCCACGGGAAGACAAATATCCAATACGTACTCACGCAACGGCAAATATCATATGGCACTTTTTTTTTTTTTTTTTTTTTTTAGTATGAACCAGTAACACATACAAAACCTTTACCAGGGTGTCCACATTCTTGTAAATAAGTGAAAGTCAGTGAAAGGTCAGGGAAGTAAAATGTGTCAGGTGAAGTCAGGGAAATGGCAGATTGGTCAGGGAAAGTCAGGGAAAAATCGATTTAGGTCCGATGTTCAATTACTGAATGTATGAAATAGGGTTGGTTGACTTCTTTACTGTTACTGGATGCAAAATGTAGTGTTCTCTGATATAGTTGTTGAAACTAATTTTCTGCGAAAAACACATATCTAACTACATCCTGGCATACTTGCTCAAAAGAGTAGACGCTGTTCTTGAAGAATTGCATGGTGCCAAGAGGATATCTGAACAAGTGGCTGAGAACGCGAAGAAATATTATCTCCAGCTCACAGTAAAAGCTCAGAATGAAGAATTTAAAGAACACTCGAATGAATTCATAGCCAATGATAGAGATTGTATTGGACTTGAAGAGGTTTTTACTTAGTCTTAGGAAATGGGAAGAACTTCGTTGACTTATGGTCAGTTATGAAATTGTGTTTTATCTTCTTTCACGGAAACGCATTTTTTGAAAGTGGTTTCACAATAAATAAAATTCTCGTTGTTGACAACTTACAAGAAGAATCTCTGGTGGCTCAACGGATCATATATGATTCTGTGATGAGAATAGGTGGATCATCAGGATTAATAATTACAAGAGGTATGATAAATTCAGTGAGAAGTTCAATGAGACAATATCATGTGTATCTGGAAAAGAAAAGAGAAATAAATGCTGGAGACGAGAAGAGGAGAGAGAAACGGAAGATTCAGCAACAAGTAAAGGAGCTGGAGGAAGAAGAAAAGAAAATTAAACTGCGGAGACAACAAGAAGGATATTCATATCATTGAGAAGAAAACTATGCGACAAAGGATGAAAACAAATTTCTAAATGTGTTGCATTTAACAACTGTCCCAGCAAAAGTATGTGTGTCTGTGTGTATTTTTTTAATAATCAGTAAAATCATGTATGAACTGTTTATTACAATAGGCAATATTATAATGCTGTGTGTATAATGCTGTGCACTTCCGTTTGTAACTTTGCATTTTGTGTAATATGTAGGCCTAACCAATATCGGCCTAATGCATATGTTTGTAAATTTACATTCCTTTGGAAAGAAATTGAAAAAAAAAGAAAGAAACAAGCGGAAGAGAACAAGGCCAACTATGGGGAGTGTGGAGGCTTGAGTTTCTTTTTTTTTCTATATTTTTAAGTTATTCAGGGGTCAGGGAAATCTGGAACTTTCGTCATGGAAAGTCACGGAAAAGTCAGAGATCCTTTCTCCAAATTGTGTGGACACCCTGTTTACATTTCCAAATGAAATTATATACATTAGGGCGTTTCTTCAAAAAAGTGGGGGGGCAACTGCCCCCTCTTGCCCCCCCTAATCGCCGCCCATGATTAGTACGTACAATAACATATGGGACGCCTCGGAATTTCATGGATTTCATCAACTGCAGGTGCTCAAACTTATAACACATAACTTTTTGACTTAAATGTCATGCGGTCCATGTAAAATTGTCTTGGAAAATGAATCGCAACAGACAAATAGAAACGTTGTTTCAATAAATTTGTAAAAAGAAAACAAATTAACTAAATGGCACACATAAAACATTCTTTGTTAACGCCTTCTATTCCAGCAAAGGTACGAAGAATCGTGAAACAATAATATTGCACCGTGGTCTTACTACTGTTGAAGCAAAAACGTTTGTGCTTGTTTAGTTATTTCAATCGCATCAGCACAATAACAGTATTTAGACCTATGGTTGCTTAACTGGTAGGTTGTCTACTTACCTATCGGGGGGTGACTCGGGTTGGATCTCCTATGGGAGGCTGTGTTTGTCATCGTTTCAATGCAGCTGTGAGATTTACTCAATCTGTTTAAAATCAGTAACTGGGGGAAAAATAAGGGTAATGACAGGCAGAGCAGTCTGCTGATTAAGCATTCTCAAACAATTAAATAATAGAGACCATTAGGTTAAAACCTAATAACTGAAATCATTATTGCTGCAAGTGAGGGATAAATTGAAAAGTAAAGACCATCTTGATTATAAAGATAGGAAGATTGATTAGTTTCAGCATAGCCATGACCTTACTTCTAAGAAGATATTTATGTTGACACATTAAAGATAAAAGAAAAAAAAAGAAAACAGAAAAGGAAGATTGAAAAAGAAAAACAAAATGAATATATTATTTTATGATTTTTTTACAGCACATGCATCAAAGAATTATATAAAAAATTTACTATCTTCCAGAAAATGTCCTTTTGTATAAAGTAGACGGATGATTATTGTGAATTATTATAAAAGAATTGGTGGTATGTGAATGTGGGAGGAGACGGAAGATCCTCGAATAAAACCACGGACACAGTGTCCTCCACCATGAACCCAAATGGCAGGAATCAAACTAGTGATCTATCGCACCAGAGGTGAGCGCTTTACCACTAAGTCACCGTTTCCCCGGAAATTGAACAGTAGTTCTCGACCGTTTTTGATTGAAGATTCACTTCGCTTAAAGTACAGGACATCGCGACACATTTGTTTGATATTTTCATTATTATTATTAATAATAATAATAATAATAATAATAATAATAATAATAATAATAATAATAATAATAATAATAATAATAATAATAATAATAATAATAATAATATTTTTTATAATTACTCTTTGTAGTACTGAACGTTATTGATACCGCTGGAGGTGTTGACCGGTAAATCTGTCTCGATTTTAACTAGTTATTATTAAATTCTTCATAATTTTTTTAATTCTAAAATTTCGGGACACATCATAGGGCGCTGTGTGGCACACCAGCGTGTCGCGACACATCGGTTGAATACCGCTACACTAGAATATCCATTTATTGATGTTCTGCAGTTAAAGTCCACTGTAGTTCCAAATAGAATATATGAAATACAATGACAGAATTGTTAGACATCAGGAAATGCAGTAAACACAAATTGTGAAAGTTTGAAACTAATTAAAATTTTTATATTCTGTTTTCTTTTTAATGTTTCTTTCGTCGGGGTTTAGTGTCCCTTTCTAGTATATGAGGTAAATCTATGCTACTGAAATTGACCTTTCATATCAACCTGTACTGAGATTTGAACTTATAGACCCCTTCCCCCAGAACTGAAGGCTTGAACGCCAATTCTTTAGCCATTGAAATTAAAATAAAATCAATATTTCTAATAAATAACAAAAGTTTCCGCCAACAAATTCCACAGTTAAAAAAAAAAAAAGATTTTAAACAAATATACCAGTTGAAATATCCATAAAGTAAAGAAACAAATCGTAGAGAGAATATTATTTCTTTATGTTGCATTTGCCAATAACAAAGTCAAAATTCTTGTTTCTTCTTTTGCTATAGTGTTTATTGGCTTAAATCAAACAAATCGAATAAATCTATATATATATATATAGTAGCTTTTACGAATATTTGTATTTTCTTAACAACGTTATTCTTAAAAGAAAGTCCTGAAAAAGAAACAAAAAACTTTTCTGATATATGTACTTCCCAATCAACAACAAGTATTTTGCTTATGTGTTCAGGAAAATAGCTTGTTTCTTATATTTCGTAAAGTTATTGTTGATTCTCTCGTCCAAGAAAAGACAAATGTTTGTGTGTATATATACATAGCCGTAGAAACTTTTCCCATATACATATACATGCGGGTTCACATTTCGAGAATATTTATTGCAACGGAAACTTGGAGATATCCTATCACGTCATGTCGTTTCTTTTGGAAATCGACTTGAGTATAGCACAGCAATGACGTCACATATTATAAAAATGAGAGGCCGGAAGTAAAACACAGGAATATGATAGATGCGACCGGAAAAAACGTTGATCGTCAACTTCCTTTGGTTGCAATCGACAGAAAACTTGAGGAAATGTTATATCTTTCTCTTTCTTTTCCACATTTCTTTTTCACGTTTTCATAGAAAAACACAAACACAAACACACACACACACACACACACACACACATATATATATATATATATATATATACCTCACTTATTTCCATGGACGTAAAAGAAAAAAATCAAGTTTATCTATTTTATTTTTCGTAAAAGTTACATAAAAACAACTACACAAGTTATTTCTTTCAAGCTATCAATGAAAAATATGAACAACAGTTTCAGTAGTTATTCTTTTGCTTTTTATGTGTCTTGTTTTTTTAAACTTAACTTTACGACCACTAATAAAAATACTTTTACTTTCTTCTTCGAAACAATGAAAAAAACTAACGGCTATCCAGTTTAGTTCCGAACAAATTTTCTACCAAAGAATATTTCCTGTTTTATTTATTTATTTATTTTAAACTTGGTTTGCCAAACTTCTCTTTCTGAATAGAGAATAGTGTTGACGGTACCTCATCAGACTTTTTTTCTATAAGTATACATATCTCAGCATTTTTTCTTTACAAATTGCATTTTGTCTACTAATATATTTGTAGTACAATTTATAAATTTTGTATTGCATTTTATGTATTATAATCAGTAATTATAGATTCAAAGATTCATTAAAGAAGTCTAATAAATACGAAAGTACTTCACAATTCCATTCATTATGAATGGACTTGTGAATTACTTTCGTTTTCGTTGGATTTCTTATATAAATCTATTATTGGTATTATAATTATTTGGTCGGGATGTTTCTTTGATTTAGGTTCGTGGCGTCTCATAAGTAGAAATCTGGCAAATACTGTTTGTTGCTTTTTACAAGGGCCGTAAATGGGTATCCGATGTATCAGTACTTCAAATGGAAAGCGAAAAGAAGAGAGACAGAAAGAGGACTGCAATTTTCTCTATTTTCAGTGCTGAAGAATATCGTTTTACTGTTTAAGTAATCTACTGTACGTACTTCTGCATTTTACTAACCATATCCAAGCCCCATTCATGTTACACCATATATCGGACGGGTCCAATATAGTTTGAACTTGTCTGCTGCCATTACGCCTTTTCTTCAAGGGACATTTTTTTATTATACATTTAGAAACAAGAATACTATGACTCGAAACCTGAGAATATTTGGAGGATGACCCAGTAGTAACAAAGCGTCAACGGGAAGGAAAGACAGAGTGGAAAACTGTTTTTTTCAACCCAAAATCGAGGTATCTTTTCTTGCAGGAAGCGACCCTTCAAAGAAAAGTTGGTTGAAATAATAGTAATATTTTTTTCAGCTTACTCCTTATTTTGGTTTCCGTGTTAATAATGAAAGATGCGATACCGCTTTAAAAACACTGATATATATAACGAAATAAAAAAATCATTTACAATATAGAAAGTATCTTATTTGGATGAGTATGGGATCTACGCTCCTATTCTAAAGGAAGTACCTGTAGCTGCTTCCTCTGTGTTTTCGATCCAGAAATAATGCATCATCGAAGAGTAGTAGATAAACATGCGGATATACGAATAATGTTAGTGCTCAAATCTAAATATTCTACCGCTTTTGTCCTATTTAGAAATAACGAAACAACAGAATTTTTCCTATTTGATCTTTAATAATTGTCACATTAGATTTAAATTGGCAAATTCCTGCAAAAAATTAACACCAAATAGGGTTACTGTTTATTATGAGGAGATTGACGTGACGCACAGAAATATTGAAGTGTTTTCTTTTCATAGCGTAAAATTATATTGATAAGGTAGTGGGAGAGTAATTTAGCACATGGAATTCATTTTTTTAAAAAACTTTTTAATAAAAAATTTGTTATATACTATAACACAAAGGTATAATTGTAGTCCGAAGGCAACGTTCTCTGTGTAGTTCGGATAAAATACGAGTAAGTGTCAGAAGCCATAGACAGCCAAGGGAAGGATACCGCAGAGCTCTAGGCAAACTAAGTGGCAGTGGTTTAGGAATTCTCAATGCTTAAAACAAGCAAAGAGATGTTGATGTCATGCAGAGCTCCAGGCAAGCTAGCGAGTAAGGAAACCACAGAGCTTCAAGCAAACTAGGCGGTTGATGTTAGGATTTCTCAGAGCTCCAGGCAAGCTAAGTGGGCAGAAGGCCTTAGAAGCTCCAAGCAAGCTAAGAGACTTGGGAAAGGTTTGACCGCTCAGAGGTCCAGACAAGCTAAGAGGGTAGGGACGACCAGCAGAAACTGATGCCGTTGAAGGTCTTACAGCTTGTTTTATAGCCTACCCTTTTGTGGACAACGGTACCACTAGTGTTCTTATGTCTCTGACCTGATTATCAGGAGGATTTTTGTCGTCTGCTTGCTTGTAGTAGTTGTAATAAGAGATCATGTGAATTTGTTTACAAATAAGAAGCACGCGTTGTTTTCTAGAAATATAGGCCAAGTGTAGGATATTACAATAGATAGGGTGGTATGTAAATTCAATTCGCACTTGTACCATAGGAAAAGAGGAAATATTGGCATTATGCTGTACAAATACAAGTATGTGAGGTTTCTTCTTTTGTAACGAAAATTATCAGATATTAACCGCGAAGCCACAATATGGCCTCTTTGAAACTCATAGAGGACTCCTATTTTGCATCAACCTCTCTGCCAGCTTCAAAACCCGTCTTGGTTCTACTCCGCCTAACTTGTTATAAATGATTACTTTTCACACCACTTTTCAGATGATCAATGCTCAATGATACCACCTCACACAATTCGTGTTGCAAACTTCAGACATTTGCATTATTTTCCACCACAATATGTGCTTGTTTTGTGGTCAGGATTAATCCTGAATAGAGACTCAGATCTCAGGGAATATGCTTGAAAATATGTTCATGTATTGGCTGCTACATAATATTAATTCAAACGTTTGTTATAGTATTCTTGGCAAAGACAGACAATGAATTCAGGCTCCAGGTTTGAAAGGAGCATCCGATTTAATGTTAATTAAACAATATTAAATCCTGTTGTTGGGTTTCATTCTCTACCATAAAATATAAGTATCTTTGTATAGAACACATTTTATTACTGACTGTCAAAATTTCCTGTACCTGTGGGAATTTTCAAGATTTCTCAGCACAGTAACTATCATACAGTCTTCCTTTCTTTTCTTTGGAAGCAATGTACGTTTTCTTATGACTAGGAACGCAGCGAAGAAAAGATAACAGACAGTTCTTGTTAAAGCCACATCAACAGTAATAATTGTGTGAGATTTTCTATGTGTGTGACGATCAAAAGTTACGACTATAATTTATCCTTAATTATTTATTAAAACCAACAAGAATCGCATTTTAAGCCAAATAAGCAAAAGACTTTCGTTTCATATTGGGGAACTACGATAGGTTTCCAAATTATGGGGCTTCAATACAGGCCCATAACTAAAGTTTGTGTCATCGGAGCAAACACAAAATTCGGGGTGCCACATTAATGTATATATTGTATACGAACATATTATGTACGGTCTTTTAGGCACCCCATTAACCGCACATTCAGGGCACGTGTCCCTCTTCCCCTCCTTCCCGCTTCGTTTGGACCCAGCTTCAATATTGAAACCTGAAATATAAGAGGAATCACTCCTTGTTGCAATAGAGGGATAAGTCAGAGCTGGAATTAGTTCTTGAAACTTTAAACGAAAACAAAAAAGCTCAATACCTATATTTACCGGCAATGCTGCTCTTAGAAAATCAAAATGAATACCAAAAATTGCAGTAGCAATTAAGAAACCCAGAGAGATAGAGAGAAAGAAAGAAAAACGTACATAAATATGAGAAGAAGGAAAATAGAAACGCCAATTAAATTCAGAGGAAAGTAATGATGTTTGCTTCACCAAATACCTCAGCGTAAAACTCCCATAATCCTACATTACACAACTCGGACATCATTTGAAAATTTGTAATATATACTTATTTATATACTTGCTCCTTGCTGAAGGATCAGCGTCTGAAATTCAGATATGTAATTGTTCATTTGCCAGAGATGTTTAGGTAATCTCATTGAGTAATAGAGGGTAGATTATTCTTATCATCTCAGTATCAATTACTAATATAAACAGGATTAACGTATTTAATATATCATATATGTTTCGGAGCAAAATCGTCAAATCTATAGTCTTTCGAACAATTAATTAGGGAGAGTGATAGATTATGTAAATTCGGAATTGTTCCGGATAACCAGAGCACTTGAGAGCCCTACCTTAGTGTCATGTTAAAAGATTAGATACATATACGTAAGTGTGAGAATTGAGACTTTAAGATGATAAATTAAGGAGTTCTATGTAATAGTGGCCCATACCACTATAGGCCTTTTTTTTTTAGGGAGATTGCATTTTTATATTCTTTGGTATCAATTCTATACATCTGCAAAATTTCATCCCGATATCTTAAGTCTTGATGTTGCTACAGTGAAGGAATAAAAGTCACTGTGAGACGAAAGTGAATATCTGCTGCAGTTATGTTGGTAGGAAAGTTGTTTGAACAATGTCGAACATGTCATAGGGTACTAGCACGAGTTTGATTATAATCCGAAGAAACAAAAAAGACAGTCAAAAAGCAATCCTAATGCAAAGAAAGAGAAAAAGGAACTTAAATGTGAGCTATACAACCATTAATGACACAGATATTAGCGAAAAGCAAATTGCATTAGTGGACAGGCGCTGTAAATGTAAATGTTGCAAGAATTTAAATGCTAGGGAACAAGAAAAGTCGTTTGCTCAATTTTACGGAAGTGGTTCAAAGGAATGACAAGATGCCCTGCTGTCAGGCCTTCTACAGAGTAGACTACGAAGCCAAAGAACGATACTTACGGAGTTTGTTGTCTGTTCCCTTTCATGGGCCCAGATGCTGACTATTGATATAAGGAAGTGTTCCGTCAAGCCGAAACCGTAAGCCAAGAACCAAACAGCCGGGATGTAGGAGATGATCTTCTTGAGTATGTTTGACCAGCCCTACATAATGAATAAACTATTACTATTGTCCAGGAATGTTACATAACCAGTTTCTACATAATAAATTGACTACTTTAATGTATTATTGTTGCACATATATTGCCTTGTTTACTTTATACTGTGTTCCTAACTTTGCAATTATATTTCTTAATTCCTTTTCACAAAGTGCATCACACGACTGCTGCGATACATATATGCGAGAATCCTGCAAAGTCGGTCTCTCTATAAATGGTCTATGTAAGTCTTTTTAAAAACATTTATATTTATGTCATAATGAAACAAACTATTAGTTTCTTTGTATTTTGTAGAAGAAAAAGAATAAATCTATGTTTCTCTTGTAGGGTGCACATGTACAAACGCCAAATAATATATATATATATATATATATATATATATATATATATATATATATATATATATATATATATTTGAAATGTTTACACGCGATTTTCTCAGACCATGGTTTCTCGTTATGGGCCCTTATTACATAGAACTCCTCAATTACCATAATTTTCTGCATCATGCACTTTAACGAATTTCTTATAAAAGTAATATTTTTTGTAAGATCACCTTGCACTCGGTTTTTTCAGATATGATATTAAGATTTAGAGAAAAAATAAAATAAAATATTCAAAAAGAAGAGTTTAAAATATTTTTTTTTTGGCAAAAGGAGCAAATAAAACAAAGAAATATTTAGAGAAAAAATAAAATAAAATATTCAAAAAGAAGAGTTTAAAATATTTTTTTGGCAAAAGGAGCAAATAAAACAAACAAATAGTACTGAAAAGTATAAAAAAATAATTATTATGTTTTTAAGAGAAAAATTAAAAATAAATAAAAACAGAAGATCTGCTTATGTATTATTAGAAAGAAAAGTATGGGGAGCACTTTTTTATGCAACAAATTTATAAATATTTCAGTTCTTAATAAATCAAGTGATTATTTATGAAAGGGATCCTCATGCTTTACTTTTTAGTCAAGTAGGTCCTTCTTTAAAAAGGAAAGTTTCTTGAAAACGCATTTTTTAGTTTTTAATAAAATTTGTGTATTTTATATTAAAAAAAAGAAAACATTTTTTTATAAGCTTTTTTTACTTTTCTCTATATTTTATTTTATTTTTTTTTAACAAGAAAGCACGATTTTTTCATATATGTTAAGAAAAACTAATGTAAATCTAAAATTTTGTTCGATCTTGTGAATGACCCCTACGTACTAGACAATCCCGCTTTACTCAACACTAAACCTGGTTTCATACCAAAAGGCTGTTACCGATGATTTAAGTCAAAGAAGATATTTAACGTTAAATCTGTTAATTTAACGTCCCACGTTCATGGTGTTTGGGTTAAGTGAGACCGTTAATTAAAACAAGTGAATGACGATGGAAGAATGGTTGGAATGAAAATATAACAGGAAACGGGTGGACCCTGAGAAAACCCACGGACATATTGTTGTCCACCACAGACTTACTTGGCCCGGGATTGAACTAAGGACCCCATGCAATATAGGTAAGCACTGTACCACTGAGCCACAATACTCCCCTGCATCTAACTTTTAGAAAATATATAAATATATAATAATGATTTAGAGTAACAGTGAAATATTGTATTATCACCCGACTTAGTCGCTGTGCAAACTTTCTTCATTATGTTACGACCTCAGGAAATGAATTAAATTAACATTTGAGAGTGGAAACCGTTATAAGTTTAAGAAAGCATATAGAATGCTTCTTTTGCAGACAATACAGTCTAATTATTTCCAAATGCCATAAACGAAACAGTCATTAAAAGTGATCAAAAGACATGTGGACATTTAACAATTCATTTTGTTGGCAACACTGCTGTTGAGAATGATTGAAAGCAGGAAAGTAAAAAGAACGTGTGTGTGTGTGTGTAGATCGACAAACGTGCAAGGCAAAAGAGCGGGAAATCGTTGCCATGGAAATGCATATCATGGTTGGAAGCAGACATCATCTTGGATGATGAGGAGAAGAAATGGAACGCAAAGAAAAAAAGCAAAAGAAAGAAAAGAAATAAAGAAGGATGAAAATAGTCTGAAAGATGGTAAGAAAAGATTCTTTCCATAAAATTGGAAATATAGAAAATATTGACCAAATTGTGTGTTCTTGAGACTTTTTTTTTCAGTCCTTGTTCATCCTTCAGTAAAAATAAATTTTCCTCGATCGTACTGTATAATGGTTGTGCTATTTATACCTACACAAAAAAGAGCTTTCCCTTGTATTAGAAAGTGTGCAGAATTTTCAAGATATATATATCTATAAAATTATTCTTTATTTCAGTTTTTTTTTATTGAAACTTAAAACTTCTACAAAACTCATATTTATTAAGGTAGAATACAATATTGTATAGAGTATATATAAAATCTTGACCTCATAACAAAATGTCACACACCTGAAGAATATGCAACTTACCTGGTTTATACTACTGCTACTCTGAAGAACAGCTCTGGAATGGAGACATGAACCAGCTTACAGAAAAATATTGTATGAAGTGCAGTGCAAACATTCAGTTTTCGTAATTGGAGGAGAATATCTTCTTGGATTCTGAGTTCCAGATATCGCTATAGATGTTCAATCATGTTAAGGTCTAAGGATTGAGTGGGGCATTAGAGGTGTTGTATTTCATCTTGATGTCCATTAAGAGACCCGAGTTCGATTCCACATTAAACTCTTGGTTTACGTCTCATTTAACTTCGCTGATCGAAGGAATGTGACCTCTAAACTAAATCTATAGTACGTGATGCTCATTAAATTCACGCTTTAACAGTCCAACACATACGTATTGGCGCATTGCTATCTTGAACGATTTCGCCATTACCCGGAGACAACATTTAGGCCAACGACAACATGTGGCCACCAAATATGTTTACGTAATCATTGGCATGTAATATACCCTGTGAGAATAATCACAGAACCCAGGGGATACCAAGAACTTGCGGCCAACACTATCACAGTACGGTGCAACCAACATGTTTCACAGAAGGAAGGAAAGAAAAAGGATGGGATTATAAGCTTCTTTGGGTATATGCCATACATAAACACATCCTGTTGTTGGAAATAATGTCAAAGAGAGCTCAGTGACTCATATTACGTGTTTCTAGTCATCGGTAGTACACTTTATATGTTCTCGGGACTATTTTTGTTGCACTAAAGCCATCAGTGGTTAGATAATTGCAGCCCGGCCATCCCGAGAATGTCCAGGCTATGCAACTCATGTCAATTTGTGATTGACACAATAGATTGTTTTCCATGTTTGAGTTCCAAGCAGTCACTTTTATCACATGTATATCCTCAGTGACAAATCACTTCAATGCTCGCCAGTCCCTGATACTGGGGCTTGTCTTCCGTCCACCTTGCATTACGCTAATATCGTTTGTTATGAGTTCTGTGTGAGATGTGCGTTGAGAAACCGTCTTATTGAAAGACGACATACTCCTTTTTGCTTTCTATTAAGTGTGCATAAAACGACTCAAATATCTCCAAATATATTATGCTGTTTTTTATCGTCTGTTTGAAAGTTAAAAATGAGCCGATAATGCTCATTTCCGACATTGCACACCCAATACATATCTTTCATGGATGAAGAAGTTCTTCATGCACAACGCATTGCGATTTTGCTAATATCTGTAATTTTGTGAGTTAACATACCATACAGATGAAACTAGCCTTTATCTGTCATTAGGAAGTTCATGGGTTTCAAGTAAACATCAGTGAAGATAACACGAAATTCGTTTAACGTTCAGGTTCTTACAATTAATCCATTATAGACACACAAAAGGTGAGAAATGAAGCTGTCTTAGCACGCGATGGGATGTTGTAAGGATACATAAGCTTAATGCGAGATTTTCTTTATCAATTACGTAGGGCTTCTGATACTGACATGTCACTGCGAACTCTGTTTATTATCAGCGTAGCCTGCACTACCAGATGTTTATTCTTCATTACAAATCCATTTCAAGGCTCACTGATCCCTGACACTGGGGCTTGTCTTCCGTCCTCAATGCATTACACCGATATTGTTTGTTATGAGTTCTGTAAGCCGTGACCACCATAGACACTGTTCCTCGTGACACACCTGTCCCCTTACTACCCTCCTTAGATACACTTACGAAAACTAACTGTTCATCTATAATTTGGTCTCTTTCAAACTCAAAGAGCTCTCCCATTTTAAATTGTTACCTTTTCCTGCTTGAACACATGCCTTCGTTCCACTACGCCTGACTACTGCATACAATCATTTCATCTTAGCTTTAATAAAAGTCACACGTATCCTGAGTGTTACCGCCTCACTGATCTTACGCGTTGAAAACTTCAAGTGTTTCTATTATTTTGATAAGTATATGCATTTCGTAACCAAGACCCAATACATTGAATAAATAATTGTATAAAAGTATACGGTTGTTTCCTAGAAATAGATAGAGATAGCTTCAATATGACTTTTAGTTCACTTCACTGTGTTTACTGTTTATTCTAAGTAACAATGTATACTTTTACCTTCGTTTGTAACGTATACAGTATATACAACGAACAGCATAGCCGTTCTTAGCACGAGGAGAATACGTTTCATTTTGGACATAAAGGGCTGTTTTTAATTTAAACGGCATCGGAAGTGTCACTATTTGTCTAAGCGACCCGGAAAATTATGAATTTAGCACTAATATTAGTCGTTTTTAATCATATTTGTATATCTCCCCCAAGTTGCGGAGCTGAATTTGGATTTAAACGGCATCGGAAGTGTCACTGTTCACTTCAGCGTCCCTAAAAACCATAGATTCAAAACTAATATAGGTTATTTTCGATCATTTTTAAATATCTCCTCCCTCCCCAAAGTTTCATCTTCAAAGTGAAATGAAAAAAAAAAAAACATTCAAGGTCCGAACTTCATCTATGTGGCAAATTTGATCGAGATCGGTCGGCCGGTTCAAGAAGTGAGAAGTCATGACATACCGACTTTCATTTTTATATATAAGCTATACAGTAGATCAGTGTTTCTCAAAGTGTGAGTCGCGGGCAGTTATTTGGTGGTCGCGAGAAGTTTTTTTTTCCTTTTAATTATGAAAATTTCATTTTGACGCACAAACATATATTGGAAGTACTATTCGGAAAACGGAAATTGGAAGCTTTTGTTAATGAGGTGAAGAGTAAGTGGTTATTCAGAGCCCTTCCTTGCTGTACAGTCAGTAGAGATGCTGGGTTAGGATGGAAAGAGAATGGGGTGAGTTGAAATCTGTCACGGGTAGGGCATTGCGTCGTGAGTAGTGTTAGCTCTGTGTTACCTTTCCATGGAAACACTTTAAGCCTATTTGCGCATGAGTTTAATTACATATAACAGATAAGTTATTGCAAAAGAAATTTACATTACACTTGCTCGATCGCCGAATAGATATCACGTACCGAGAGGCCCACTATCTTCATAAATTTATATTACAATTTAGTTTGAAGGTGAGATATTTACGATAGATATAAAAAAAAAAAATAACTAAATTTTGATTTATTAAAATTTAAGTGGCGAGCTCTGTAACATTCGTGGTCGCTCGAACTGTTCATAACATCCCCAAAGAAATTCCATGTTAATAACTCATTGGACTGTTATTGAACGAACTGGAATAAATACAGCTGTCTCTTCATACTCTTTACTAACTAGGTTGGCCACAAAATTCTTTTTTTATTATTTAAAGTGGGTCGCAGTAACAATAAGTTTGAGAACCACTACAGTAGATAGAATAGATGTATATTTACTACTCTCTTAAAGATACATTTATGTGTATCATGGAAAACATAAAATACGCGTATGTGCAATTTAAAAAATTAGGAGGAAACAAGGAAATGGCAAAAGAAAAATATTAAGAAGCTTCAATAAAGGTTTAAAAAGCAACTAAAAGAAATAGTTTTCCAGAATTCCAGAAACTGAATAGCTTATATGAAGTACAAATAAAGAGAAGTAATAAATAAAAGTTAAAGAAGTGGAAAACGGAGATAATAATATAAACGAAGAAAAATAGATGAATATTAAGAAAAAGAAAAAGAGTAATGAAGGTGATGTCTGTTTCATAAAGTAGCAAATTTCGTCTATACCAACAAAAACAGGTTCTCTTCTTTGTTACTTTTTTTTCTTTTCTTCCTGCATTCGCTTAAATTACACTACATATCAACTTTTCTTCTGTTTTTCTTCTATTCGTTCAATCAGCAGCATTGTTCATGGTTCTTTTTACGTCTTTCTTCTTTTGCAGTGTATTGTGTATTTCTTGCATAGCTTCTCATTATATGATATTTTTACCCCATACCATTCAATCCATTCCATCTTGGCTCGGGTGTTTATTGTTATTTGCTTGCCTGAAAGTGTTTCTGTTTTAACATGAATATTGCTTCAACAATTTAAAAAACTAATTTTTCTATGAGAGAAATCGATTTCAATATTATATAATCAATCACATTTTTCTTTTCGGGATATTTTTTTTACAATTTTACAATTTCTAAAGGAAGTAACTTTAACTAGTCATTTCTCAGTTCTCTTCCTTTCTGTTCATCTTTCTTTCTTTTTGTATATTCTTTGTTCTTTTTTTCCTTCTTCGCTTTGACTTCATATTCTTCTATCGAATGTTGTCACAAAGGATTGATTCCTTTTTTTGTTTTTTCTTTCTCTATGTCTGTTGTCTATGTGTCTTTTCTTTTTATCTCTCTCTTTCTCTTCAGTTTGTTTCTCTCTTTTTTGTTTCCTCGCACCTTTCTCTCATTTGACTCTTTTTCTCTCCATTTTTCTCTTTCCAAATATTAAAATTTTCTTAAAGAGAGTGGATGATCACGAGTTTTTTCTTTAGCAACACTGTTGTGTGTAGCTCCAAATCAAAGATCCTGCTTCGTCCGGTTCCTGAAGTAACTGTTCAAATAAACCCTCTTTGATGGTCTAGTGGCTAACGCAAACGCCTCTGATGCTCGTTAACCCAATATCGATTCTACAGAAATGCAAATCCACAGACATTTGAATACTGTCACACTGTCCAGGTCGTTCCAAATTTCACATATATTCCACTTTGCAAAGGGCTCAATTGGTCTCCACTGACACACATTTGGAGGATCGTCTTTCCGCGACACAGAGTTAATCTTCTGGTTTAAGAGTTATGCCTGGACAGATTTGATGTAATGACTTTTTGCCAAGTCCAACCAGAAGAGCAGTTTATGTCTATGAATATCTGACTTCACAAATCGTAGAAATTTGCTTTTTAAGGTATTGCTTAAAGAGATATCTCCACTCAAACTCTTCTTAATGACGAAAGGTTTACTATTTCACCATCTTGATATATTACTTACCAGATCAAGAATGTCGCTGGATTTTTTTTTAATTTCTGTTCCACTTTGCATTCAACAAGGATGTTCACGCCTGGAATGTCATTTCAGAGTCGTCTGCAGGGAATCTAGTTTAAACAGAGGACGTATGTTTCATTATCTACGATTGCGGTTATTTTTACTATCCCATTTCGGAAGTTTTTTAGTACAGTTTCTTGCAACCAGTCTTTACCCTTAAGTTTTGATTATTATTTTTTATATAATAGGGCACTATGCTTAGTTCTTGTCAATATATGAAGTTTCGTTTCATTCTGAAGATACTTGATTGATTGACGTTGATTTGTGTGCAAGTTGAGACGCATGAGTTGTGGATCATCTTCTGTAGATAGAAACTTATTCAGCTTTCTATTGCTGTAACCCTGGGTTTTGGATCACACAACTGTTTATAATCAACACTACCAGTCTTTGTATATTGTTTCAGTATTCGGTTGCTGAATTGTACGTCGATATTTTGTTGTAGAAATTGATTTCTTGTGGCCTTGCGATCCTGATCATGTGCAAAGAAATAATGAATTATGAAAATCCTTTTGTTTGATGTTTGCTGTTTTCACTGTACAAGTATGAGCGCCGACTAAGTGGGTGCTCTGGGGCTCCGGCACCCACAGAAACAATCTTGTGGGTGCGCCGCACCTACAACCCGGGTTTGAACTCGTTTCTCTTGCATTTAAGTCAGTCGTGTTACCGACTGAGCCAGGGCAGCCCCAACTTATCCTTATGGTACCGGCATATTTTACTTTATCGCAGCACAGCCCTTTATGACAGTGTTCATAAAAGATTTTAACTAAAAATAAATCAATCAAATATTGAGACTTCCCTGAAAACATATAGGCTAACACGTCCTACCATTGATATGCACCCACATAAATTTTGCAAAGTCGGCGCAATTGCGTACAAGTACGTGTTTGTTACCTTGCTAGTTCGTCATCTGACTTCCTACTCTGAGCTGACAGACAGTACCTCCGGTTATAGGTGACTGTGCACGTCTTATTACGGTGCTTTCACTTTCAGAACAGGAATACTGACTCATCCTCTATATGATCTTTGTATCATATATTGGTACTCCAGTGCAGAACGTAATTTTGGTGGAATGCGTAGCTATTATATATATATATATATATATATATATATATAGAATAAAAAGTAGATATAATATATTCGATACTAATGAAGTCAATGAATACTGAATTATAAAAAAATGAAAGAAAAATAAAAGCACTAAGACTCTTTTTGTAATCAACTGCAGAGAACGAAGAATAAATGATACCTATAAAAGGTAATGAGGTTATATATTTTATTGTTCTTGAAAAAAGAATGCTCGTTAGTTACATGGAGATCTGTTTTTGTTTTTTTTTTTCGTTCTGAGAGAAACGTGAAAGATCATTTGATTATTATTAGCTGTGTTATCTGGAATGAATTAATATTTTTTAAAGCTTCTTTACTTTTCTGGAATGTTCCCTACCAATATAATGACCTTTATATTTGTTACTAATGTGTAATTTCTACTTGAAAAAAAAGTAACGTGCTGAATTTTGTGCGTTACAATGAATCTCTTGAATTGCCCAAGTCAAAGAGAAAAATGACCGCAATAAAAATGAACCCTTCATTAATTCCTATCTTTTAATGTAACGTTCTTTAATTGGTCTTTGTATAATGTACATGACTTCAGTTACATTTTACATATTTAATATCTTAAATGAAGAACCAGGAAGTTGTAGTAAACCATATGTGTAATAAACGCTTGTTTTGTTTGTATCACGCTCATTTTTATCATTAACACAAGTGCTGTAAATATATCAAAGCTGATTTACGTATCTGAGAAAACATCACGAAATGGCGCTCTTGAATGAAGAGGACATGTATATAGACATTAAGAAAACAAGAACAGATTGGTGGATGATTATAGCTCGCGTATTGTGTAATGTATTTTTTTTGTTACCACATTCCTTCTTCAGTAAGTAATTAACAATCAAAATGATGGATTATATTTCTTAGACCTCGTTTTAAGTACTATTATTGTTACGTGATACGAATGTGACTTCCAAGTTACAGTAGATACTGTACACTCATGTCCAAAATTATTGTCGCATGTCTATAGATATGTTGTTGTAGAAATATAGTTTGATAACGAATTCGTCCGGTATTTCTTATAATGTTAGTATTTGTATAATCAGCAAAGACATGTATGTGAAAAATTTCATGTCAAAAGAGCAGTAAATAAGAACAATAAAATGAAAATAAAACTTTCTTGTATATTTAGCAACATTTTGTTTTACTCATTCTAATTTTCGTATTTAAAATTATTTTCCTATGAAATTTATTACAAATATACATTTTTCGATTATACACATAGTATGAGTATTAAAAGTACTCTGCAAAATCATTATCGAATTATATTCTTACAAGAAGTCAGTTATAGATATGCGACAATCATTTTGGACATGAGTGTACTTCAAGACACCACGAAATAGATAATTCTGCGGATACAACAAACATGGGCCCCGGAGCTTAGGGAAAGTTTCTTTAAACTACCATACAAGATTAAGTTTCACTGCACCACTGTTACATTACTGTATTATGTGGATGTGAATCTTGTTCCCCAACATCCGCTTCTACTGTTCTGGAAAATTTGGAAAACGAACAATCTTACAAAGACTTTTACTATTTAGTCTTGAAAACGAATCTTAATGTAAAGTTGAACAAAATGGTGAGAAACAAGGAAGTTTCGCATCTTGAAATGGGAGTTAATAGCGATTTCTGCAGGCAATGTACAATAGTCATCACCCTAACGGTGTTAGACTAGTGAACGAACACGCGTTCGCTAAATAACTAACTATATATAACACTCAACTGTATTATAACAATGGATTACTTTCACATGAATATAGATGCAGTGTATTGCATAGTGTTTAAGGAGAGGGAATAGCAATTGATGTTTTTACTCTATTTGCTAATTTAGGTTTGATGCCATGTATCCTATCTTATCCAATTAAAAAAAAAAAGTTTCTATACGTGAAGAATTTACAATTTCACTCAAAGATATTGTCTATATAATTTTGTAGCTTGATTGCTATACTATACCTGAATAGTTGCCAAATGACATCCTTATGGTAGAATCTGTCCCGCGAATAAAAATCAACAATGTATGATTTGCTCTTTTTTAAAACGTCATGTAACAGGAAGTGTATAGTTAGCTATTATAATATGCCTGAATCGAGACTTTGTGTGTGAAAATATTTTCCTTAGGCCTAACCCTTTTGGAAAGTCGTCTTTTTTAAATAGAAAAATGCAGATTTCATATAGTTACTTTTAAAAGTTCGCAATCGAAGCCCCAATTGGCCTAGAAACATGAAACATAAAGCAGGACGTGGAGAATACAACAGATACAGAAAAGTTATGAATTTTGCATATTCGACAAACCATAGTCTTAGGAGGGAGGAAAATGACCCTCAAGTTCCTCAAGTTTAGTGTTTAATATTGCTCTGGCGCGTTCGAAATATGTGTTCGAAATTGATCATTTCTGTTATACCTTATTGTATTTTTACTAATGTAGTACTAGTAATTGGAGCACTAAATCTCGGATAAAATGTCGAGTGGTATTCATAATTTAAGTAGTAGATCACGTCATATATCGATCTGATTATAAAAGGGACGTTACACTGGGATTAATCAATCAAGCAATGATTAAACGTTCTTTAGATGTATTCCAACGCGTACTTAGAGGAAATTGACACTTCACAATCATATAGACGTAATACATAAAGTTGTTGAAATATATCATTAATAAAAACTATTTTTGTTAAATCAAATATACTGTACATTGTAATGCAGTTAAATTTAATGATAATAACAATGCTATGAAGTTGATTTAATTTATATTAATAAATCTACTGATGATATCACATCAGTTTTTAAGTATATATACCCTTCGGTGCAATACAATTAGTATTTATAGCGTTACAACTAAAAAAATAAATAATTTACCTACAAAATGAACTGGGTTGTATCAATGTTAAATCAGAGTATTATAGAGTGGTCCATTTATAATGATAGTAGTAAGTATCTCAAAAATTGTACAAGGCAGAGAAGGAAAATTTTGCACCATGAAACTATAGAGAGGCGGACGTCTTTGCATGTATTAAACAGAAACAACTAACAAACAGTGTTGCCAATACAATATAAAGTTTTTTTTTTTAAAATGGCACTACATCAGATTATTACATATTTCATATCAACATGTCAAATGAAAGCTTACAATATCATGTTTATTATTCAGTGTTGTAAACTAAGGATGTTATTGTATCACAAATATGCAACATTTTGTAGCCTCTATCGGCCATACAGCACAACGGAGATGAACAGGATAATGCGTATCGAAAGTATCTTAGCGTTGGATACCATGGTCATGGTATGACTTGTTTGGAATGAATAAGAACAAAGTTATCAGGGCTTAAAAATTTGACTCTTTTTGAAATGCTTTATTTTGAAAAAGTGCTTATACAAGTATCACAACTAGTTACCTGTATGGTTTGCAATGGATGTGTAAATTATTTTGCCGTTTACTACATTTCGATATCTTAAACCATTTCGGAGATATGATAAACACGGCTAAAGTTTGCAACACTGCTTATATGATGTAATTCCGACCATTTGTTGTAATAACAGCTACTAAGAGCTATTGCTGTAATGCTATAAGAGAGAAGGAAAATAACTATAATTTTAAATATTTTCCACAGATATGACAAATATGACAATTTCAGCGAACTTTATCAATGTTTATCATATCTCCGGAACGGTTAGAGATATCGAAATGCAGTAAACGGTAAAATAATTTACACATCCATTGCAAATCATACAAGTAACTAGATGAAACTTATATAAGCATTTTATCGAAATAAAGCATTTTTTAAAAATCAATTTTTCAAGTTCTGGTACCTTGGTTCCTATTCATTCGAAACAAGTTATACCACGACTATCATATCCAACGCTAATGTACTTTCAATGTGTGTTATCCTGTGCATCTCCATTGTGTTGTATGTGTGTTAAAGGCCTCCAAACTTTGGATGTTTGTGATTCTATAACATCCTTAATTTGGAACACTAAATAATAAATGTGGTATTTTAAGTTTTTATTTGACATGTTGATATGAAATATGTAATAATTTGCCGTAGTGCTCTTTGAAAAATGTAACGTTATGTTTGGTTGACAACACTGTTCATCTGGTGATGTTACAAAATACATAGGACGTTGTCTTCCTCTCTATAGTTTCTTGATGCAAAATTGAGTTTCCCTACCTTTTACGATTTCTGAGATATTTACTACTATCATTATAAATGGGTCTGTATATTACTTGAATAGGTAACCAACTTCGAGACGTTGTCAAATATTATATACTGTGTTTGTAAGGATCCACGAAATTACCAATAAGAATAATCAGATCGTTGCTATCATTATTTAAATACTGTATATTCAGATATAAATATCTACTGTTCATAACTAGACCTCGGAATTTTAGACACGAAAAACTTGCGTTTTAGGCGTCTAAAATAGACCCTCAAAATACGAAAATAGGCGCTAAAAATTTAAAAAATAGACTCTAAAATTTCAACTGTATATTTTCCAAACATCTTTTATTTGTGTCTTTCAATAATACATATACGAATCACATTTTATTCATAGTTCACGGAACAGTAAATGACAAAGTATTTCCATCTTTTCTATAGTAAATCTTCGCTGCAAAGAATGATCTCTCAACTGAAACCAATGCTATAGGTGCATATTTGAATTTGCTTGCATTTCATAAAAGTACTTCTTCCGGAAGCATCTGGTTCTCCCCCGTCAAGACTCTTGCCGTGCGATCCAACACATTAAGTTCTCGGTTTTTCTCAATCATAGTTTCTCATTTACACTTCACTTTTTCCAGAACTTTTCCGTTTTTTTTTTTTCCTGCTTCCTTTACCACTGTCACCTGCTCAATTTTTTTCCTTTCCTTCCAATTTGGCAATTGTTACAGGAAAAAAATTGTCTTTATGCACATAAGATCTCTTTTTACTACTGCGTCCTACACAAGCTCCTTCAAAGCTGAGACACGCACTACTATATACCCTCACCAGGAAGTTCTTCAACAACAGGCATAATAGCATCCAAGTTTTCAGCTTAGTACAGAGCTGCCTCAATCCATGTTTCCTAGCGTGTTAAAACAGGCTGTATAGGAAGAGGAATGTAAGGAAGTTTTTCCCTGAAAAATGCAATTCTAGGTGGAGTTTTACACAAGGTTTTCTTTATGTTTGAAATTAGGTTATTTACTTCAGAGAATTCACCTGTGACAATTTCAGAAATCCTGTGAAAACCATGTGCCATACTGTTAACATAAATTAAGTTGGGATAGAAGGTTTTCAGATGTTTAGAGGTATCAATCATGTAGGAGGCAGCGTCGGTACAGAGAAGGAGAATTTTGGAATCATCTACACTGCCGAGATATAAGAGCTGCAAACTTTTGTTTACAATTGGGCATTTACTTTCTGGATTTCCTTGGGATTTTCTTGTTTTAGGTTATTTTAGGTTTGAAAAGGACAGAAAAAAAGGCAAAATAGGCGGTAACTCCTCTTTTAGGACATTTTAGGTCACTAAAACATTGTTTCAGTAGCCAAAAGTTTCATAATTCGTAAAGATCCAAGGTTTTATTGCCGTACTGTGAAAGGAAAAAAAAATAGGCATTTGCCCTAAAATCCGAAGTCTCATACTCATAACATAGATCCACTACATAAACTCACGACTAACTTGCACATGATTAATACCTACTTATTACTTGAGTAAGCTCTTCTATTATAACTTCAGGATGCTGGTACAGTAGAAACCTGCTCTATCGCGGGTGTTCAGTGTTACGGGATGTACATATGTACTAATCGGACAAGGCGCTATTTAAAATTGAGTAAGATGGAAGTAATAAAGTGTGTTAATAAGTAAGCCTAACTTTATTATTGTGGTAAGCTTAGTATACTATGTTTATGAAGGCATAATCACGGTATATTTTTCTGAGCAGATCTACTTCGAGTTAATCTTATACTGCTTTCAGTGATAACAATTAAAGTACACAAGTATGTTTCACACCCGAATTATAATTGAAAAAAACATTATATTATTAACAAAACCACATTTTTGAATTTTTCACAAAATATTTTATATATTTTCCCTGTTCTTCCCAATTATTTTAACTTTTCTTCTTTTGCGTAATTTTTTCGCTTAATGTTTGAAGCAAGGATGTTATAAATAGCGGATCTGCTCATATGTATCTTCATCCTATTAAATCGCTGAAGCCAAAAAACAACCGAGCATCAGCACGTGTAATTCGCTACTCTCGTTTCTGCCATCGTCTGATTGGCTACTTTCGTTTCCGCCAGGATTGTTGGCTCAAAACATTGCGATCCTATTGGGCGGAGTGCGCAGAGTAGGGGTGGCGAAACTGTGACGTATGGCTTCAAGATTTTGTTGTAAGGGCATATCCTCTATTTTATAAGATCCTTGGTTTGAAGCGATTTTAAGTCTGCTGATACCCAGAAGAGCATAATTACAACCAGTGATATTTTGAGACGTCCCCGGGGTGAATTTGAATATACAGGGGGTTAAAATAAAATAAAAATACTGGTAAACATTGTTAAGCGCGGTCGGAGATTTGCTACGGGAGTGAGGAAATTTCCCCCCTGGGCATAACCCCCCTGAAATTATCACTGATCACAATACGAAAGTTTAGAAGCAGCAGAGCGAAGGGTTTTGAAGGTTACGATGACATCATCATCATCATCATCATACGTTATCTACTATTATTGGCAAGTTACTTACCGTAACTAAGAAGCTTCCATGCTCCACGGCTTTCCGCTGACCTCTTCATCTTCAAGTACGATTTTTCTATGAGTATCGTCCATTCATATCTCCTTCGCCTCCTCCCTCTCTTTCCTGCAATTGAATTCTTAATATGCACATATAACAACCCTTGGTGCCAAAGATATTGGAAATTCAAACCAGACTATCAGCTCCCATAAAGGAAGTTGAAAGCTGAACTTGACTTTGAGAAACATATTTGTACCTGCGATATTATCGATTCCGCGTTTTTTTTTTTTCGAGGGGCAATATACTGTACTTTTAAAATACGGATATTTCGCATCCTTACAAAACTTAACAAATTCTATATATCAATATATTTCTCATTCACGATCAGTATTAAATCCCCTCAACACTTATTACCCATAACATACCGATCTAACAATAAACTCAACCATATTATGTTAAAAACTGCCTTGGGAACTGACACAGAAGCCTTTCGATCAAATTACTTTTGGAAAATTTATATAAAGTTTGCTGTTATTAATAAGTGAAATTAAATTAACTGTGAAACTTTTTAGATCTATTAAAAATTTTTGTTTCATACCAGTTGCATAACCAGAAATGTTTACTGGGGGGAATTCATAATATTTTTTAGGAGAGGTTCAATATGTCTATGTAATATTGAACCGGTTTTATTGAGCACTCCGAAGAATGATAAAAGATTGCTGCTTACTGCCACCTATACCTTTATAAAAATATCATTGAACTAGCTTACTTTTATAAGAAAAGAAGGAGTACAGATAAGGCGTAATCAAGTCTTCAACCGACATCAATCATTTCTCTTAAGTATAGTTCTATTAAGAAAGTCTACAAATGTTAGTCGAGTTAGAAAAATTAAAAAAGGGGGGAATCCGGACCAGGCGGACCCAAAGCGCCGATTTCTCTGTAAACTTGGGGGGAATTCAGATGCAGGAAGCCTATATGTATGATTTTAAGACAAATTGCATTCAAATTATGCCTAATATTGCAAATTTATAAATAAAATGAGGGTCCCACATGAGTTTTTGGGGGCCCTGGCCCTCTCGCTCCCCCAGGATCGGCGCCCTTGGGTGGACCCCGTCGCACAGTGGGGCCAAGGCGGACAAAATGGAATGTCATGAAAGTGACAATTTGGACAATAATCTATATGTTTTCTATAGTAAATGAAGCGAGGAATCCGATTGTGATAATGATTTTCCAAATAGCATTCTTTTGCAATTAGTAAATTGTATTTAAAACTCAACATTGTTGAAGTTGCTGAGTTTACGTAGGTTTATTGAGAGGTAAAATACAGTTTTGCTTTATGGGGGAAAAAATAGCTGCCCTAACGTGACTGATGTGAATGCAGGCAAGCATGCGACAAACAATTGGTTCGCCAAAAAAAGTTACATAGAAAGGGTAATTTGAGCAAAATAGCGAGTTTTTCAAGGAATTGCACACATGTCTAGGCTTATAAAAAAAGCTCCGCTGAACTCCACTCTAATTAAAACGTTTTCATGAAACTACTGTAGTAAGCTACTTTCTCTGTAAATTGCATCACAATATGCCGTAAAATGTAGCCATAGCACCGTTGTAAGCTGGCTGACTGCTTTGAGAAAACCCAGTTCCCGTGGAGCAACATAGTAGGAGGTTTAAATAGGGTCATGTGCAGCGAGTACTATAAAGTCAATTGGCTATCATGCAGTTTCTATTCAGTAGTTACAGTAGTTGTTTCAGTGAGAGTGTGTGCTCTTTTCGTATAATGGAAGAAGCAGTAAAATATGCCGAACTTTGTGAAGTGCTACTTACAGGTGGATCAGTGGAGTATTTTATTCGCGAAAGATATCAGCACATGCATGAAGATAAACTTTCTCGAATTTGTGATGAAATAAAGAAAAGATTTTTGCCGCATTATGTACAAAAACTAAAAATAGTTAATCACAGTAAAACATATTTTCGCAAGAAGTATCGCGAGTGGATGAATGGTGAATTTGTGATTAGTTTCCCCAGTGATGATGCTCATTCGCCGAAGTCTTCCAATCCTGTTGGAAGGCCTAAAAAGTGTTTTGAAGATTGTTGTGAGAGAAGTAAAAGACGTAAAGTTCACGATCTAAGAGCATCACATTCCCAAAGTGTAATAGATGCTGCTGCTTCGTCGTATTCAGGAAACACATCGGAAAGTTTCAGTGCTGATTTTGCATTATCAATCTTTACACAGGCTAAGCTTTCCAAATATCAATACGAGGTAATCAGAGCTGCCACAAAAGAAAAAGGGTTCAATATTTTCCCCAGCTATAAAAAAATCCAGCGCGCAAAGAAAGATTGTCACCCTAATGATATCAAAATTGCCGAGACCTCCGCAGAAGTCTCGCTCCAAAGTTTACTTAATCATACAGCCGAAAGGATCCTAAAAACAATAAATGAGAAGGAAATAGAAAAGTTGAACTGCCAGGCACTGACAATGCATACAAAATGGGGCTTTGATGGCTCGTCTGGACAGAACGAGTTCTCTCAACGGTTTGCAAGTGAAAGTGACGCGAGATCAGATGCTAATTTATTTATGACTTCTATTGTGCCTTTAGAAATAACCCTACCTGGGAATGAAGATAAATCAATTTGGGTTAATCCTCGACCTTCCTCGACGCGACATTGTCGATCACTCAGGTGTCAATTCATAAAAGAGACACCTGAAATAATAAAAACTGAGAAATTGGTTGAAAGGGAAATCAAGAACTTGCAAGAAACACGATTGAACCTAGGGCTCAACTGTATCACTGTAAAACATGTTTTACATTTGACAATGTTGGACGGAAAAGTTGCTCAACATATTAGTGAGACATCTGCAGCAAGTAACTGCTTCATTTGTGGGGCTCGCCCATCGGAGATGAACGACTTATCGAAACTTGAACTGAAGCAATCTAATGAAAAAGTACTGAAGCTTGGGATTTCACCTCTTCATGCTCGAATCAAGTTCATGGAATATGTACTACATCTAAGCTACAATCAACAATTCAAGTCGTGGAGGACTACGAAAAATACTCTCCCAATCAAAGAAGCTGCAAAGAAACGCATCCAACAACGATTTATGAATTAGCTCGGGATTAAAGTTGCTGTCGTAAAACAGGGTTATGGTTCGACGAATACCGGAAATACCTCCAGGATATTCTTCCGACATTTTTCTCTAACAGCAGAGATTACACACATAGACGAAAACTTGATTCGCCGGCTTGGTATAATACTGGAGGTAATTAACAGCAACTCTGCAATTGATTCACATAAATTTAGATTGTACACAGCAGAAACGGCTAAATTAGCTATACAGTTATACCCGTGGTACTATATGCCTTCTACAGTGCACAAAGTATTGATACATGGGGCCGAAATAATACAAGCTGCAGCTCTGCCTATCGGGTTACTTTCAAAGGAAGCGCAAGAAACTCTTCATAAAGATTATAAGGATTACAGGCTTCACCATACAAGAAAATGTTCCCCTACAGCCACCAATGAAGATGCGTTCCATAAAATCCTCGAGTCATCAGACCCATACATAACTTTCCTGAGGCCCGAACTAAAGAAGAAACATCTTCCTCTAAGTACTGAAGCTACAGGATTATTTATTTAGATTTTCTTTGAAAAACACTTGTCTTTTCAGTTCCTCCTGTAAATTATTTCTAAAGTGTGTTATACATATAAGAAGAATATATATATTTTTACACCGATGTTAATAGAATGAACAGCCTTTTCTCGACATGAATAAAGCAAGTTGTTTTTTTCACTTTTAAAATATACAAAAATCGTTTTTGAAGACTGCAATCTAAGTTTTGTAATTTTCAAGTCATGGACTTATGAAAACACTCATATAAATGTACCGTTTCTTTGTATTATAATTAAGATATAAAATAACACAATATTGTGTTTAGCACACTTTTTTGTATATGTTATTTCTCTATGATTTACTTATTCTACGATATTTTGCAGAGTATGACTTCCTCAAATTGTACTTTTTTTTTTTTTTTTTTTTTTTTAAGATATTTCTGACTAGCATCATTCATTGTATGCGTCAGAAGTTCACACAGCTCAATTTAATGTTCTGTTTGAGAAGATATCTCGCGACATCTTGAGTGCAGTCAGTCGTAACGTTCCGGAAATGGTTTCATTTGATACACCACCACAACATACAAGGGAGCACACCATCGTCTGTTTCTTCTATCAACATTACACTATTATCGAGAATTTTGTCCGCAAAACGGGTGTTCGGCCCCACTGTGCGTCGGTGCGTCAAAGGCGCCGATTTCTCTGTAAATTTGGTTGGGCCCATTCAGATGAAGAAGGCATATATGATGATTTTAAGACAAATTACATTCAATTTATGCCAAATATTGTATATTTATGAGTACAATAAGCAGTCACATGAGGTTTGGGGGATCCGGGCTCCCACAACACCATCAGGATCGGTGCGTCCATATTTCATGTTAAAATATTAACTTATGTTGCAAGTGCGATTGTGAGCAGTGTTTCATTCAGATATTTGGGGGGAGCACTGCTCTGAGAGTAGCCCCCCCCGGATCAGACCTAAATAACACGTCTATAATATAATACTAAATAGAATAGTACCAGCAGTGTGCTCCCCGGAATACTAAGTATGCCCCCAGAACATTTTTTTCTGAAAGAAAAACTGATTGTGAGAATGAACACTTTTTATAACACATCGGTGACAAGGTTGTTTTGAACAATACTGTGCATATTTCTATATTCTGCGACTTAAAAAGAATCGGAACGGTCACTTGGTCGGTCGTTCCTAATTCAACTGCAAAGTAAGACATAAAAAGAATATAGGGCCTAAAATTATAAAACATCGTTTCATTGCATATCCTTAAATTTCTAAGACGTAATTTTGTTCTAGTTTCATTTCTGTATGTCTTAAATGGACAAGTGAAAATTTAAAGTGCTGTACGTCATACTTTCTTGTCTGAGTAGCACATTTTTTTCTGCTAAGCAAGACAGCTGTTTCCTTTATCTCTAGAAATTTCAAAGTTATTTGTTGAAATCTGCTATCTATCATATTGACTCACTGGCTTTCTTCATATTTTCTGTTAACAGATTGACTTATCTAACCCTGGTTTTCTTTAATTTAAGTCTTTTTAAGGGATATTCACTACATTGACTTTCCCTGTCCAAATTACTACTTGTCCCGGCTCTGTCTAAAAAGAGAATATAAACTTAATGACACCTATACTGAGCAAAACTTCTATTTCATCTTTTGAAGCAATCTTTAAAGTCCACAGTACACATGAAGTTCAAATCTTGTAATATATATATAACGTGTAGACAACTTCTATTAAGAATCGCGTGGTCACTTTGCACGTAATTGGTGTTATCAGGTTTATTAATTTGGTCGATAAAAAGGTGTGTCGCTTCTTCAAGCCTTATAAATATGTATCTTAGATTTGCATATATTGAGTTTGGCTTCTATTCAAGTGTCCCAATACACGTGAGACAAATTCAGAACTAATATCTAGTTGGAATAATAACCACCAATTTTCCTATGAACTTAAACTTTCCTATGATCATTACCTTAATTTAATCAAATTATTCAAATATTATTTTAATTGAAAGTGGTAAAATTTAATTATTGTATGTTTTCTAAAGAAGAGTCCAATACATTATTAGAAAAGAATAAGAAAATACATATTTGTTTCGTTTTATTCCATTTAACACATTGGCTGCCATGTGTATCAAATTGATACATAAGGAGACTTCCCTAGCAGGCCATGTACAATCATGTCCAAAATTATTGTCGCATGCCTATAAATATCTTGTTGTAGGAATATAATTTGATAACGAATTCACCCTGTATTTCTTATAATGTTAGTATGTGTATAATCGGCAAAGACATGTATGTGGCAAATTTCATGTCAAAAGAGCAGTAAATAAGAACAATAAGCCGAAAATAAAGTTTTCTTGTCAATTTAGCAACATTTTATTTTACTCACTCTAATTTTTGTATTTATAATTTTTTTACTATGAAATTTACCACAAATATACATTTCCCGAATATACACACAGTATCAGTATTAAAAATACCCTGCAAAATTATTATCAAATTATATACTTACAAGAAAACAGTTGGGTCAATCCATGCAAAGGAATCGAGAAAAAAGAAAAATTGCCGCTCGACCTTTTCAAAAAAATCTATTTTTTTCATGAATGTTTATCCTATATCAGGGTATTTCAAAACCACAATTAATTATTTTTTACAACATCCCATGGCGATGCAACGGCTGCCTCCATTTTGCGTTTTTTTTTTTCGATTTTAGGCGTTTACGTTGTTTTGAGTATCTCAGCATGTGTTTGTCCTAATTGAAAATTGCTGGACGTCTCCAACTCGTGCAGAGCTAAAACTTAACATTTTTGCCTAAAACCATTTGAAGGGGGTGAAATCAGGACCTAGCAACATTTTTGAACATTGGAAACATGCTTGGGAAGAAGAAACAACTGATGTAGAGGTCTTAATTTGTTTGTGCATGTAGTCTGGGGTCATAAGATAATATACAAAAATGTAGACCTGTAGCTGCTCCCAAAGGTCAGAAAAAGTCATAACGTTGGGGAATTATGCCAATTTAGCATACTTCACTGTCCAATATCTCCAATGGGCCTGGATAGAAAAATCTGAAATTTTGGGAATAGTTAGTCCTTTAGTATACCATAACACACAACAAAGCGCGTTTTGTGTTTTTGAGCAGAAGGGAGTCAAAAAGTAATGACGTCATACTCTAGGAGGTGTTTTGTTCATAAAATCTTTTTTGGACATTGAAAACATGTTTGGGAAGAGGAAACAACTTACGTAGAGGTCTGAATTTGTGAGTGCATGTAGTCCGGAGTTATAAGTTAATACACAAAAATTTACAGGCCTGCAGCTGCTCCCAAAGGCCTGGAAAAAATCGTAAAGTTGAGGAATTATGCCAATTTAGCATATTTCACTGTCCAATATGTCCAACGGGTCTGGATAAAAAAAAAACTGATATTTTGGGAGTAGTAAGTCCTTTAGTATACTATAACACACAACAAAGCGCGTTTTGTGTTTTTGAGCAGAAGGGAGTCAAAGTTTTAAGTAATGACGTCATACTCTAGAAGGTGTTTTTTTTTTTCCATAAAATCTACTTGAAATTTGTTGTTGTGAAGTAAAATAAAGTAGGCTGAATGGTTAGCCCAGTCAAGGCTCTCAAGCTCGTTTCTTTCCTCTAGTTGTAACACTGTCTTATCAGACCCACAGCAACACTGGTGAAGAATGCCGCTATCAGCAGAAGGCCAGGAAAGTCAAAAGGCGCCCTTCACAAAAAAAAAAAAAAAAAAAAAAAGTCCGTAAGTATTCCTTGCTCTTGCTGCTTGCTATCTCAATGATACTCAATCATGTTTATTCTTGTTTTAACTGTCAGCTCATGCAGGAGACTGTTGTCCTTTGTTTTGATCTATATTCTCAAGTCAGTGAAGACTTACTCTCTGTAAACACTGACTTTCCAGTAGATTTTATGACAAAAAAAACCTCCTAGAGCAGCGTTTCCCAACCTTTTTCAACTTGCGGCACACTACGGGTGTAACTTGAATTCTCGCGGCACACTTATAGATATTATTATTTGTAAATATAAAATACCGTGGTATTTTTTTCTGTGATTACTGATCATCTGGTCACAGAGAAGAAAGCTCGATCACTGGTTTTTCGCCGTGGCAAATCATTATGCTTATTTTTCATTCTAATTTAAAAATAGAAAACAATTGCAATGAAATATTGGACACAAGTTTTTAAAACTAAGCTTTCTTTTTCGAAAACTATCCAACCTTTCACTAAGAAAAAAAGATCACTAAGTAACGAACGAGCAAACAAATCTCTTTTAGTTTTAAAACACAAATGTAGGTAATTTGTATGCATGTTTGCTCTATCGAAAGAATTAAATGATATTTTAAAATTTCAAGTTACGAAATAGTCTGCAGCAATAAAGAAGCAATAATAGGCATAACAATGATAACAAATACTTTTTTCAACATTAAAAATGTACAGAAAAGTAACACGGTATGAAACTTAAAATTGTAGATTCATATAGAGGTTCATAGTAATGTGAAATACAAATATACATTTTTCTTTGTCTTGCAATTTGATTGCTAGAGAATTAATAATTTGTTTCGATTTCCTCGCGGCACACCAGCAGCCCATTCACGGCACACCAGTGTGCCGCGGCACACCGGTTGGGAAACGCTGTCCTAGAGTATCACGTCATTACTTAGTACTTTGACCCCCTTGTGCTCAAAAACATAAAACGCGCTTTGTTGTATGTTATGGTATACTAAAGGACTAACTATTCTCAAAATTTCAGATTTTTTTATTCATCCCCATTGGAGATATTGGACAGTGAAATATGCCAAATTGGCATAATTCCCCAACTTTACGATTTTTTTTCTGGCCTTTGGGAGCAGCTACATGTCTGGAATTTTTTGTGTATTAACTTATATCCCCGTACTACATGCACACACAAATTCAGACCTTTACATCAGTTATTTCCTCTTCCCAAACTTGTTTTCAATGTCCAAAATGTTGCTACTGTAGACCCTGATTTCACCCCCTTCAAATGGTTTTAGACAAAAATGTTAAGAGATCAAAGTTTTAGCTCTGCACGAATTGGAGACGTCCAGCAATTTTTAATTTGTTAGGACAAATACATGCTGAGATATTCAAAACAACGTAAACACCTAAAATCGAAAAAACGCAAAACGGCACCAGCCCGTGTGTCACCATGGGATGTTGTAAAAAATAATTAATTGTGGTTTTGCAGTGCCCTGATATAGATTAAACATTCATAAAAAAATAGATATGCACATGTTTGATCACTTAGAATGGGTTGACTCAGTGATATATATGTGGCAATCATTTTAGACATGAGTGTGCATAAAATTGATACACATATTCCATAGTATGTGTATACCTGAAAAAGGCATCGGTCTGGTACATAACCTTGGGTAAAACATGTTTGGCAGCCAATGTGTTATTACGTATAAACACAATGGTGGCATGTTACTCAAACCAGTATAACTCACGCGGCGTAAAATAAATTGCTCCAGAGTAGGGCTATGCAACTTGGAACAGTGGGCAGGCCAATCGCAGAGCACTAAATGGCGTCGCGGGCCTCACTGTAGGTATATCACTTTTAGGACAATTGAATAGTATAGTATTAAATGATGGAACATGTTCATCGTAATTTACATCACAATAACACAAAACAACTGTTCTACTGGTAACCAAAATATTTACTCACTAAAGAGGAGCAGAATAATGTATTTAAAACTTTGTCGGTACATCTAGCAATCCTTATACCGAGGGAAATTTCCCTCCAAGTACCTGCGCTTGCCAAGTGCTTGTCTTCAGGGCGTTACCACGTTTTGCACTGTGTAATCGATGGAAAATTTCCAGTTCACTCTTAACAGGTTTTGTAAAAAAGAAAAATTATAATAATTATTGTTTTCAATAACTGAGCAGCGGGCCGCATATGGTCCGCGGGCCGGCTGTTGCACACGGCTGTTCTAGAGCTTTCTCAACCAGCACCTGGAACAGTGAATTGAGACGATAGTCCGACTTGAGTTTCATAATTTGAATATTCGGTCGTGTCTTAATTTCTAAATCACTGATTACCACCAATAAAGAAATTAATGACGAGAACATGGGCGTACGCAGGAACTTATTTTGGGAGGTTCAAAGCATCCTGGGGGAAAATACAAATTCAATAAAAGGATAAATCATATTAACATTTGTAAAATTACCGCAACAGTTAGACTAAATTTACAGAAAAGCCTTGATTTGGGAAGGGTACGTTCCTGATCGAGAACATGCAAAATAAACTACTGATGATTGCAATGGTGTTATATAGTTCCAGCAGTCCTCTTTTATCTTATTTCTAACAACAGATCATGTTTATGCATGACGTGTAAGCCCCTCACTGTTTCCTCCTCTCCGTGAAACATGATGGTGCCTCAGTGATGCTGTGGCCCGAAATTTCCTTATATGCCGTGGGTTCTATGATAACATCCACAGGACGCATTACTGATAATGCTTGTGTTAGGCATGATGCATGAAGTACATCCTATTGAAAAAATAAAATGAAATCTTTAACTTTTACGTCCCATGATTATGCCGACTAGTCTAAAGAAGCCTATGATGATGAGAACTGAAAGAAATGTTGGAATGAAGAAAGTGGGACGAAATGGGAGAACCTAGAGAAAACCCACGCACACGTTGTTTGTCCACTACAAAGCTCACCTAGCGCGAGCTGGTATCGAACTCAGGACCCTATTCAGTAGAGGTGAGCGCTCTTCCACTTAGCCACCGCTTCCCAAGTGCACCCTATTGTCCAGATGTTGCTTTCCGCCAATGTCGAAATTTTCTAAAGTAGTAATGCGCCAGTTCAATACTGCTGGAGCTGTTAAAGCATGCTTTCAACAACATCTTCCCTGGTCTACTCAATCCCCAGACGTAAACTTGATGAACATCTTTGGTACGTTCTAAAAGTCTGAATCTGGAGCAGAAATTATCTTTCAACTTTGCTGACGAAACTGACTGTCGCAGTGTGCGAATGATTAAATATTCTTCTGGAAAACATTAATGATATATATGAATTATATTTCACGTTAAATCAGAGCTGTTCTGCAGGCTAGTGTAGTCTTAATAAGTTGTGTTTTGTTTAACTATTTCAATTACTTTCATGACTGTATATTAGATGCTATAGACATCTAGTGAGCAAAAGTGGAAAATAAGCGAATATGTGACTACTTTCTCACATTCTGGTCTCACGTTATGCATCATAGGGTTAAATATCTTTTTTCACAACGAAAGAATACCAGAGGTGTTGTTGAGAGAAAAGAAACGTAAGTGATCACTTGTTTCTTTGGTCTAAATCCTTTTTTTATTATTATATATAAATTGAAGTGCTTGAGTAATTACATGAGTGCGACATCTCTCGACCTTTGTGTAATAATTTTCCAAGAAGCGACTGACCTTCCCTTTCTATTCACAAGCTAACTATGAAAGAGTGTGCCTGCGCTTCGTTTTTGGTTTCATCGTTCTGATTTCAGTGGCTACGTGTTCCGAATACCATTCACAAGATTTTACTCCTCTCATGCTCAACACTTGCTTCCTCCGCTATTCGCAGCATCCCTGTTATACGCTTAAAGCTTTAGTCACCTTATTTCGCTCTGACCTCTTTCTATCTTATGCTATTTTTTTCTCTCTCTCTCTATTTTTTTCTCTCTGTATCTTTTGAGGATTTTGTCTACCATAATTTCTCTTTATTTTCCATTCGCAGATGCTTTCTTTTTTTGTTATTTAAATTGGATTAGCCAGATTTTTCTCTATTTTTTTATGGTGTAAGTATTACTATGCCTATAATATTACACACGAGGTCGCTTCTTTATTGTTAAAATTACTGGTAAATATTATCTAAAAAAAATTCGCTTTAAAAGAGAAAGAGACTATAGTTTCGAAACCAGGACACGTGGGAATCATTCATAATATTCTCTATTCAGTTCTTTCTTTGAAGCTTCTGTTGAGGTTTGTGGTCGCATTCTGATTATGCTTGACCGTATGCAAAGATATCCCTTTATTATTGTGAATTCTCTTTAGCGGTGTCATCTTGAAATGAAATATTTCAGTTTAACGTTTCAGGATTATACCTGTTAGGCTAAAGGAGATAGTTCATTCAGGCAATTAATGATGATGGCAGAACTAATGGAATGAAAATGTGCGAGAAAACCCGAATACCCCGAGAAAATCCATCAACACGATGTTGCCCACCAAAAACTGATTTCGTCGAGAATCGAACCAGGGACCCCTGCCCCCAATGGTATAATGACAGCAGGCAAGAATAAGAGGATTTTGATGTATGTAAAATGTTTTTAAATTAGCCCGTCCATTGCTGGGAAGGTACAGTACAAGCAGGCCCGTACCCAGACCAAAAATTTAGGGGGTCGGTAGAAATTAGTGGGGGCCCGACTGCATCACCATATTATAGTTCATTTGCAAGCCTACCGTGCAACTTTCAGGGGGACTGGCCCCCTAACTCCCTGTGGATACGGACCTGTGTACAAGCTCTTAGAGAAAAAAGGAAAGTGTACTCTGATACCACGTTTCACAATTTTCAACAGTAACAAGTAAACGAGCTGTCTCGTTATTATGTAGTTAACATGCATGATTTCGTTGCAGGACGTACGGATTCGATTCCCACAGTGAGTGAATGTGAGGTAGAATATTAAAAGTGTGTATGACCCACTAACTTAACCCTACAATGCATGATTTTATTTTCCGTGAAAAAAAAATAGTTTTGCAAGAGGAAAGAAAAATGAGTAACAAAAGGACTGGTACGCTTAAAGTGCCATCTAAGCGGAAACTGTGGAATTACAACTAGCTTCGAATGTTTCCAATCTGGTTCAAAATGCATTACAAACTATATATCGTTATGTAGGAAAGCATAGTTTACATTTACTACTATGACACATATCTGTCCCACTATGCATTGTATGGTTCGAACAAAATGAGCTCCCAATCAGAAACGATCCTTGGTCTGCTGTACTGAAGGCAACTGTGCTAACCATATGCTATAGGCACGAGAGAGATTTGGTATTTTTCAAACGGGTTTGAAGAGGTTATTGAGACAGAGCTCTTTCCCTGGGTTGACCACAAGTTGTATCTTGGTAGGCATCTTATAGCCAGTGTTCCCAATTTACCAACTTTGTTGATAGACCTAAGAACTTTTCATGCTTTTTCGCAGATTTATGCCCATTGTTGACATTAGTCAACGTGACGTTTCAGAAGCTCTGGAGCTGAAATAAAAATCAGGGTAAACGGTACAACTTTTTTTACTAGCGTCGGTTGGTATCGCTGCCTACGATAAGGTCAGTGATATCCCGCTCTGTGTCACGTGGTATGTATTTGTAAGAGATACCAACAATAGAAGCAAATATTTCGAAAAAGAAAATAATTTGGGCAAAAATGGGTTATAGACAAAATAAAAAAAAAGGAAAAAGGGCCTGATGACAAATCTGACGACTTACAAAAAATGCAATCTTGACTTACAAAAAACTATAATTTAATCATTTAAAAAATACATTTAATAAATTGACAAAACTGCTCAACAATGGGGTACTATCAGTAGCAGGAGCACACCCAGAAAATTTTGTTGGGAGAAGTCCAAGTTTTTTGGGAGAGTGGTCGAATACTACCAGCCACCACGTCTATGTAGTACGTATTGAACGGGTAGGCCTATTATACTGAACCTGAAAAAACGACAAGTAATTATAAAATATTTCCACCTATATTTCCAGAAAAAAAAATGATAGAACTAAATTGTTTCTGTAAGGGTACATATGAAGTGCAAGATGAAATTTTTGTGCCATATAAATCATTTCCCCGTTAAATAAGTATATCTTTATTGAGAAAGTGCGCAACTTATATGTTAAGAAGTTTTTTGAGGAGTCTGGGCCCGGTGAACCCTTCCCCCTCCTTCCCCCGTGGATGTGAGTTTACAATTTGAAAACAGAAAATATTAAGTCATTTTCAAATAGAAGTTAGCAAATACCACAATGATGGGCATGCAAACCTACTCTACGATTTGAGCAATTTAGATTTCACAGTTTTATTTTTGCTCACTCGACCACAGAAGTGGAAGTTATATTTAGTAGTATGAACATAGTAAAATCCTATGTATATAGGCTTATGTTGTCTATCCTAAATACCGTTTCAAAAGTATATCGTTCGTTATTATTATTTGGACAGAAGTTTAACATGTACAGACTTAAAGACGAAAAGAATAAATTAATTGGAACAATGGCTGCATATACCCCCGCGTTGCCCCAATCCTTTACTTCAAGTGATACGGACAGCGAAAGATGTTGACGGATTTGAAGTTTTCTCGAACCCTGAATTATATGAGTACCTTGTTACTTGTAATAAACCATATTAAAATATGTTTTCTTATTATTTTCTTATTTAGCGACAAATCTAGCAACTTACAGTTTTATTTGACGAAAAACTAGTGACTTTCTCGTATCTATCTAGCGCCTGTACTTAGTCCAGTTTTGGCAACACTGCTCATAACTTATGACCTCATCTCTGTCTATTGGTTACTCCACCATAAGCCATGTACCTTGAATTTATATACTGCTGAATAGCACTGGCCAATGAGGAGGTAAATTAGGATATGCTTAATACGAATATCCCAAAACCATTTTCCAATTTATCACTGGTTGCCGACCTTTACTAAAACTCAGTTACACATCTCCCTCCAATCGTAGAGTAGTCACTAACACCTAAATCACATGTAGAGTAATGGTTGACTTCCATTAACTGATAGATCACTCTCTATCTTTCAGTTATGTCTACTGGTTGAGAAACCTGCGTCCCGTAACTCTCCTGGGTCAGTACCGGACTGTTATGACTAGCTTACCTACCACTTTTAATGCCGAAAAACTACAAGGTAACGAATCCAACGCTATGGCCTCAATCTTCCACAGCGCAATCAATTTCTGGGAATCCTTGAAAACTAGCGGGGAGTCTTCATCTCAGCTCAGCCTACTTCAGTTACGTTCAATAGTCCCAGTTGAGGTACCACATACACTCAAGAATCTAGTGGCACGTGTTAGACGCACTTGGGAGGCAGAGGAAGGATCTTCTCCCTCGGTAGGGAAATTCAGCAAGCTTCAGTATAGAATACTAGAAGTAACAACAATGCAAGTCGATCTGTGCTGACCATTCAATTGAGATCGTCTGGATATAGGTGGTATATAGGCTCCGGATTCTTAGGTTCGAACCTATTTTATTCCTGTACAGTGAATGCAGAAAATTCGTGTTTTCTTTACATTTCAAGTTGCTATAAGTAGAACTATATTAGTTTTATAGGACCTAAAATGTCCTAATTGGGGGGTTAGGATCTAAAAAATCCTAAATTAGCTTTTAGAACCTATAACGTCCTAAATGATTCTTTATAGTTATTTTTAACCTGAAAAATAATTTCAAACACGTAGTCTCTTCCACTAGCAGAAGCTCTTCAAATTCCCCAAGAAGTGAAAGAGAAAAAAGTACCTGGGGAAGTTAAAACAAAAATTGCGGACAAGTTGGAGGCGGTTTTGAAACGCAGTCCTGATTTCACACAGATACAACTAGTGGGCCAAATTCTTCGTGGAGATAATGTCCAAGAAAATTTGCTATGGAATCCCGAGGAATTAGCCAGTATGAAATATGCGCCTCTTACATCGTGTGATGTGAAACGCAGTTTTTCTGCATTCAAGAGAATTTTGTCAGACGACAGGAAAAAGTTCACAACAGAAAATCTTGCCAAATATTTTGTTGTTCAGTGCCATTACAGAGAGTCAAGTGACCACTTTTTGCGCTATAGCAAACATGAAAAGTGTCGGAAAAACAATATTTGAACATTCGTATTTCCTCAGTGTATCGTTAGAAAAGTGAAGTGATATTTTTGGTGTTGTACAAAATTTCAAATATAAGAAAACTGACAAAAAAAAAAAAAAAAAAAACTACTCCTACTACTACTATAGTACTACAGGCCATACATATGTTAAACTATATTTCAGCTATCAAAAAAAGTCCAAGCTAAGAAGAGTTTTATTATTTTTATTACGCAGAAGACTGGTTAGCATAAAGCTTACTAAATTAAGGTTACCATTTAAGTATGAAAGAGCTAACAAAGGGTTTAAAGTGTAGTAATATTCCGTTATCAATAATATAACGCTAAAAATCCTAAACCGTGTTTTTAAAAACTTATAAAATCCTAAAATGCACTTTTTAAAATCCTAATTTGAATTTTTTGGGACCTAAAAATCCGGAGCCTAGTGATATACATCCAAGGAGTTTTTCCGCATCATTCTACTTGCGTTGAATCTTAATACAACTTCCATTGCCTGAGTTTTCCTATCAGAATTTCTGTATACATCCGAATACATTTACCTATTTTGTTTGAACGAGACCACTAAACCAGAAAATCTTGGTACACTTCCTTTCAAAAGGATATAAAGGAAACTGGAAAGCGGGAACCTATAGCGAAGGAAAAAATATATAGAAAATTAGGGTCAATGGTGCTACGTAGACAAGAAATAAGAAATTGTGGTATCATTCGAACTTGGGTCTCTCACGCCGAAAGTGGGAATATACGCACTATGAGATCTGTGTATGGAGCCAAACAACAACATTGATATTGAAGACGGTGGTTTACATGGGGACCTCTTGCGGATTTATAACTATTCATACACTTCTCGCCGCCTTCCCTCCGCCTCCTCTCTTTGGCTTTGATGTTCGCATGTTACTGCTTTTAGCATAAAAGCATCCTCTGACGTTAAAATATGCAGCTGGAAAAATTGCAATGGACACAGTTATCCATGAGCATCTCCATTATTATTTATCCGATATAATAAGCTTCTATAGTATTAACAACCCAAATTCTGGATTCAATTCGTGATGGCTCTCATCTAGCTATATTCCATGATACGTCCTAGGTTCTCTTTGATTATAATATTATGTTTCTGGAAAGGAATTATAGAGTCCGAGTAGAGTAACCTAATTAATGAAGTATATTGATAGAAGTAGAGCTATTTATCTGGAAGAAAGGGTGCCGGCACTTACTATGAATTGGTTATAACACAAACTTCTACATTTTTAACATATCGTCCGACACACTTCGTCGTCTTTAGAGTGATTCTTGCTTTCTGAGGTCAATCGCAGAATGATAACCTCAGAGTAGCTATGACTCAACATATCTGCTAAGGTTAAACTCTGAGGGGTTGTCTTACTATCCTGATGAATATCAGTAGAGAAGCTGTCCGCATAACTAGAGATACCCTGGGTGAAGTTACTGTATGCTACATCTGAGATAACTCACGTTTATATTTGCTGGAAGATATTATAATTGTGGCCAAAATGTTGCAGAAGAAGTAATATATAGGAAAAATAGTGGCAATTGTTTAGCATTGGGGGAAGACCAGGTTTTTAACCGACTTTTTTGTATACGATATTCTATTCACATTCGGTTAGGTTAGGTTAATAACATTTAATTCAGAGAGTATTGCCGAGCGAGCGTTAGCGAGTGAAGGCGAGTTAGAGCACATCAGGGCACATTATTTTTCTGTCTTTGTTCGTGTTGGCCCCCATTACTAAACAATTACCAAAATGATATATACAGGGTGCGGCACGTAAAACCGGCCCGTCGTAATATTCTGGTATATTGTGTTTTTGGCAACACTTAAATAATCTACCTTCCTACCAAGAGATGGCGTGTCGAGGTCGGGTCGACTTACGTGACCTGCAGCAGTCACGTGCAGCCGCAGCCAGTGAAACTTGTCGAAACCAGTTGAGAAAAAGACCTCGTTGTGTTAAGCCGAGTGAGTGTCAGTGTGTGATAATGCCGTATTCGATACCCGAGCGTGTTGCCATTGTTGAAGGGTTCATTTTCACTGGATCTTTTGTGAAAACAAAGAATTTGTTTCGGGAGAAATTTCCAGGACGTTCTGTGCCAGCAAAAAGCGCCATTCAGGAATTGATTGAAAAATGGCGGCGTACAGGATCGGTTCAAAATTCTCCCAGGAACAGACGACCATCTGTCTGCACACCTGAATTAAAGATGCAGGTGGAGGAGATAATGACAAGAAGTCCTCGAAAGTCAACCAGGAGATTGAGTCAACAGGTTCATGCGAGTGAGAGAAGTTGCAGACGTGTTTTAAGGGGACTGAAGTTAAAACCGTACCGGATAAGTGTTGTGCAAGACCTGAAGGAACCTGACCTGCAGAAGAGGGTGCATTTCTGTTCATGGCTATTGAGCAATGTTGCCAGTGGTTTCTTGGATCCACTAATGCTCATCATGAGTGACGAGGCGTGGTTCCACCTGTTGGGTACGTAAATTCCCAAAACAACCGGTATTGGTCGACAGAAAATCCACACGCAATCCACCAGGTACCCTCGCATGATGAAAAGATTGGTGTTTGGTGTGCCATTTCCGCCACACGCGTTATTGGGCCCATATTCTTTGAGACGACAGTGAACAGTGACGTGTATATGGGAATCCTGGAGGAGTTTTATACACACTTGACCGAAGAGGAGCGTCAGTTATGTTACTTTCAGCAGGACGGTGCAACATGCCACACATCAGCTGCATCATTGTCCCTTGTGCATGAGATGTTTACACCAGAGAGGACAATCAGCAAAGGCGTGTGGCCTCCTCGGTCACCAGACTTGTACACGTGTGACTTTTACTTATGGGAACTGTTAAAGGGAAGAGTATACGAAACAAATCCACACACAATTGAAGAACTCAAGACCAGGATCCAGGATGTCACCAATAGCATTACAACACAAGAACTGACAAGGGTATATATGAATCTCCTCAATCGTGCTCACATGTGTGTTGAAGTGGGCGGAGGACACTTTCAGCACCTGCTGTGAAGGTGAGTAGTCATATTCAATACATTACATTTCATTTATGTGCTGTAGTTAATCATATTCAATACATTACATTTCATTTTATGTGTTCACTTTACGGACCGGTTTTACGTGCCGCACCCTGTATATTGAGGACCATATTTTTCTAAAGATATTCATGGAAACTACAATTTGCATTTAAGTGTAATTTTAGTGATTGTTTAGGCAAACAGCAAAAATCTTAAAATAAATGAATAAATAAATAAATAAAAGCTGAAAGAAGTTGGCAAGTGACATACTACTATTCCAATCTTCCGAGTTGATTTAAATTGGAAAAAGTTTTGCAAGTATATTTTTTAAAAAGTGTCTAGAAACGTCGCATTTTTCAAACTTAACAAAAAAAAAAAAAAAAAAAAAAAAGATGCCAGTACTTAATACCTCGTTGCATACTCCAGACAGAAAGTATATAAATATTTAGAAAACGCAATTTAAAATACCAAACTAAGTAAATAAACAGACACAGTGTAAGGACTTACAAATAAACATTCCAACTTATTACTGTGCAAGTTGCACTATATCAACCAGTTCTAGACACAATGCAAAGAAAAATACATTTCTACCTTCGTACAAAATAAAAACAAAGTGTCGCAATATAAAAGAAAGATATTGATAAGATATTGTACATGTAATTTATTACACAATTAAATTCAATGCCTTTTTTCAGATGTGAATATATATTTATACCTAAGATTGTTCTTTTGTAATACGTAAAAAAGGACAAGAAGAGGAAAATTTTTATTATTATTTCCTTTTATTATACAGTGCTAAGTAAACAAGATTTTTCAAAACTGACAAATTGCAGAAAAGTTTTTTCAATGCATTTACAAATATTGAATTTTTTAGGTATGAATGTACGTACATACATATATACATGAAAGTATGTAATATACAGCAATTGTTTTACTTCCTCTGTTTTATTTTACTTATTCTTCCTAAAATAAAACGATTGAAAAAAAACTGTAGGTTGGAATAATAGTTTCAAGCAGTTACTTTTATTTGTTTTAAGAAACAAAAGGTAATTCTAGCGTAATATACAATTTAATGGTTTATCGTTAATCAAAGGCTGATAACCACGCTTAACAATATTTGAAATTGTAAAACAAATCAAAAAGATAAACAGTAGACTGTATTAGGATGGGAAATAAGAGTTTCCGTTTGTTTTAAACTAGAAATAAAATGTAGTAATTTGCCAATACCAAGCACACAAACTAAAAGACAATTATTTCTTTTATAACAAAAAAAAAAAAAAAAAAAAAAAGTTTGTATGGGCAAACAATTTGACGCATAATTCTAAAGAACAAGGAAGTATATCTTTCATATCAATATTTCTACTGTGTTTCTTATTTGTATACAAAAGATATTGGTTTCAAACAAGTTAGCTGTGTTTCGATTATGCCCTTTAGGCTAAAGGTGACGGGTGATTAAAGCAAATGACCGATGATAGTGGCATGAAAATGTGAAAGGAAACAGGAGTGCTTGAAAAAACCTATGGGCACGATATTATCCACCACAAACTTACTTGACTAAGGTTCGAACCAGTGACCCCATACACGAGAAGTAAGCGCTCTCTGCCACTTTTGTTTTAAAAGAAGTTATCACTTTTCTTTTTTATAAAAATGTACCGAACATTCGTTAGTAACCTAATTTCCCTAATTATTACCAATTTTATTTTATTTTACTGTTTTTATATTATCCTTTTAAGAGCAGGGACAGAAACAGAGGAACATCGAGAACTCGAAATTCCAAAGACTCTCCCACCGAGCATCGAACCACTAGACTAGTAGGAACGATTTATCACTGAGCCACTGTGCCACGCTATTTCATTTTGTAAAGCTTGAAATAACTTGCAAACTAAACGTGTCCATTTTATATATATATATATATATATATATATATATATATATATATATATATATATATATATATATATATATATATATATATATATATATATATATATAGCTAGAAGCGATAGATTTATCAATTCCAGCCTCAAGAAGAGGATAAAAGTGGATATAAATTTACTTTTGGGATGCTTAATATAAGGTAGGTGTAGGTAAATAGGCCATGTTAAGGGTGTTTGACTTTTTATGGCCTTAATTTTCATGAAATACAAAGAACAAGACATGTGCGTTGCAGAGTAACCTTTTCTGCTTGTAAAAAAAAAAAATGTGGCAATGATTCGACTTCCTTCTATTTTGTACACAAGGTAAAAAGAAAAAAGGTGTTACAAAGTGGCGTATTTACCAACACGTGTGCAGGTAATTGCGCCAAGTCTAGGATACTACTAGAAACCTATAATAAATCTTGTAACTTCTTACATCGTCTGTATTATACGAATTCAAATATTACTACACAACATGACTGAAGAAAAGAAAAAAAAGAATAACCAAAGTGGAAGATGAAGATAAAAAGATAAAATGTGGAAACAATAATTTCCAAAGTTGAAATGAAGTTCCAAACTGAAAAGTTTTAGTCCATAAGAAGATAAACAACTACACCGATATTACGTGGAACATGTGGGACAAATGAAAACATCTTTGTCTTTTGCAGTTAGTTCTACACAAGTCCTGGAGTATTTCGCTGCACCATGCTTGGTATTGATTTTGTAACCATGGAATCATAAATACTGAAATTACACCTACAAAACAAAATGTTCCTAGACGGACACGAAATAACGCGTACATTGTTGTGAGAAATCGGCAATGTTCTGAGTTAGCACGGAGGTGGGATCGAAAAAAGGACCTCATGCGCCAGAAGCAAACGCTCAACCACTGAGCCACTGCAGCCCCAACGCACCAGATCAAAATTTTGAGTAACGATATGCAAATGATGCTTACTTCAACAGCGTTAAAGATCTCATGGAGCGTAGGTGAACAAATATACTCTATATTGATCATGAATATTACACTTTTTAATAAAATAACAGGATAGTTCTAAATTTTTTACAATTCCTAGAGACTGTATTAAACTTTTATATACAGTAGGTCTCCCTAATGCAACCAAAATATGAAATGCTCCAAAATATAAAAATATAAAGAATATGTATGTTTTTTCTGTTTTCTTCTTTCATATATATATGTTGTTTCTGGAAGCCATGAAAGAATAACTCAATTTACTTTTGACGTAAGCTTTCACACCTGTCAACATTGTGATGAGTTTTAAAAAAGAAATGTTTGTATATATCTTTTCCGTTTATTTTGGTTTTCCTACATTTTTTAATATTTCCCTTCTCTTAAATTACTAGGAGAATAGACCACATTTTTCTATTAGCTTCTTCAGTAACAACTATAAAATGTGACCTGTGAGGAGGAAGGAAAAGAATCAAAATAACAAATACTTTGTAAGAAAATCTACATCTATGCAAAAAAGGTGATTTTTTTTTCTTTGTTCCTTTCTTTCCATGACACACTTCTATGGGTTTCTCTATAAGTAAAGGAGAAAAACGCCCGGAGAAAACAAGTAAATAGACGTTTAAAAAATCTCAGATACACACAGTGATTAAAACAGTGTCGTAACATTAAAAAAAAATCTTCAGCTTTCCGTAGAGTTATGCCTTCGCTTTGATATACATATTTGATCGTTTTAGTAGATTTGGAATGTTATATGGGACTTCAATTTTGCTAGGAAGACAGACCTACAGGGTTTGTACATAAAATAATGAGACTTGATCTGGTAAAAAGATTTTATTGATCCGAATCATGCATATTGTTAAAATTCTTCAAATTTGTCTCCTTGGGCGTCTATAAACCTCTGCCAATGTGATTTCACGCTGCAAAGACTTCGTGGAAGTCAGTCGTCGTAACGCCTTTCAGAGTCTCCTTAACAGCCCGTTGGATGGCGGGAATATCATCGGAACGGTGACTTTTAAGACTTTTCATGAGCTTTGGGATCATAAAAAAGTCTGGTGGGCTTACATCTGGACTGTACGGTGGCTGCGGCAAGGATACAACCCCTATCCGGGCCAGGTAGGAGGTCACAACGAAAGCAGAATGGGCTAAAGCGTTGTCGTAGTGGAGCTTCCAGTGATAGACACTCTCCAGTCGTTTCCGTTTGACGGCTCTGTGCAGGCATGCAAGGACATCTTTGTAGTAATCGCCGTTTCATATTTTCCACCGTGACAAAAGCTCAAAAACACCTTTTGCGCTACGCGTGATCCTTGCATTGTTTAGTTTAGACCGCCTACCACAACTCGCCCAGCGGGCGACTAGAGCGCCGCGCGGCGGCAACTCTCATTACTTTATAGACAAATTCTGTATTAGAAGAGGAAAAACAGGAAACTGACGCCTTCGAAATGTGGTGCTGTAGAAGGATGTTGAAAGTTAGATGAATGGGCATGGTATCAAATGAAAAGAATATTGAAAGTGGTCGGGGGGAAAGAAGAAGTATACGAAAAGAAATTTGGAAAAGAAGAGATAGAATGGTTTCAATGTTATGAGACATACAGGAATCATATTATTAGCTATGGATTGAATGGTAGAAGGAAAACTATTTATAAGAAGACTGCGATTCAAATATCTTACGGACCAAGTACTGAAAGCAAGAAAAGATATAGGGAAAATAAGTCTGTATGAAGATAGGGATAGCGAATAGCGAAAAGCTGTGTTAAACCGATCGGAAGATTGCTGACCCGGGAAGAAAAAGAAGGAGTACAATTACTATTATTATTACTTACATCAAACAACTACACGTTTCAGAAGGTAAATTAGTACCAGTGTTAGCAATAAATAATAGCACAGCCATAATAAAAATAGTGCAAATGTAACTGATAATATAGATTAGATTATACAATGAATTCTTCATTTTATTTCGTTTTAGTTTTAAGCTCTTCAGTATAGATTAAATTTTGCATATGTTATAACGCGCGCATGGGAAAACTTCACAAAAATAATTCATGAAAAATACAGCGCTTTTCTTGCGTTTTAATACCCGTCACTAACTTTAATTAAGAACACGTCAGGTTTATTTTTTTTCTTGTTTCGTGAAAAAAAGGAGAAAACTCTTTAATCCACTGAAAGTTAATTAAAAATAACCTCACTTTAAGCTTTTTTCATCCTTTTTTTCTTTCACTTGAGAAAAGTAAGGTTAAAAAATCAAGAGTTTTAACGTAGTTAAAATACAGTGCTAAGAGAGTTAACTTTTGACATATTCAATTTCTATATCTTTTTACCGTAGGATATAATTGATTTTCAAAGTCTTTCTGTTTTTTTTAAAAAAATATTTTTAAATAGAAATTCTAAATATTCATTTAAAGAAAAGTACTAATAATTATTTTTCTGTATACTCCTTAACAGTAAGAAATTAATCTAAGAGGAAAAGCAACATTGATTTCATGCAGAATGTCTATTTTTTTAAAAATTCGCACTTGAAACAACTAAAGAATTAATTGAGTAACAAATTCTAGAATGTCATTAGCGTATAAAGCAGGGAGGTAAAAGTGAGAGGGAACGCAGGTGGATGTCGTTTCCCCACTTCCAAAAAAATCTATGGCGTCCCTCCACTTGCTAAAAATTGCAAGAACAAAGATAGGCAAGGGGGCGGCGTGGCGTCATGCATCCCCGTACCTTTTCAGGTCCACTTTTACTCCTGGTATAAAGAAAAACTATCAGAAGATGAAAGAATGTACTAATCGACAGATCTCATTCAGCTAAGCACGATGATATATGTAAGTTTAAAATCTTATGCGTAGTTTTCAAAAAAAAAAAAAAAGTGTTTTCTTTTGAAAATCTAAAAATTGATGCTATACGATAATCATACGTGAAATTTTAAGAATTTCTAAATTATGAAACATTGAATTATTAATTGTTGAAAAAGAATCAATTTTGAGACATGCTGTACTAGACAACACCTACAGCGGCTGTAACAATGCTCAACACTACACAGAGCCACTACTTTACGGAAACTTATGGTTTTTGCACTGTTGTAATTTACATTATTATTAACAAAACATCACATAAGTGTGTCATGATATCGTGAGCAGACACGTAACCGGGATTTCGTAACGGGGGGTGGGGGTGAAATGAAATTCTGAAGGCCCAGGAGATCGATTAATATCAACATATATTGGTTTGTTAGGACAATAAAATGAGGATATGTTGGTAAGTATTTCAATAACAAACTATGAAGAAATCTCGAGGAAAATAATTAAACTAGGAATGCAATGGATGTACCCGATTGCAATGAAATGAGCTGAGCGAGCTTAAACTACGTAATCATTCCTGGCCATTATGCAATAATAAATGCCATTTTTAATTGTTGACAAAAAAATCGCGTGGAAACTTTTTCCCCATGTTAAGTCTATGCAAGCGTTTTTCGGTGATTATTCCTCGATGGTACATCGGATTTTTGATTTCGACCTATGTTGTCACTCAGCACGACATACTCTATCAGCGTGCTAAGTTTTCTTGAGATCGGCCAAACGGTCTAGGAGGAAGCGTTTTTCGGTGATTATTCCTCGATGGTACATCGGATTTTTTATTTCGACCTATGTTGTCACTCAGCACGACATACTCTATCAGCGTGCTAAGTTTGGTTGAGATCGGCCAAACGGTCTAGGAGGAGTTCGCGGACAACCAAACGGCTAACCCGAGTATAAGAGCTTCGCTTCGCTCAGCTCAAAAATTATTGAAAAAGATTATACAATATTTACGTCCTTCCTCTGTTTATTCAAATATAACAATTTTCCTTTCATTATGACCTCAACTATTATAAAAAGTACATATTCACTATTATAAAAAAATACATACTCAATAATCTCTTGTAAAATATTTTACAATATCTGCGTTCCTTTCTCTGTTGAATCAAATGTTAACAGAACTTTCTTTCCACATAAATTTTTGTTTTTATTATTCCGTCAACTACTGTCTGTTCCAAATGACAGCATAAAAGGAGCAGTAGAAAATTGTTTTTGAAATAACATGTTTGATATTGCAAGGATGCGATGACGACAAATTATGATAAAAAAAATGTCCACGCTGTTACAGAACGGCACTATGCTTTCCGAAGCTTTAAATCTCCCTGACTAGAAATTCTGAAAAGTCGGTAACTTTTGTACAAATTTCAAATTCCTTCACTCTTCCAGGATATCTCGCTCACTTCGCCACCATGTATTGCAAGTAATACAAATCTCCTCATAAGGAAGAGTAACCAAAAGCTTCCTGTAGTTTATTTTTAGCTCTGATCATTCTTTTTATAATTTCATTTTGTTTCATCCTTCCTTGACTTTTTTCATTTCTGGTCTCGAAGGGGGTGGGGTTGGGGGCCCGTACCCCCGGACCCCCTTGGCTACGTTCCTGTCGTGAGTCACCAGTAAAATGTGTCGTTAGTTTAGAAAGGTTGGAAACAATTATACTAAAATAAATTCAAGTATGCCATCATTATAACACTAACAAGACACCAGCCTTTCTCCTGCTCTAATGACTATACATTGTTCAGCGTAAGCTCTAAACTCCGATAAACAAAATATTTGTATCCTTTCGCTTGTCACAAATACTATTGGCTAGTGATGTATCACTCCCACTCCCCACGGGAGGAGCAAATTATACACGTGTATTTTGACAATACTGTCTCGTGTTGTCAAGATACTTACAGCAGCAGCAGAAAAAAAACTCGAAAGATTAAAAAAAATATATATATATATATATTTGAATTTCGCTCGTAAACAATTGTTGCTTAGTGAGTAAAGGTTTGCCTTGTTGGTGTTTCACCACAACACTCGCGGAACCGGGATTCACGCCAGTCATCTTTCAGACTAAAAGCAGAACACCCGTCCACAGTTGAGTTGGCGCCATAATTACTGCGCATGCTTAGTGCTTATTTCTATTGTTTCATTAGCCACACTCGATTGCAGTATTATTAGATAATCCGTATTATATTTTTGTCATTTATAATAATATAAGCAGTTTTATATGAAGCTTCATAGTAAAAGTAATAATGCAATCACATGAACTATTTTGCGGAGGAGTACAAGCGTCGGTAGGACAACAGCAAATCAGCGAGATTTAGTTTCACGTGTCTTTGTTTATCGCAGTTTAGAGCTTACGCCGAACAATGTATAGGCATGGGGCAGACCGAGAGGCGCGGTGGCTCAGTCGTAGAGCGCTTAGGTCTGGTGCGCGTAGGGTCCCTGGTTCGATCTCCGGCCAAGTAAGTCTGTAGTGGACAACATAGTTTTCTCGGGGTACTCCTGTTTCTTCCCACATTTTCATTCCACTAATTCTTACATCTTTATTCACTTGCCTTAATAATCCGTCTTCCTTAGGCTAAGGGACATGGATCATGTGACGTTAAACTAAGAGCAGGGGCGGATCCAGGATTGTCTGAGGGGGGGAAGGTGCACCAATAACTACCAAAATAACCAATCACACTGAAACTCTTCAAAGTGACATGTCACAATATTCTTTATCCCTGACAACGCTGATGCATAGAACGGAGGAAAATATTTTAAATAGAGTAACAAGTGTTATGCAGAAAAAAAAAATGTTCTCTCCTCCTGGTTTCTGTTTTCTTCCTTACTTGACAAATATAATATTTGCTTGGTGAATCCCTTTCCTTCAATATTCAGAAAATCAACTTAAACTTTTGCTTTTTGAAAGCTCTGCTTTCTTTTAAGCTCCAAATGAAACATGATGGCAGAAAGGATCGGAAAGTGCTGCTATTTTTACTGCTAGCTTTTTATTTTAGATAGTGTATATTTACAACGAAGGGGGGGATTACACGTGCATCTTTGCACCCCCCTAAATCCGGCCCTGACTAAGAGGTCTTAATTTCAGGCCAAATAAGTTGATGTTGGCCAATATTGTCGAATTCTCCTTTTTTTATTAGCTCATCTTAGCTATTCTTTCATCGTGATCATTTATTCACTTCCATTTATTCATTTCTACCCTTTCAGTATGAAGCGTATATAACCGGAGGATCACATTTGTTTGTTTGCTTGTTGCAGAGCGAACATAAACTTATGATTAGTGACATTACTTTACACGCGAGAGATACGGGGCTCAAGTACAGAGATCAACCTTCTAACTGACGTTTTTCCATGTTTTCCATATTCACATGTACGACTCAAAAACAGTGTTACTTCATCACTTAACTCAAAAAATCTATGCCTATTTTTTTTTTTTTTCCTTAACGCATTTCTTAATGCAAAAGTGAAATTGCATTACATTCCCAATTCCTTCACATTATTTTGAGAAGATTCTGGAATTTAACGGTCGATATTTGGTAAAATTTCTAATCTTAACTATCTCATCAAGTAATATTTCTTTCATAATTATGGTACTTTCTTTGAACCTAAGGCTTCTCGATCAATACAGACGTGGGTCCATTTTACATTAGGTGCCGCATTCTTCACTTGAAGAACAAGTCCGTTTGTATGCCTAGCATAGCACCATCTGTAGTCGCGGCTAGATATTTCTACCACAAAATAGATTTCTTTAAAAAATGCATTCAAAGCATTAAAAATTCACTATGCTGCTTTCTGTAGAGGTTCACTTGAAAACAAGAAATCTTCCATAGTTTTGTTCTTCTCGCTTATAAAGCTAAGAAAACTAGCACGATAGCTTTGTTTGTAGTGTCAGTGCAATTTGCAATGAAAAAGGGTTGTTATCTTTGGAATGAGAGTCTGCCTTATGTCAGCGGACTTATCACATATTCTTTGATTTTGCTGTGTTGTTTGGTAAAGGCACTTCGCTAGTTTCACTTGCCAATTACTTGATAAGTAAGCCTATACATTTGCAAGATACCAATTGAATAGGTAGAATCACTTCCTCGCCTACAGTAAAGCTGGCTGTACATTGACCAGAGAGCATTAAAGCTGCGCCGAAGTACAATACTGTGAGCAATATAACAAAGCCATATGCCGCGTGAAACAAAGTCCTGGCCTCCCTTTGCCTCGGTTTGGCTATCCTGCTTCTTGTCAATGTAGACCTGCCAAGGGTCATTCCTGCTTTGGAAATGGTTTTTACAAATCATAAGAAGTCAGTGTCACATTCTCTTAAACACTTAGACCAAAATTTTTTCTACATTTTCCCCCCTTCTCAAATTCAACTGACCTTCCCTCCTGGTCTACTTGCTACCAGGCCCGTGCTGGGTCACTAACGAGGGCGGTGGACAAGTCTATCAAAAGGGCGCCCATACAAACGTGAATATGTGTAACTTAATTAATATACTGAACATCGGGAGGTGATTCCTGACACCGGAGATAAAACGAAAAGTATAGACCATCCTGGGTGTAGAGATGCCTCTGAGCTATGACCACCCGAAAATTTTCGAGAAAATGTAACAGCAGCCATACTCGAGAACAAAATGTCTGATCGAAATCGTGCAAAAGGGAATGTCCATTATTTTTAGTCGTAGATTCCATTAGTGTACAATCGGATGTAGTGTAGTGGCGGTGCAACGCGACTCCCAAAGAAACTGGAGTATTCCTTGGAGTATTTTATCAAACGTATGTGTATACGAAACAGCTGTGAAGAATAACAGTTCACAGTCTGATATTGTCAACCGTTGACCGCATTGCAAAGATGACATTGCCGAAGCAAACTTTTCTAAAACACCTGAAATTTCGTAGGTGAAAGTTGCAGCTATGTTAACCCGAGCAACAAGTTCTTCGGCTGTCGTGGCTAGCGTTGAATACAAAAGGCGTTTCATAACGCCCCAAATAAGAAATCAAGGGGCGTGAGGTAGGGTGAAAGAGGTGGTCATAACACAGGTCAATCTCTCCCAATCCAACTATCTGGGATTTGAGTTTAACGTCCCTTTTCAGCAGCGAGGCTATATGAGACGTGGACCTACTGATTAACGTGGAATCCGAACCACATGAGCTCCCATCGGGAATCGAACAACTATCTGGGAATGTTTTATTTAAGTAGGTCTGCATATACATATCAAAATGTGCAGGTGCACTGTCATGCTGGAATCACATCTACTGTCTTATGTTCAAGGACACATGATCTAACAATTTTGGGAGAACATTACTTAAAAATAAATTATACGTACTCTCACACAGGCAGGTCGGTAATAAATAAGGTCCTACCACAAAATTATTCACCATACTGCCCCGCGCGCTCACTGTAAATCTCTGTGCTGATCGATCACTAGATTTGTATGTGGATTTTTACGCCCGACACATGGCTACTGCTAGTTTCAGGACGATCTTTGATAATTACCAGTACGCTGTGTTCAAATTCAACTGTCCACATGGTGCAATTTCCTCCGATTTCATGTAGGGGAAATTGAAGAGACTCTATCTCCCGAAGGCGAATATGGAGGCGTGGAAACAATACAGGGAAAGTTACTCTCCTATGAGGGCGACGGTTACGATATAAACGCCTTGCCTCTGGGATATTTCCCCTTATCTTTCCATAAATGAGGTGCATATATCTGCCAGCTCGTGAACAAGGTAATCTGCCATTGCGCAGGCACATACAGATTAACAAAATTAATTTTATTTAAACATCAACGTCTACAGTTTTACACGACGTGAATATCTGGACACTACACTCTACCGTAGTACGCAACACTTCCTATCCTGTTATACAGCATATCTACACGTAACATCAGAAAATCGGACACTGTATATCACTCACAAGTTGCGTCAGATGCCTACTAGAACACAGCCACGCTAATTTATGCCAACCACATCAAAACTGCCAGACATCCTTCCACGAGCCACTTGCAAGTGGCATACAAGGGACGATAATTCCGTAAGTGCTGCTACGTCTAAGCAAAAGTACACATTCTCTTTCCTCCGTGTTGGTATTTCATCCACCTCCAAAGTACATAGAGAACGTCGAAAGAAGATTTTCCACCATTTGCTTCATGTGTTTTCTTCTAGAAACAATTTTCTTCTAAAAAATTGTTCCACCAGTGACAAAATCAAAATATAAGTGGGCTACAGTACGACACTATTTTGGTATATTCACAACAGGAATGTAGTTTTTCGTAGGTCATGATTAAAGGGCATTTTTCCAACTCCAAGAGAGGGGAAAAGCCCCTCGAAAGTATCCCTGGAAGAAGGTTTACATAACGGATAAATTAAGTATACTGTTCCAGCGCATTTCGTAGTATCATTATTCAACATGTACAAAATCTCGTGTTTCATCAATTTTTGTTGTTTCTGTGCACAGAAGTATCATATTCAACGGAATTACATATTACGAGGAGGCAATCCTTTAATGCAGCTTACTTTCGCCCAATATGTATCTGGAAAATTCCTTGTACACTCGTTGATCACATGTGATCTTTGCATTTTTGAATAGCCTACATGTTATGTTTCTTTGCATACCGCCTGACTTTCCTATGCACGATCTTTTTAAACCTAATATCGATCAAAGTTCTTTTTTCCATTTTCACACACTTGTATCTTGGACAGAAAGCCGTTCATTTATCATCCCCTTATCAATAGCCTAGAAGATATAACTGTGATACGTTAAAGAATTCTTTTCGTTTATATTATTGTCCCGAGAGTTAATTTTGTGTTGAGACGAAATAGATCAATCACACATGTGTATACCTCTTTCTTTCGAATTCTAAGTGTTCTAATTTGAACTATGTACTATTAGATCTACTTTTGATTGTTGAAATCTTGTACTTGATTGTTGTTCATTGCCCTCATTCAACGTTTGATAAAATAGTCAACGGAATACTCCAGTTTTTTGGGGAGGCACTCTTGCGTCGCCACTGTACACTAATGGGATCTACGACTAAAAATAATGGACATTCTCTTTTACCCGACTTCGATCCTATGTTTTATTCTTGAGTTATGGCTGTTCTTACATTTTTCCGACGAATTTTCGTGTGATCAAGGCGCCAAAAGGGGGCATTTTTACACCCAGGTTGGTGCATCCTTTTCATTTTATATCCGTGTCAGGAGTCACCTCCTGAAGTTTATGTTAATTAAGTTACGCCCTGTATATATACGGGCGCCATTTTATGTATTAAGACCCAAAATATGTTTAATAACGTAAATAGCTAAACTGTGAAACCTTCTTTACTAGAGAAACATTTTCTAGTTCTTGTAAGATTTTTTTTTTTTTTTTTTTTTTTTTTTGTCAAACAAAATGAACCTAAATATATACTAAGGAATCAAATACAATAGGCACTGATTATTCCAATACTGCTCTAAAACACACAAAAATAATCACATGACAAGGGCGCCTCACGTAAAGGGCGCACTGTACCCTTCACGGGTTCTTCACCAACAGTATGTATTCATTGTACAGAACTGTGCCATACAGAAGAATAAATAAAACCGTTTATATTTGATGTGGTTTCGCTAGGGCGCCTTTGCAAAGGGCGCACTGTACCTTTCATGAGTTCTTTACCAACAGTAACAGTATGTATTCATGGTACAGAACTGTACCATACAGAAGAATAAACGAAACCGTTTATCTTTGATGTGTTTTCGCAATGGCGTCTTATGTAAAGATCACACTGTACTTATCATGAGTTCTTTACCAATAATAACTGTAAGAATTTATTATTAAAAAATGTACCTTTATATAATGTGATGTTTCGGAGGGCGCACCGGGACATGTCCCGGTGTCCCGGTCTGCCAGCACGGGCCTGCTTGCTACCACATATGCCTTTGATGCACGAAGTCCCAGGTTCGATTCCCGATGAAAAAATTAATTTCACAATCATCCACTTTCATTAATCACTTGTCACTTTTAGACGAAAAGGCATAATCGTGGGACGTTAAACTAAAGAAAAAATAATTTAGTTTACTCAAACTCTGCTTCATTTCTTTTTAATGTAACGCTTTACATCTTTGCTGTAAATATTTAGATTTCAAATATCGACTGAAATCTTTCAGTTTAACATCCCATCAGGCCCGTATCCACGGGGGGCAAGGGGGAGACGGGGGCCCCCTAAACCTTGGCTGGCCCCCATAAAATTTCACGGTAGGCTTGCAAATGAACTATAATATGGTGATGAAGTATAATATGATTGGGTCGGTCCCCCCAATTTCTACCGCCCCCCCTAAATTTTTGGGCTGGCTACGGGCCTGCATCCCATGATTATGTATTTTAGACTAAGGGGGACGATGATTAAGACAAATGAATGATGATGGAATAAGTGGTGGAATGATAATGCGGGACTAAGTGGGAGTACCCTGAGAAAACCCACGGATAGGTGTTGTCCACCACAAGTTTAATTAGCCGGGGATCGAACCAGGGAGTCCACGCACCAGAGGTAGGCGCTCTCCCACTGACCTACAGTGCTCTTCAACCCCAAATTTCAACTGAAGTGACCTCAGGTTCGCACAAAAAGCGAGAGTGCTATCGACTACACTACGCAGGTCTAGTGGGTAAACTTCGCTCCTCGAAATCCTCGAATTGATTCCCATTAAGGATAATCGAATAACAATAGTTCATATTTAAACTGAAGGATTTTTCCCATAAAGGATCATTGCTAACAAAAGTCTTAAACAGAAGTGAAAGTGCCATAGGCCCTTCCCCACCACACTGGCCCGCCTGCAAGAGGAATAAAGTACAAGTACAAGACCACATCATAGGACCTGGGGTTTTGTGTGTAGCCATTTAAAAACAAGAAATTAAACTGTTAATACCACTTTATGCATTTAATTTCAAAATATACTAGTTAGTATATTCTGTTTTGCGGGAAATTTTCTCATATTTTTATTTGCACTTATTTTCAAACAATAGGAGCATATTATTGCTTTTCTCGGGATTCTATTTAATATATTGAATATAACTATAGAAGACAAATAAACAGAGAGGACAAATATTTGAACATTAATACCATAAATGTATATATATAGATATAGACTAATTAAAATATATACATATCTGGAAAACTTTTTCACTTTTAATCTGGTAACTGAAAAAAAGGAATAAATTTAATAGAAATGAATTTTAATTTTCTTTTAGTTTTAATTTCAAATACATATTTTTTTTTTATTATTACTTGTTGGACCGCTATTTTCCATATTCTTTTATGGGATTTCAATATTAGCCTCAAAAAATTAACTTTTTATTTTCTTTCTTTCTTTGATTTTTTGCAATGGTTATGAATTACAAAGTGTGTGGGGGGAGGGGAATTTTTATTAGAAGAATCGCACACCATTTGGAACTTATTGAACGCTGTTTTAAAAAAAGATTTTTCTCCGTTTTATGTTATTTGTATTCAAATTCTTTTCATGTTTTCTTTCTTCTTTTTTTCTTATATTGGACCAGTCTGTAAAAAAAAATGCAGGGATATTATTTCACTAACGATTAGAATTCGAACTATTAAAAAGTAGAAACATGGCTAAAAGTAGTTTCTTTTTGTAGTTAATTGCACGATATTACTAATGTATTATATACATTTAAAAGAGTAGCAAACAGTTTCAATCCCTTTATAATTACAGAAAGCCAAGTATTTAACTCTGCATTGCGATTCTAGGATGCTGGTCTGAAAACTTTTTATATCTTTTTACGACTAAGTACCCCACTGGAAATCGAATCCGAGACCCCTGGCATTGTTATGTAGTAGATTTTATTTACTGTTCTTTGATTTCCCTGAAAGTGATACACATATTACTTGTGATAAGATGGTTTAAAATCCAACACAGTATAATTCATTTGCACTCTATAATACTCGTACAAAATGTGTAAAAGTGTCTCATTTTTCGTATTATTCAAGTTTTATTTAAAAGATAAAAATAGATTAGAATTTAGCGTCTGTTTCAGCAGCAAGATTATGTTAGACGTACACCTACAGCTTAGCTTGGAATACCAACCACATAAGCTACCACCTGCAGTCAAACAACCAAGTCTCTCGCGCCGAAGGAGCCCGAGGTTTTGATAATTCAAGGGACCCGTAGCGTAGTCGCTAACTATGGGTCTGGTTTTTAGGTGGTATCTGATTTATCGATCCTCCTTCCTTCCTTCCCTTTTCCCCGGATAGTGTGCTTGCCGAGCGACATCATCTCTCATACCTGACGAGCTAAATGGCCATAGATGCCGAAAGCCCAGAAATCTAAATTTTAAATCCAATAAATTCAAGGGACCATCGCTTCATCTAACTCCATGTACCACGAGTCTGCTATAGTGTGACAATGTCCCGTTTTTAACGGCAATGATGATTTTAATGGATGGCCCGAGAGGACCAATTCCCCGGGACATTTCTCAGATTGGCTTAACGTGGGTTACCAGTATTTTGGCAGTTCTACTTTCAAACCCTCCCGTTTACTCATTCTCCAGCGGGAAATCCTCTGAAATCGTTAGTATTAACGAGATCTTCTCTTCTATTTTCAGAAAATCGCTTTGAGAACAATGTCTCGCAAAATGTTATTTTAAAAAGATTGTTTTTGGCTTGTAGTTACGTAGTGCTCTTAAACCTCATAGTTGAGTCCTTGTTTGAAAAGATTTCGACATTTTGTAAAAACGAGTAGTTCCGTACTTTTCGACGAGACAGCTTCATAGTAAGATCTCTGCTTTTACATTCAATAACCTTTTGTGATCGATAGCATTTGTCCTAGGATGCGAAAGTCCATTTAGTTCTAGGAAAGTCGATAGCACTAAGGTAATGCTATTAATGCATCCTAGGTAGAATGCAAAGTATGCCAGTTTGCCGTGTTCATCTCCTTTTCCAAATTTCTTGCCCCACTCTATTATACTAATATAATTTCTCATCACCCTCCTGTTTACCAATAGGTATGCGGATCAAGAATTGTTATCACTTGAACACAAGGGCTCCGATCCTATTGGGGAGAAGGCCCGAGCCCCCCAATGCTCATCTGGGCTTCCAGGTATTTTTATGAATATGTATTTTTGTACGTATTTTTATTGTTATATGTATTGTTATATGAATTTTGTATGAATATACCATATTTGGCATAATTTGAATTCAATTTGTCTTAAAATCCTCACGTATGCCTTCTTAACCAAACACACATCTGAATGGGCCCCCCCAAAGTTACAGAGAAATCGGCGCCCTTGCTTGAAGATTAAATTTGAAATGTCTTGGTAGCTATGATTTACAACTACAAAACAGCAACTCAACTGCACTCTACTGATTAAAATATATTTCGGTGGAATATATGTGATCGTGAAACATACTATACAGGCTAGTGTTATTTAAGATTCTTTATCCATACACATTTTCTTCTCTCTGATATGCATTTTGCCTCTTCTCCATACTTTTCTGACTGGAAATGCTGCGAATTCCTGTGATATCGATCCTGTGTTTGGCCTGGAGTTGACTTGAGGTTTATTCAAGCACACGACTGTTTTATCACGATGAACAAATATAAGACGTTTATCTTATTCTAAATACTTGACACACCGTGCGTTCCACAGATGGGAGGAATTAGATATTAAGATATTGCAAATGAAAACATTACAGTTTTTTTTTTCTTTCCAGAAGTTTTCTTTACATATTGATTTACTTTTTTAATTGTGATTGTCTGTTGTGTGAAAGAGTATATATTTGTTGAGCAAACTAAATTCTTTATTATCCACTTAACACGATATTTTACTAATGTTTTAACTTCTTACCGCCTTAAGAAAATTTCCATGAAATATTGTGTGAAATTGTATTTAAGTTTTTATGTACCAAGGTTTGTGTTAATACGAGTAATGGTTAACATCATATTGTTAATGATGAACGAGAGTGTTCTTGGTTGGTTAGTTCAGGTTCTTGATTGCTTGATTGGTTAACATCAAGAACGAGAGTGTTTGTCTCGGTTACGATAAGAATTATAGCTAACATTAGTGTAATTAACCACTTAGATTACCATTTATTTTACACTTGTCGGAAAAGATTAAACTATTTTTATTAATAAAACTTTAATTGTTGTTGTCAATTGAAATTTTCAAGCTCATGCCGAACACCCAGTGGCGGATATAGCCCGGGGCCGGGGGGATTTAGGTTCCCCAGTTTTTTGACTGACAAAAATAATTTAAGCTATTTTATATTTTTAAAAGTTTATAGTAAACTCATGGTATACCTTTCATAGTGTGCGGGTTCTGGACAGGCCCGTAGCTAGCCCAAACATGTAGAGGAGCTCGATCCAACCATATTATAGTTCATCACCATATTATAGTTCATTTGCAAGCCTACCTTGAAAATTTTAGGGGAGGGGGCAGTAAAAATTATGGGGCACCCTGCCCCGCTACACCTTTGGATACGGGACTGGTTCTGGATGCCCCCAATTTAAATTCGCGCCTGCCAACAGCGAGTAATTTTCAAGGTTATAATGCTATAAAATTAAGTCAGTTTAAAATTTCGATTATATTAGTTTTGTCAAAATGTGAATGTCCAGACTGAAAACTAATTATGAACTGTGCATTCCACTGTATATCACCATCAAACACTTTCAAAAACTATGCAGAAGACACTAACAAGGAAAACACACCGTTTACATTGTTACAATATTAAGATAAATTACTTTAATATCTCAAAAATATTCGTTTCTTCAGTGCCACTCACAGTACTATCACTTTCTGATCCACTATACATCAATAAAATGAAGATTTTATTAAACAATCAAGAAGACTAAATCAGGGAACATAGCTAACAATGATCTGTCAATAGTCTACGTTCCCCTTTTGTTTGAACGTAGTAACAGAAAGCTCATTGTGAAAGGAAATACTATCAGTGAGTGTCATCTTGAGTCAGCAGCTAGTGCAATTAACCAAATTCGTTAATGTAGACAATCCGTTAACATCTTAACGGGTTAACGGTGGCTGTCCATATCCCATACATGGAAATATTTCGGGTGATCCTCTCTACTGTCTTTCCTAGAGTTCATTATACTATTGCAAAGACACGAAGAGATGAAGATCTCATTTTTTGTTTAATCATTTTTTAAAAAAGTCAGGTGAACAAATACTTTTACAGTTATAGAATAAAGGAACTAGATAAAACGTTAATTGGATCATGTAATTCAATTAGATTGCACTTCCTCATTTTCAGAATGGAAATTGTGCTTCTAAGCTGAAATGTATGTATAAGCTGCGTTGATCCACTTTTGAAACAAAAATCATGTCTGGGCGGATTAAAATGCATTAAGTAACCCCGAATTAAAACCTATTCATCTCAAAGATTTAAAAAAAAAAAATACCAGGAAATCTTTGGTACAGTTCAGTTAGGCAGAAAAATGTTCAAAGAAGGCGGAAACAGTGCAGGTTGTACCTATAAATGCCTCTGTTACCTTAATGCTATCATGATGTAGCTAAATCTATAGTTCTCAAAAGGAAGTTAGGCAAGATTTTAATTCCAAAATCAGATTCTTACAGCAACATTAAAAGCTGAAGTAGAAGATTCAATTCTAAAAAAAAAAAAAAAAAAAAAAAAAAAAAATGTATTTAAAAACGCTCTGTTGTCGTGGGTTTGATGTTTGTTATTATTGTTCCGTTTGAAAATGAAATGAAATCATAAGTTTTACGTCACACGGTTATGCCGGCTAGGCTAAAGGAGACGATGATGATGAGAAATGAGTGAAATGGTGGAATGAAGAAACTGGGAGGAAACGGGAGAACTCCGAGAAAACCCACGCACACGGTGTTTGTCCACCACAAAGTTCACTTGGCTAGAGCGGGGATCGAAACATGGACCCCATGCACCAGACGTGAACGCGCTACCACTGAGCTACCGTAGCCCCTTTGTTCCTTTTCCCAAAGAGAAAATAGAGAAGACGATTATAGAGGCGCCAGGTATTTTATATTTTATATATATATAAATAGGAATCAATATTCCTTCTCCAACCCTTTTTTCCTCTCCTTTTCTCGGATAGTGTGGGCGTTGAGGGTTGTCATCCCTCATATGTGACGGGCTAACATGGCCATGGATGATAAAACCTCAGAAATCTAATTCCTAACTAATCCTTCCGTTTAAAGGATGAGGCACTTTAACTTTTGATATTTTAAGGATATTTTACTTTGCTTTCATGCTTTGTTGTTTATCAGTGGCGGATCTAAAAGGTAAAACACCTAGGCGGGGGGAACAGCCTCAACCTACACTACGATACGTATATCATGAGTTTACAATTTTTCATGGGTCTTGCAGAACTTTCCGACTTAACTCTCTCTAGATATATACTACTGCCAAGCTGAACGTTGATATTGTGGACCTGAAGTATTGGTTTACACATTGCATAAGAGAAAAATTGCAACTGAAACTAGATCTAATGTTTCAAAAATTTCCCAATAAGGTATAGAAGACAATGCTTAGGCTACTATAAACTTTCAAAAATTATATATAATATCTTCAATTACTTTTGTCGCTAGACCCCTCCGGTTTCAAGCTAGATCCGCCAATGTTGTTTATGTTCCGCTTTATTTAAAACAAGATATACATATACATTATATATATATATATATATATATATATATATATATATATATATATATATATATATATATATATATATATATATATATAAACGATTAACCCTTTAATTGGGAAGCATTGATAGCATTACCTTAAAAATATTTATTTTGTTTTTATGGTTGAATCATGTCTTCCTGATCATAATTTCGTAATTTTTAAAGTGTTCTTGTACATTGGTTACAATATACAGGATGTTTATTTCAAGGCAACATTACCATAAAATGGGTCTTATGTGTTACTATTGAGCACCATTGCTCTATTATAGTGAAATATCGTAAGAATATCTTGAGTACTTAGCAGCAGTTTCGTTGAAATATTTTCCTACAGAGCAAGACACCATAAATAAAAAAAATTGCGGAACGTAGGAGATAATACTAGATTTGACTGTCCCCTGTTGACGAAGATTAGAAGTATCTAAAGAAGCGACCCACAAATGTACTTGTACCGATTATGTACTTGTACTTGTACTTGTACCGATTATGGCCCGGGTCCCTAATATGGCCCACCCACCATATCTCTGCAGATTTACTTAGGTGCTACTAGATGACAATATAAACTATGTTCTCTGAACCGCTCAAATATGTTTATGCTTGTCATGAGGGCATAAATCATATTGTCATCTAGTAGCATAAACGTAAATCTGCAGATATTGTCTGTGGGCCATATTAGGGACCCGGTCCATAATCGGTACAAGTACCATATATGAATATTATATGAAAGCAATAATGTCAATTAAATGATCACTGAAGTTATAATTCGTGCGGATAACGCAATAGAATGCGATGTTGCTTGTAAGCATCACTGCCAAGTAAAGGGTTGAATGGACAGAACAGATTCAATCTTCAAACAGATCGAAAAGAAATGTAAGTAATTTACCCAAAAGAAAAATGTCGCGGGCTATTTTAATCTCCAACTTCCAGTGATTATTTACAAATCGCGTTCATGCATGTATTTAGTTAACCCTTAATTGCACGAATAATTTTTGTCGTGTTGAAATTATTTTTCTTCTTTCTTTCTTTCTTTATGCATTACGTAGATAAATGTAAATAATATCCAATAATATGATATTTTTTTTTTGTTTTTACTTCTGGGGTATCAAGTTACAGGATAGATGTCATGGTTGTATTATACTATACTAATGCCACATTGACTTGATACTTGGTCTTCTGTTGCAAGCGCTGCTATCGGCTGAAGGAATTCCAATCGCCTTCTCTCGCTTAGCAACAGCTGAACCCTTATTGCTTCAACGCGTGGGTGTGTGAGGGTGTGAGCTTTAGTTCGCATTTTTGCCACGGCTTAAGACATTTTGGCAGCACAATAGTGAAAACAGGAAGATTGTGAAACAATGGATTTTTTAATGTTAAGAGAACATAAAAAGGTTTTGTGAAAAAAATTTACAAGTAACAAACGTGTACGTTTTGTGCTTTCTATATGCTTTTCAGTGCTCTTTGACACTCTGTCCGACCTATGCCACTAGACGAAAACAGTGTGGTAGAAAGCTTAACTGCATTGATGCCACATGACATCGGCGTATGCTATTCGCTAATATACACATTTTAAGAATATCATTATTATTGTTACTCTTATTGATTCACTATGATGCCAATTGGCATCAACATGCACTTTAGGGTTAAAACTCTATATATAGTTCTCTTCTGAATGACGTGTGTTCTAAAATGTATGAAAACCAATACTTAGTAGTAGACAGCGAAATATTTATGGCAGTCATAGACGTTTCTTCTCCTTTTTAGCACTCAAGCGACGTGTTATGAAAGATTAGTCATGTCTTCTTAAACTGCTCACTTTTTTTTTTTTTTTTTTTTAACATCTCCAGCAAAGACATCTATACGTTATGAAATTCTGAGAAGGCATTAAAACATTACGACCTTATGCGTTATTAGCATTTAGCGCCTCGTAATCACTGCGTTTCTCGAGAGCGTTTTCTGCATCCAAGCGAGGACGGTTAACCCCTTCCGAAACTGTATTGGTAGTTTTAAATGTTCCACTTAAAACGGTGAAATCACAACCATTTCTGAGCAGTCATAAAACAGTTCAAAAACCCTTTACTGCTAGTGTTGCCAGCTACATGTTGTGAAGTGTCGTTTATTATCAGTAATTAAGCATCTCACATACATCAGCAAATGATTAAAATACTGCATTAAACAATGCGTCTGAGGGTAAACAACTTGCACAGTTTTCATTATCGTGTGTTTCATTCTTGCTACTTCGTGTTAAAAGAAAATGTTTTAAAAAATAGTAATTTAACGTTAGATCTCTTGTAAATATGGTACAGTTTCAGAATAGCGGAGAATATAATTAAATATAGAGTTCTTGAAGAAAGGATTATTGTATGTAAATGATTCAGAGGATTTCAAATCGCCGTGCTTCCTAAATGTTCCACTTAAAACGGTCTAAAACGGTCCTAAAGTATTACTTATACAATAGAAGTTGATACATGAAAGAAAACGGTAACTTTTCAAGCCTTAAGTGTGCCACATAGTTTCGAAATGGCGACACTACAGGTAAACAAACAAAAAACTTATCTGTTTTGAAAACTGTGTAGTGTTGTCCTGCTATTGCAGTGCAACATGAATTCAAAAGAATATTCAAAACAATCGTAAATTACAGTGTTTAACTACCTCATTACCAACAAAACTACTAGAAGAGAACAAGGAACGCACACCGCACTGCCATGAACATGATTTCAGCTTTGACGTGTATCACGTGATTCAAAATATGTTAATGTTAAATGTTAACTTTTACATGTATTAGGTACGTACAAAAATTCTACCTGTTTGCACAAGGTCGCTGATGAAAGGTGTTTTGATCGAAGAGATGGCGCTCCATGAGCTGGAATAGGTGGTCACGTCATCGAGAGAACAGTACAACAGCAACAGACCAGTAGCCTACCCAAAAATGTAGGGGGGAAGGTATATCCAAAATATTATAGTTTATTTGCAAGCCCACCGTGAAAATTTTAGGGGGGCTGGTAAAAATTTAGGGGGGTCGGCCCCCTAGACCCACTTGGATACGGGCCTGAACAGCAGTAGGCAGTGAGTGTGTACTAGTGGCTCGTATCTGGAGAAAGTGTTGTGCCGGTCAAATGGAGACCAAAGGGGATGCAATCGAAGAAAGCATAGTCGTCGCTGGTTTCAGAAATTCAGGGACGGTAATAGAAACTGTTACGATCAACCACTGTCTGGGCTTTTACCCTAAGAGGATCTGGACCACGCCATAACAGTAAGTCAGGCCAACTGTAAAGGAATTAGCGGTAATCTTTCTGGTACACCGGGCAACAGTGGAAAGAAAGCTTGTGCTCTGGGTTTCATCACAAAGTTCGATCGTTGAGTTCCACATCAGCTGAATGAAACTCAACGAGAGTAGTGAGTCACGACATGTGTTGCATTACTTTCCCGATAGAAACAAGATCATTTCTTGACACGGATTGTCACCGGAGATGAGAAATGGGTTATGTATCGGAACATGAAGCGTCGCAGGACTGTGTGTCACGTTTCTGAACCGCCTCCATCGATATCCAAACAAGAACTTTATCCCAAGAAAGTGTTGTTAAGTGTGTGGTGGGATGTTAAAGAAATTATTCATTGGGAGGTCCTGGAATCTAATCAAACCATTAATGCGACCTTCTACTGTCAATAGCTCGAAAGATTGCAGGAACGTTTGCGGTCGAAGAGGCCAAGTCTTGTCAATCGCTAGGTGTTATTTTCAATATGATAATGCTAAGCCACATACTGCTGCAATGATACGTCAGAAGTTAATGGACCTTGGTTGGAAGGTTTAACCCCACCCGCCCTACTCCCTTGACTTGACCCCCATAGACTTCCACCTTTTTCGCGCTGTGCAAAACGCCTTCATTGGGAAGACTTTTGTTGATGTGGAGGCTGAGGAAAGTGCTTTATACGAGTTCTTCAATGTCAAACCAGTGAAGTTTTATTGGCGTGGGATTCATCTTCTACCGGAAAGATGGCAAGAGGTCATTGATCATTCTGGTGAGTATACACAGTCCTAGGTAAGTTACATTTTGTGTTCTTGTCACATCCATATGCACACCAAAATCGGGTAGAATTTTTGCACGTACTTAATACTTAAGTGTACCGTATGAAATTTTCGTCTTTTTTTCTCGCAACTTTGTACATAATTGGACTTGATTCTCTTGTGCTCCAAATACTCCATATAGAGTTGAATTTCGAAGAACTTCTTTCTAATATCCACCAGAAACTGATTTGTCGTAGGATCGAACCAGGGATCCTAGCACCAGAGGTAAGCGCTCTTGAAAACTGGGTTAACGTCGTTGATAAACTATAAAGTGAATCCTTTATTGTTACTTTGACAGAACTGATCATATACCCGCAATTATAATGATCTATTGAGAAACGATTTCTGAGTTGCAAAACTGAAAATTATTAATTTTACCTAGTTTCTTTACTAGTTTGAGATTTTATGTGTTACAAAGTGTAGGCCCTGTTTTATCAATTCACTCACTTTATTAGTTGGAGTTTAATTTCAGTTACAAACTATAAATTTTGTTCTATCACTTGACACGGCTTCTTTATTAGTTTGAGGTTTTGTGAGTTACAAACTGTAAATCTTGCTCTATGCATCCACATAGTTTCTTTATTAGTTTGTATTTTTGTGAGTTACAAACTAAATTTTCCTCCACCTCTCCACACAATTTCTATACCAGTTTGAGGTTTTGTGAGTTACAAACTGTAAATCTTGCTCCATCACTCCACACAATTTCTTTATTATTTTGTGGTTTTGTAAGTTACAAACAATAAATATTGCTCTATCACTCCATACAGTTTCTTTATTACTTTGAGGTTTTGTGCCTTACAAACTGTAAATCTTGCTCCATCACACGGCACAGTTTCTTTATTAGTTTGAAATTTTGAGTTACAAACTGTAAACCTTACTTCATCACTCCACACAATTTCTTTACTGGTTTGAGGTATTGTGAGTAACAAATTGTAAATCATCTTTTATTACTCTACACAGTTTATTTATTAGTTCGAGATTTTGTGAGTTACAAACTGTGAATCTTGCTCCATTACTCTACACAATTTCTTTATTAGTTTGAGGTTTTGTAAGGTACAAACTGTAAATCTTGCCCTATCGCTCCACACAGTTTCTTTATTAGTTTCATTTTTTTGAGTTACAAACTGTAAATTTTGCTCTATCACTCCACACAGTTTCTTTGTTAGTTTGAGTTATTGTTCTTGTGTCTTTATGCAACATTGAGGCTGTTTAGAACGGGATCTACAATTAACATGGAATTCGAACCAAAACTGGGGTTTGAATTCAGTCAAATTAGTGGGTTCACAGACCATTATGCAAGATCGATCCTCTAAATATAAGCCGTTTCCCACCAATATATCTTCTCACAAAGCTCAATTGAGCTGCTCGAGCAAACATACTGGTACGTAACATTTTCTAACGTTCGAGTAAACTGAAGAGACCTGCATACTTTTTACCTGCTAACTACCTGCATACTCTTCGATCACACCTAATATCTCAATTTCGCCGAAAGTGACGCTTAACCATTATGTTCATCGAGCCACTCAATTGATAACGTGTCATCATTTCCAGCAATTTCTTTATTAGAGAAAGACCAAAAAATGTAGTGCTGAATTGACAACGAAACAACGGCAAGTAGACAAAAGCACCACAGAACAAAGGTGAAAGTATTGGAGGTGAAACGCTACTAAAATATTAACAAAGCAGGTTACCGCAAAAAAAAAAAAAAAAAAAAAAAAGACTCCTTTTACAGAAGATATGGAAAGAGGAAAGAACACAGGAAGCGGGAACTAAAGGGTACACGAAGACTAGTGAATGAAGTAAAATGACCTATACATTATTTAATACTCTATAGAGAAAATCCTGTTATTCCCATGTGATGTTCTTTACCTTGGTTTCCGTTATACACAGTACATGGATCATCTTTTCCCTCTAATGTCTTTGTTACCTCTTCATTATTTCTCTCTGCTATTGTTTTTCTTTCTTCCAGTGCATGTAGATTATACTGTATATAGGTAAAAAGAAAGGGATCAAGAGTTTGGCGTAGTATCTTTCACCGCAGATTGTGGTTGTAAGTTTATACATGCCTTAGTGGCGTAACTAAAGGCTTGGGGGCCCTCTCACAGATAGTGTGGAGTGTTGCTCCTTCTCTAAGTCCCACTTTATAATTTGAAGCCCCTTGATGGCTTGAGGCCCCCCCTCAATGTGCCCCTGATATGCCTCACATATTCAATAAACTTGCGTTGTTGTAATTCAGTTAGAATCTCACGTGTTCCATCATTGAATACTTTTCGTAAACATTTCCTTTCTTTCCATTTTGCATTCAATGACAACTCCCCTCTTCCCTGCCTAAGCGTCTAAAATTTCTTACTTTAATTTTTAGTTCTCTGCATAGTTGTCCGGTTCATGTTGAACATTACAAAAAATGTATGCCAAATGTCTTTACGGGAACGTCTCCTATCAGTTGGTTTCTGGCATTCATGTCTTTCGGGAGATGTGTACAAAGTAGATCGGCACCTCTAATCTCGTTACTTTCTCGATCGTAGTTTGTTACTTCTTCCTTTCAAATAGTTCATCAAGTGTCCTCACGACGCTTGGTGAACACCACAATGGCAACACCGTCTTATAAATACAACGGTCACCCATCTTTCATCTGACCACAGCAGAAAAGTGCTTGACTTCGCTGACCTCACGAGAAGCTGTATTCCGGAACGGCTTGTTGCTTGGCTCCAACATACCTAAACATTGTTCAGCGTAATCTCTAAACCCCGATAAACAAAATATTTGTATCCTTCTGTTTGTCACATTTACGATTGGCTAGTGATGTATCTTTTCCACTCCCCACGGGGAGGAGCCAATTATACACGTCCATTTTGACAATACTGTCTCGTGTTGTCCAGATACTTACAGCAGCAGCAGAAAAGAAATAAAAGAAACTCGAAAGATTAAAAAGAAAAAAGTATTTGAATTTCGCTCGTAAACAATTGTTGCTTAGTGAGTAAAAGTTTGCCTTGTTGGTGTTTCACCACAACACTCGCGGAACCGGGATTAAAAGCAGAACACCCGTCCACAGTTGAGTTGGCGCCATAATTACTGCGCATGCTTAGTGTTTATTTCTATCGTTTCATTAGCCACACTCGGTTGCAGTATTATTAGATAATCCGTATTATATTTTTGTCATTTATAATAATATAGCAGTTTTATATGAAGCTTCATAGTAAAAGTAATAATGCAATCACATGAACTATTTTGCGGAGGAGTACAAGCGTCGGTAGGACAACAGCAAATCAGCGAGATTTAGTTTCACGTGGCTTTGTTTAGCGCTTACGCCGAACAATGTATAGGTAAGAATAGAAACGATAAATTACTATCCCACATAAAACAACATGACCACGTACGTTGGAAATCCCAAAAGCCCTAATTTGTTCCGAACGTTCAGCTTGTAAGAGGGACTTTAAGAATAATGGAAATATAAACGGCATTTCCTTTGGATTTCAGTGGGAAATGCCTGTTACCTTAGAAACATTAAGAATGCATTAAGGATAATAGAACATCTATGGGATTTCACTTTAACTTAAATAGGATATTCCTGTCACAGTAGAAACTTTAAGGATACGAGTAATAGAAATATTAACGAAACTTCCCTTACATTTTAACAGGATGCTCTTGTCATAGGGCAATAGTTGGATGTCCGAAAATTGCACTTTGCTTATCCTCTAAAAATCCTAGATTTATTCTGTTGTACATGCTGTTTCTGGGACATGTATCCATAAGGTTTCACTTGGAGATTTCAATGGAATGTCCATATCACAGTAGAAATTTAACAATTATGAAAATATACACAAGATTAGCCTTGGATCTCAATTGGAAGTGCCTGTTGCATTAAAAACGTCAAGGATAATATAATATCCATGGGATTTCACTTGGATTTCAATGAAATATTTCTGTCACAATAGAACCTTTGAGGATAATAGATATATTAACGAAACTTCTCTTATATTTTAACAGGATTTTCCTGTCGTAGGACAATATTTAGATGTCCAAAAAGTGCACTGTAATTATCCTGCAAGGAGCCTATAGTAAGTTCCGTTTCTGGAACATTAGCGACATCTGGTTTCTTTAAGATGTCCGCTACCAGAAATGGAACCACCCATAGGTATCCTGATATCTCGGTATTAACGCCCATTGGAGGACGAATGGATCGCTACGTGCTGTATGGGACCATAGTAGATCTATTTCTACTTGGAGCAAATTGTACGCTCTATGTTTCGAAGCTAATTCCGTCGTATATAATACGAAACTTAATGATCGGAATCGTTATAACATTCTTGATATAACCTTAGAACGAAATGTGAATCAAACGAAGAAAAAATAGTATTCATATAGATTCCAGTTCCAAAGTCACAGTTCCGGTATTAGCATTCGTTCATGGGAGATTTTTTTTTTTTTTTTTTTTTTAAAAAGTGAGAAGTTACAGCAAATACTGCAGAAACAGCGATATTGGTATGGTAGAGAAGAAAGGGAGAGAGAGAGAGAGTGGAGTAACTGGAACGAACTCGTATATTTTTCTCCTCAATGCGTATGTATGTAACATATGACCAACAAAACTATTTTTAAAAAGGAAACGAAAAAAAATTGAATTCCTATGGGAAAACGATCACTCATACATTTTAACGATTTGATAAAAATTGACCGCCTACTAGGCTATAGGTTTTGATATTTTCTAGGTCCTCTTTTAATATCATTTGATATGTAGAGAGCTCTTTTTAAAAACTAGTTTTTCAGAACAGCGAGAAGAAGACTCCTGATCTGAAACACATTATATATTTTTAATTCTGTTTCATCGATTAAATTCTGCTTTTATCTCTATATAATTATATGCTATATGCTTAATACCACAAAAGATTACAAGGTATACTTAAAGCTAAAAATTAAACATTTTTACCAAAGTTTTAACACTAGCAAATAACATTTCTTAAATGCACTGGTGCAAATCCCGAGGGATATGTCCCCCTCAATCTTGGAACTGAGGGACTGTACCCCCCACAATAACCCGACTTGAATTGCGATTTCTATCTACATTGTAGATGAGGATTATTGTGAAAGCCTAGTAGAAACATACCAATTATAAATATGCATGTATTCAGATTTCAGAATGTGTTTAGGATACTGATTTGTAATACTGATGTGTACCACTACTTCATCTACGTCGCTTGATATATCATACACAATAGGTTCACTTCAGAAAGCAGATTCTTCTACCATAATGAGTCTCATCCCTCCCCCAGAATAAGCCTCAAATCTGCCCGCCTCCCAATATTGAAGACAGATTTGCGCCGCTGCTTAAATGTTTTTTTTTTAAATAGAAAAAGCTATATAAAATATGGTATTTTTTTCTACATATGAGTTACCGTAGTCTTTGCCTGCATATGTAGTACGTACCTGATTCATTATTGTATTTGCTTTTAGTTTCTGTGTGCATTTGCACTACCTATCTGATGAATTATTGCACTTGTTTTGTAGTCTCTGCGTGCATAGGTAGTACGTATCTGATGAATTATTGCATCTTTTAGTCTCTGTGTGCATATGTACTACGTATCTGATGAATTATTGTATTTATTTTTAATCTTTGCGTGCATATGTACTACGTAATGACGAATTATTCTATTTGTTTTTAGTCTTTACGTGTATATGTACTACGTACCTGACGAATTATTGCATTTCTTTTAAACAGTCGCCACTGTAACGTTTACGTGATATTATTGGGTGAACGGGTTGTTCGCAGGGAAACTTGAACGGTTGCCTACATCACTTTACTTGAATGGTTGCCAGAATATTAAAACAGTAAAAGTCAGTAGATCTACAACATAATCCATTTCGCGTTTCATTTTGTTATTGTATATATATGTGTTGAAAAGAGAATCATGAAAACACAATCACAAAAGGTATACGAAGTAATTCGATACAAGAAGGAAAAGGAATATTCTGTTAAAAGAAAATTATTCTATTTAAAAAAAAAGAAGAAGAAGAAGAAGAAGAAGAAAGAACTGTACAAATATTAATGCTTTTAAAAAGCTTGGTTTACGGAAACTTTGTTAAATATTTGCTCTGTCCGTGTGTCCAGCGTCCGTCCGATCAAGGAAGGATGAGATATTTATGGAACTATGTTTACTGGTTTAAATTCATCCGGGATAATATCGACCATGCCTCAAGAAAAACAGCAAATATCCATCAGTATACCTTGCAATTGGAATGAGATTTTGGATTTTTGGAGCGAAATTACTGAATACAAATTAATTATTGATTAGAATACAAATTAAGTGTTAATGGTAACATCTATACATCACATGTTAAACAGCTATAACAGGTTTGTTGCGACAACGACGGAGAGATTTCTTGGGCGACGTAAGGAGTCCATAACTGACATCTTAAACAGCACCAGTCTGCGGAGTCCGATGCTTCTCTGTCTCACTCGGAAGCGATCATGTTTATTCCAGTTTATTTACTAGCGACCATATTATGTTCTTGTCTGGGGCAGAACGTGAGATAAATTTGTTTCTAAATGCGCTTCGCATGGTAACAACAGATTCCGTTCTCAAAAAAAAAATTAACGATAAGCTTATGTTGCACCAAGGAGTACACTATTCTCACTATCTCCTGATCATACTCACACAGTAGCACAGAACTGTACAGTCCAATTTCCAATACAACGGCCCAGTTTACTGTTTCTTATTGACCTTGCCAAGGTTTTCATCGAACGAAGGAAATTCAAATCTCCACACCGCACCCCACCTCATTCCAAATTTAAGGTACATTGGCAAATATTTCCTGTTTTTCTTGAGGTGTTTCCGATATTTCCCCGGATGAATTGAAACAAATAAACAAAGTTCCATAAATCTCCCATCCTTCCTGAATCATTTGCCACAGACCACATGAAAATCGGATTTCAGTTAGAAATTCTAGACCCAAATGAAATCATCCGTGAGTTTTTTTTAATCACCCTGTACAACTACTTTTGGACAAAATAGCCTATGGCTAAGTCCAGCGCCGTAATTTAGATTTTTTTCTGGGGGGTCAAGCATTAATACGCATATTTGGGCCACCTAGAGAAAGTTGTTTTTCTAATTTTTTGGCCCCTCTTTCCATCTTTCTCATACTCTTTATGGGCACCCCGAACCCTGTGAGCCCTCCTGCATGGCAAGGTCTGAGGGAAAGTTAGTTACGCCTCTGGGCCCGTTCCATACATAATAAATTAATTAAGGGGACAATATTGACAAATCTCAAAGCCATACGAATAAATATTATTTTTAGGAACCCTAGACATTTTCACTGAAATGGGCCCAGGACTCATTTTTGTTTTATTTAAATTTTGTGTTCGGTTTTGTTTATGTAATATAGTGAACCTGTTTGATGCTTCCTTTATAATTTCATGTTCGTATCATTTATGGAGTAAGAAAATTTTGTCTTAAAATGGCCCTCCTCGAACTGCCCCAACGAAGTTTTTCCCTTGCTCCCCACAAGTCCCGACTCTGGCTAAGTCCATTCTGTCTCTGGTAAGAAGAATAAATATATATGGCTTCGACTGTCACTTGGTTTTGCTTGTAGAGGAAAAGATTTAAATATGGGTTACCACTTTTATTTTCGTTCTCATTTTCAAAAAGTTATATAACTGAAAGTTTCAATGTTAAATAATATATTTCAAAGATTACTCTTTATACAAAAATTATAACGTAAACAAAAATACATATTTCTTTGGAAAAAACTACATTTTTTTTTTAGAAACTTCAAAATTTAAGTTTTAAAAACTGGTCTAAATGTGGACCGCAGTTTAAAAAATCGAAAATAAATACATAGACCTTACATGAATACAAACCAAACAGTAATTTAATCCAAATGCAAACGAAGGTCCTATGTATATGTCAGCATTTGCACCCTCACATTCAGTGTGTGCCCACATCAAACACATATCGCACATAACCCACAATTCGTTAGGACGGTCCTCTGAAAATTTCATATCACAAAACATGCAGTTTGCATCGTTCTCTTCTGGAATTCTCTGTCCTATCGGGAGTTCCATATCACTTTGCCCACTGTCAATTAATTTAAAACCAAAACAATCTTCATCTTCTGAATCACTACACTCCTGGTTTTTACCTTTCTTCTTTCCCACTTTTGAATTTTTCTACTCTTCTCCGTTTCGATCCATTTCCCCCTCTGCTTTTCTGGAACAATCTTGTTTTCTCAAATCTTCACTTTCTTCTTCCATGTTTTCCTTAGAGGTTTCAAAATCAAAATGTTTTCCTTTCGTTGTTGACCTTGCTATCGAGGCGGACAAAGCACCTTTATATAGAAAACCTATTATGGAGGAGGCGCCTGCAGCCTTTGGGCCTCGATTACTAACTTTCTTCGTAATTACAGGAAGTGGTGAAATGTCGAAAGGTGTCACAAGACCTATGGACGATGTCCCAGAGCATGTTTTGTCACTTACGGTGCGAAGTGACACAGAAGGTAGCTATGTCTTCGATCCAGAGGAAGAATCCGAAGATGATGGTTCAACTTGCAGGTTACTTGGCCCAGATAATTCGGCAAATCTTGTTGTTAAGTCTTCTGCTCATAATGACTTAAAGTTTTCAATTCGATTCATGTCAGATTAATTTGGAGGCCACGAAAGTCTTTGAATACTCATTCTCCTTGAACTATGTATTAACGATTTTCGCTCGGTGACATGAGACATTATCGTCCTGCAGAACGAACTGGTCCACATTTTCTTCAGAATAGTGGTCTCTAGCTGTTAAAAGAACTTTACGTTCCAGAATTTCAAGATATTTTCGTGCACCAACTGTCCCTTCACATATTTCCATCCTTCCGACACCTTTAGCAGTAAAGCAAGCCCACACTATCAGTCCATCACTGAGTTTTTGTGTCCCTGAAACACAGTTCTTTTCAAGTACCTCGCCCTATCGTATCATCTTAACATAATCATTGTTCCACACAGGGGTAAAAGTAGGCCTGAAAAGGTCGGGGGACGCATGACGTCACACCATTCCTCCGTGCCCATCTTTTCTCATTGTAATTTTTAGGAAATGAAGGGACGCCATAGATAAATTTGGAAGTGGGGAGCGGCCTCTTCCCGCGTTCCCCCACTTTTACCCTTGATTCCGCACCATTCTACTTTTTTTTTTTTTTTTTATCAGAGCAAACTACGTACTTTCATTTGTTTTTGATCTAACTTGAATATCGGCTTACAAATTCATGTCTTGATACTCTGTGTGCTTTTGTCAGTTTTGACTGTCTTATGCGGTTTCTTCTTTGCAATACTCCTTTCGTGCAGTTGGGACAGCACAGTTAAACTACATGACCAATTGCAATCCGAAGGTCATCTCGAATTACAGAAGCGAGTCGGCAGGAACTCATTCCTTTATTCTGAAGTGCTCTTGACTATATTTTGTGATCTGTTCTGGATGATATTCTCTTTTATATACCGGTATCACACTGTTGGCAAAGTGGCAATTTGTTATGCTATTTTTGCTTGTGAATTACTGTTCTTGCTGTTGACTTGTGGATTCTGAGTGTTCTATCTATCTCCCTGAGGTATTTACCTTCGCTATGCAAAGCAAAAATTATACCATCTTTAAGTGAGGTCAAGCCACATTTTTTTTTTTTTTTTTACCAAGTTTACTTGTTAATAGTCCACATAGTACCACACAAAAACAGCGCTGTACAACAATATTCCCTCTTGACTGTGCAAACAATGACAAAGCAGAAGTAAGGAAATGCTTCTATTGAAATTGGCCTACACATCACAACTGCAATGCAAAATTCTCTGCACGAAAACTTGCCGGTGTTTTCAGTGCCATCTAGCGGAAATATTGATACACAAAGAATTTTTAAGCACCGTTGTGCAACATAGGTGTCAGAGGCAATTTGAAAATTAGATATCCTACTCTTCATTTCCGTTTATTTCCTTTTTAGCAGTCGCAAGTGGGACGACACCGTTGGAAATGCTTAGTAGACCTATATTTTGGCGTTCTTAACAGTACGTACAAAAATAAAAATATACCTATGAGAACAAATCTGAAAATAATATTTAAAAATATTTTCCAGTATTAGATTCTAATTATATTTATGTCTTCCGTTTATCTTCGCGACCCCCTTGAAACCCTCCCGCGACCCCAAGGTTGAGAAACCCTGTTCTACAGTGTTTTCATTAGGTTACTGGTCTATTCTGTTTGTCCGCTAGATTTAAATCTTGCAAGTTATATATAACACACTTCCGTACTAACCAGAATTCTGAAATTGCGCACAGACACAGAAACTCAACGACAGTTCAGCTTTTTCACATAATTTTAGATCTAGCTTATAGTTTTACTATAAGCTTAATTAAGTGATTATAAATGAGTATTTCATTGCAGAGATTGAGATTTTAGTCTTTATCCACCTTTGAAACCACCTATTCTTATGTTATACATGTAAAAAAAGAAAAAAAGAAAGAAAGAAAGAAAGAAAGAAAAGAAAAGAAAAGAAAAGAAAAGAAAGAAAAACTCCTTTAGGTTATACAATGATTTCATGGAACGAATTAATTGCGTAATATGAGGGATAGATGTATTTAAATTGCGTATATGAATAGCCAATGTCAATTAATTAATCATTACTATCATAATATTACGCTAGATGACAGATGGGTTCAGTGATACTTCGAGACCTTCGTGTGACACCTCTAAAGCAAAAGTTTGGAACTATCGCCTTCCAATGAGTGTTCTTTTTGTTCATTTGAAACCATCTTTCACAATTCCATCAAGATCCTAAATAAAATTTACATATTATTTTGCTAATAATTCAATTAACTGTTGTAAGTTCAATAAAATATTCTTGGAAAACGAAACAAGTAAATTCATACGTTGAAGTAATGTAGTATTTTCCAGCTAACAAAGACAAGGAGTGAATAATTGATTGCAAGGTATGAGTAAAAAGGAAAATAATTACAGTAAGAGCTAAAAGCAGTGCTTTTATAAAATGCAAAGAACTAATTTTTTTTTGTAGGTAAAAATGTAAAAATTGGTACGAAGAATAAGACCATTGTGCACAATTTAATGTTGACACGTAATGTTTACTACATGATATATTTATTTATGTTATATTCATTAATTACTAATTACTAAACCTACTGATATTGCCAATATTTTTCTCTTCATTTCACATCATCAAAAAAAAAAAAAAAGTTATCGTTTTTATAGTTCATTAGCTCCCGGTGTAAGCACATAAGAGCTTTAGTTTCAACTCAGGGTATATATATATATATATATATATATATATATAGGATGTTTCAAAACAACACCGACAACGTTTGGGAGCTCATTCCTGACATCAAGATCAGACAAAAAGTATAGACCAACCTACGTGCACAAATGCTTCCTTTCGGAGTTATAGGCTGCCGAAATTACGAAAAAAAAAGTGAATTTTAAAGGCCCTCCTCGGGTCAAGACTTCACGTAGGAACTAGTATGTGCCCTACCCAAATATACAAGTTTCAGAATCCTGCCGTACTTCCGCAACAATTTTTATAGTGGTGGTTGGTGAGTACTTCAAATTATATGCCCGTAGGCAAACTCCCTCTATAAAAATTGTTGCATGAGTACCTTAGGATTCTGAAACATGGATTTTTGGATAGCGCACATATTAGTTCCTAAGTGAAGTCTTGATCCGAGGAGGACCTTTAAAGTTTATTTTGTTATGTTTTCGGCAGCCTATAACTCCGAAACGAAGCATTTGTATACCCAGGTTGATCTATACTTTTTGTCTTATCTTGGTGTCAGGAATGACCTCCCAAACTTTGTAGGTGATTTTTTGAAACACCCTGCATACACCCTGTGGGCGTATAGCCGATATATCTTTTTGCGTGTATGTGGTACTTGAGTTCTCAGTATGAGCGGATCTAAACCAAGTTTGATGAACAAATAACACATCGTCTAAGGCAGCGTTTCTCAATATCTGTCTCGCGATTCATTGGTTAGGTGTGTCGCGAGATTTTTAATGTCTTCTAAGATCTTCCCCGAAGAAATAATCTTTAGAAGAAACTAAAAATTTATCGCCAATCGACTTGACTTCATACTTGTCTTCCAAGTTTAGAGCTGGAAAATTTGCTTTTTACGCTATTCATTTTTTTTCTTTGGAAGGAAACACTGCACACAGAAAAGTAATTTCAATGACACGATTCTTGATGTTTTCTTTCCAATTCAAGTAGTGACACTGCAGTTTCTTTCCAATTCAAGTCAAAAGATTTATACAATCAACACGCTCGCATAGACGAAAAAATCACATGCAAGGGTGTAGCGAAAATTTGAAACGTACTTTGGTGTGCCCCGAAGGAAAAAAAAAAAAAGATTGAGAAACTTTAGTCTAAGGAATAAATATCATTATATTTGGTTAGTTTCGATTGGCTTTGTGTGATACTTCATTCCTCGACGACTATTGGCTGGATCTCAACGAAATTTGATAGGCAAGAGGACCATCGTTTAAGGAATAAGTATCACACTATATTTGATGTACAAGCTGGGCGAAGAAGAGAATCGGCTCGGCAACAGAGGTTGTAATTTTTATACAGGTGTATTCTTTTAAGTCTATTATAACTCTCGTAAAATATATATATAATTCTAGCACAATATTAGACTTAGCGTAGTTTTATTCTTTTATGGATTCTCATTGACTTTAATTGTTTAAGAGTTGAAATCACTACGTAAGTTAAATTCACTTTCAGCATTGAAATTCCATGTCTTACTCAATGACCTGATGGGAAAACAATTAAGAATATCCAGTAGGAATCCGAGCATCTGCCCTGGTTCATTTGAGCAAGACTGCACACACAAATTATGAATTATGAGAAAGAATTAAAATATGGAACTATAACCCTCTGAAACAGTAGTTCAGATTTTTTTATTATTATTATTATTAACAACACACTCTACTGAACACCCAGGATATAGCGAACATTTGTTTGATTTCTTTTTAAAAAAATAATGCTACCAAGGGCGCCCATGTTGTGGTTTCCAAGGGGGGCAAGTATAAGCGACATTTCAAATATAGTTTCAAATTTTGCTGTAACTATTCTAAAAATTCAATTGAGTTTTCGATATTCCCAAGTACAATGTCTTGAAGGGGGGCGAGCGCCCCATCTTGGCCCCCTAATGGACGCCCTTGAATGCTACCTATAAATTAGAATAGTGTAGCACTATAAGTTCGTATAAAGTAGTGACACTGTAGTGCTTCATACTGGCATTTATTGCTGTGTTAAAGGTTTTGATTGGTACAGTCTGACTTAAAAATTGGTTTTGACAATTTTTTAAAAATGTTTTATGATTCTCAAGTTGTAAAATTTCACGTTATGCCCTACGGGATTGCGCGGCACACCGGTTGGGAGGAACCATTGCTCTAGAAGACAATTTTGAATCAGAAGAAAAGACTATCTCGGATCATCTGTTGCATTCATCACTGCTAAAGATTGAAAATAAAGTATGGTTAAATGGTAGAAAGTAACTGTTTCATATTTACGTTCTCTGACAGCAGGGAGGATAAATAGGCTAGATCCATAGTTTCAAAGTAGGATTTAAACCCTCACCGAGAATCGAATTCAGAACCTCGTGCATCAAAACCATACGCCGTATTCACTAAACCAACAAGGAAGACTCTAAAAACAGTAAAATTAGCTGCAAACACAATAACGAACATGAAATTTGCTCACCGATATGTAATAACACTGCATGAATGGATTAGAATTGACCACACGATAAACACTGTCAGTGTCTATCACGGCGCTGGAGAATGTTTCACAAGAAAGCAACTAGAAAAAAAAACATTTTTACTAAAATTAAGTATACCTGTAACACTGCTTTTTTGCATCAGATTTTTAGGCGTCGGAAGTTGTCGTTGACATCGTGACAGAGAAAAGTTGTCAGATATCAGGGGAGGGAGGCCCCCCCAAAGGGCTGCTAGCTGCAGCATGTTATTCCCCTAATCGATCCGATGTGTCAGGAACAGATGTTACTGTGACGTAATATGACATGGAACTCCAAGTGACCATGAAATTCCTTCGCACTGGATATGTATGTGACGAATGGTCGGTGCGTATAGCGCAAGGGTAGTTTGCACAAAAAAGGGAAAGAAAAAAAATATTTAATGAATAGTCATTACATAACGACACTTCTCCCATCTTGTTTATTATAGAAAACCTATGTGTGATATTGATAAAATTAATCTGATTTATTGACTTCATTCACACAGTACTACTATAATAAATGTATATATCTTACTAAACCTTTTCCAGAATTTAAAACTCTCATATCTATGATTCCTCTCGCATTAAGAGTTCTTCTTTAATACTCTTTGTCAATTTATCAATTGACAACTTTTCCTCACGTGGTTCGGCCAGTCGCCCACCCAATAACTTTTCTTGGGAGGGTATAAGCTTTGGGGATCTAATAATGTAAACTATAACGTCTATGTAGTATTGAGAGTGTGTTATTATGCACCTGAAAGACGATTAGTAGTTGTAATATAACTCCGCCTATACTTTCCAAAAAAATACAACTATATTGTTTTTTAAGAGTGCAGATGTAGTTTAAGATCAAATCTCCATGCTAAATCAATCATTTCCCTGTTAAACAAGCATAGTTGTATTAAGAAATATGTATAAATCTATGTTGAGTTGGGAAATTTTGGAGGGTTCGGATCCAGTTTTGGAGGGTTCTCCCGTGGGTACGCCCCTGTTCGGATCCCACATTAAGTTTTAGGTCCACGTCTCATATAGCCTCGCTGCTGAAAGAGACGCTAAACTCGAATCAAAAATCAACCTTTCTTTTCCCCTTTTTTTTTTCTTCGATTAATCTCCAGCACCAAACTGTTTTAAAAGGGATTGTGCGTTTAACTCGACAAGAGTCCAAGGGTGATTGTACACAACAATTATTATTATTATTATTATTATTATTATTATTATTATTATTATTATTATTATGTTATTAATATTATTATTAGCAGTAGTAATAGTATTTTTATTGTTAATAACTGAATTATATTTCTGATTGTAAAACTACGGTTTACTCTTAAGTATCCGATTTCAATAAAAACATCATGCGGTGTCGGTGTAAGAACTACCATAACCGTCAGGTTCTCCTGCTTAGTCCTTAGCAGATCGTCGCTGCGCCTTGAAGAACCGCTATGTGACATTTTTTTGTCGAAAATGAGTTATGTCGTGCAAATAAACCAGAAAGCTGTCAGGCAGAGTCCCTTATAATGTCATAAGTTAAAATACAATTGTTTTGCCAAAACAATGAAAAATTATAGACTGAAATTAAAGGCTTTTGGTTACTATCACGTGCGCATTGATTAATGTATACAAATCCTCTATGTGCTTATAAAGGCCAAAAAGGTGCTACATAAACACAAAAATAGTAATATAATACTGTTGAAGCAAGCAACAACAATGTTCAATGCATACGAGGGTCACTACGAAAGTTTTGAGATACGCATTGTTGTGGCACAGTATTTGAACTCCAACAATTGCGTTTGGTAGTGGTTTCCAGAGCAAAGAAGTGAAGCAAGTTTTAACTCGCCTCGCTTATTGCCGTGGCCGTATCGCCTTCACTTGTTTGTTGATGTGGGCAGTATTCGGCTGTCTAGAATGGAGCTCGAAAGGGAACATTTTCGGGCAATGATCCTTTACGATTTCAAAAGTGTTTTGAACGAGACACAAAGCCTTGACCGTTTGCAGGGGGTATTTGGGGACCTTGTTCCTTCCCGTGCTACAATTTTCCGGTGGTTTGGTGAATTCAGAAGAGGCCGGACATCACTTAAAGATGAAGAGAGAGCTGGACGTCCGGCAACAGCTGTGTCAGATGAAAACATTGCCGCTGTGGAACAAATGATTCGGGAAAATCCTCGGACAACTTTCAAGGACATTAAATCTACAGTAACATTGGATCGCCAGCAGTAAAGAAAATTCTTCATGATCATCTTCGGCTCAGGATGGTTTCATCTCGTTGGGTGCCTCACACTTTGACTGAACAGCAGAAGCGCATGCGAGTAAAATGGTGTGAAGAAATGCTTGCAAGATTTGATGGAGGCAATTCTCGACGCGTCTCTGACATTGTTACTGGTGATGAGACTTGGATCTATCAATTTGACGCTGAAAATAAACGCCAGTCTACAGTTTGGATCTTTCCAGACGAAAATACACCCATGAAAGTGAAGCGACCGCGAAGTGTGGGGAAGAAGATGGTCGCAACTTTCTTCTCCAAATCTGGTCATGTTGCAACTGTTCCACTTGAAGAACAAAGGACTGTTACTGCTCAGTGGTACACCACTGTTTGCGTAACAAAAGTGTTCCAGAAGCTTCGGAAACGGCGTCCAAGAACTGGATTGCGTGGGATCCTGCTTCATCATGACAACGCGTCCGCACACGCGGCCAACATCACAATTAAGTTTTTAGAATCTACGGAGGTCAAACTTATGACTCATCCGCCGTATATCCCTGACCTGGCCCCGTGTGATTTTTTTCTGTTCCCCAGGATCAAAGATCGCATGCGTGGGAAGAGATTTTGCAGCCCTGAAGAAGCTGTAGTGGCTCGCGAGAATAAACTTTCAACACTTGAAGAAAAAGACTGGCAACGCTGCTTCCAAAAGTGGTTTTCGAGGATGCAAAAGTGTGTACAGTGTAATGGTGAATACTTTGAGAAAATGTAAGTGTTAAATTGATTTCAAGTATGTAAATTATTTCACATCTCAAAACTTTCATAGTGACCCTCGTAATATATACAAAACCAATTTTATTACATTTTTCAAGTGTTTCCGTGTATTTGGAAAACATTTAAGAGTTCGGAATGCTTTTTGCTTCTTCTAAAAAGTTGTGGTTTTAACACATAGCGGTTCTTCGAGGCGCAGCAACGAGATCATGTTTGATTGAATTTACCTCGACCTGTGTCGCATTTGGAGCCATCTAACATGATGAAATTTACATAGAAGATTTTATCGGTCCCAATGTTGTGACATTTCTGCTTTGATGGCGATAGAACTAGTTGTTAATCAGAGAATTATGGAGGATAATGCCTAATTAATAATGTTTGTAAACTATAATAATAATTTGCTCAACTCGGCAGATATAAATGCAGTATAACAAAACTAGGGATGGCCAAAATTTTCCGGAATCCGGATTCTGGAAATTTTGTTTTCCGGAATCGGAAAATTTACTTTCCGGAATTCGGAAAAATTCCGGATTTCGGAAAAATTCCGGAATTCGGAAAAAATCCGGAATTCGGAAAAATTCCGAAATTCAGAAAATTTCCGGAATTCGGAAAAATTCCGGAATTCGGAAAAATTCCGGATTTCGGAAAAATTCCGGAATTCAGAAAAATTCCGGAATTCAGAAAAATTCCGGAATTCGGAAAAAATCCGGAATTCGGAAAAATTCCGGAATTCAGAAAAATTCCGGATTTCGGAAAAAATCCGGATTTCGGAAAAATTCCGACATTCGGAAAAAATCCGGAATTTAGAAAAAATCGGAATTTTTCCGAGATCCGGAATTTTTCCGATTTTACTTTCCGGATTCCGGAAAGTAAAAATTCTGGAATTATCCATCCTTAGCTAATAGCTGTTAAAAGAGAAACACAATAATGAATAGGCTATATATGCTGTATTAATTTCTTGTAGTTGGATATGTCTTTATCATTTACGTAGACAATTGCTACTGCAGTTATTTACTACTTTATGAGAAAGGTCTTATTTTCACACACAAAAAAGTCGCCGGTATGTCTCAAACATTATCGCGTTCCCACCTGCAGCTGCTCCAAAGCACTGCAAACTACTTTTTAACCAGGCGAAAGGCAGTGAAGGAAAATAAATCTCAACAAATATTCTAATAACATTCGCTTATTGTCAACATACCTACAGTGAGCGCAGAAAGTGTTCGTACACCGTGCATACTTTATATTGAAAACAGCTAGCATGAGAACGGGAGGTGGAAAATATATATATAACCAGAATTAAGACTACACATTCATACATTTTATTTCTATATACAAGAGAAAGGCCAAACAAACACAATCACTGTTTTGTTCAGAAGAAAAGAGAGAATTCCTTTTTTGTAAACGCAAAAAGTCACCGTACACTTATGCTTGAATTAATGCTTATAAAGTATATTACGTTATTTAATATTTTGTGGGATTACCCTGTGCGTTAATGATTGTCTGTAGTCTTCGTGGCATTGATTTCACCTGTAGTAGTTCGTAGTTCTGTAGCTTCGGGACTGATTATGTCCCATTCTTCTTGAATAGCTTTTCTTAGGCCTTCTTTAGTAGACAAGCTGTGCCTTCTGATTCTTGTCTCCAGAACAGATCATAGATGTTCTATGGGGTTCATGTCTGAGGATTGGGGAGGTGTGCGAAGCTGTTTCAAGGTATTATAGAGTCAGGGGCGGATCCAGAGGGGGGCGATAATTGCGATGTATAATGTTTCTATCACTGTGCGAAACCATAAAAAAAAATAATAAAAATAATAATAATAAAAAAAGAACTGGAAGACCAAGAGTGTTGAGTGAACAAGTTAAACGTTACATTATTAGGGAAAGAAAAAAGGTTCCAAAAAGTAGTGCTGTGCAATTGGCAACGGATCTGGAAACACGCGGTGTTAAAGTATCAGCCAGTACAGTGCGGAATATTTGCAGGGTATCATGGTCGGATAGCCAGGAAAATGTTCTGGGTGAACAAGACAAATCGTATAAAGAGACTAAAGTTTGAAAAAGAGTATAAAGATAAGGGATCAGGCTTCTTTCTGGAATAGGGTCATATTTTCGGACGAAAGTAAATTTAATTTTATCGAGTCCAATGGGAGGCGTATGGTATGGCGCAAGGTGAATACAGAGATGAATCCTCAAAATCTCGTCCCTAAAGTAAGACACGGAGGAGGGTCCGTGCTCGTCTGGGGTTGTATGAGTGCCTCAGGAGTGGGTCCACAAAGTGTATATTAACATATTAAAGGAATATCTCCATACTAGTGCGCAGAAGATGGTTCTTGAAAACAATTTATTGTTCAGCAAGACAACGACTCCAAACATACAGCGGAAAATACTCGCTTGTGGCAACTCTATACAGGGGCGGATCCAGGACGGACTTCTGGGGAAGGGGCGGTCGGCAGTAATACTGCTACTTTTAAGAGCTCCAAACTTGTTATGGATGGGTTTATTTATATATAAAATAAGAAAGTTTCCTCTTGTGGGGGGCGATGGCCCCGATTGCCCCCCTCTGGATCTGCCCCTGAGGTTTGCTATCTTTCTCAAAGACTTATAATTCTTATGCACTTTAATAATTACTTTTCTTGTCTCCTCATTTGTTTCTGTTCAGTTGCTTCCCATTTCGACAGCCCACCGTGCAGTTTTTTCACTCCTATTCACAACTAAACTCATTCTGTTACTCGTCATGCTATACAGAGGTGTATACTCAGGTGAATACTAGTGAACCCCAGTTGTGGTATCTTTGTTTCGTATTCGTACGTCAGGTGTACGATCACTTTTTGCGTCTACTCCATACATTTTCTACGGAATTTATTTACTTTCTGACCATTAAACTTGTCTTTGTGGTTCTTTATTGATATATTCATAAAGCTTAGTTTTCATTATTCATATTGTGTGTGTTATTACACTTCTTAAATTTTCTGTTTCTTTTTCGCAGGCATTCTCGTTTCAATAGCATAGGTGTAAGAACACTTTCTGCGCTCACTGTATGTACAGTAAATACAAATTTATAATTTTTGACTTTACGAAGTATACAATGTAATTGTTCAATAATTAACATAAGCAGGCATTCATTAATTTATATTAATATAATAGTTAACAAAACTAATAAGCGGGTGATTGATGACTCAGTGGTAGAGTTTTCATCTATGGTATTCTAACCCAGGACATGTGGGTTTTCGATGGCTAATTTTGTGTTCGAAAATTTTCCCGGTGGTACTCTTGGTTCCCTTTCTTATATTTGTTCCATCATCACTCATTAACGAATTTAGTTTATCAAAACTCTATAGCCATATATTCATTCTGTCCGTCAGTGAAACAAACAGTCTCAAGAACTATCTGATGGATTACCAATCAATTTTGGCCATGATGTACAGAGTCAATAGTTAAGAATCGAGTTCCCTGATGAATGTAATATTCAAACCGGAAGCGGTACAAATCAACCATTTCCGGTTTTAACGTTAATCATTATATAGTAAATATGGTAATAGATAGCGAGAAGCGGTTTCCAGTAATCGACATATATAACATTCATGTAGATAGAATGTTACCCAGTTTGTGCATCTGCTGAAAATAATGAGCTTAGGTATTTAGAGAGCATTTTCCGCTTTAGAAAATGTGTGCTTGGTAAAGAATGTAGAGAATTAGCTGAGTCAGGCACGTAGCTAGAATATGGTAATAGGAACGGGGGGGGGGTCTGTCACGAAATACTGTGGTTATTTACCAGGGGCTCAATAATTCTAAACTATTTTATTGGCAACATATATTGGTTCGTTTAGCCAAGATTTCTAATGGGGGCATGATATGAAATACTGTGGTTACACACCAGAGGCTCGATCAATCTAAATATTTTACTGACAACATACCCATATTGATTGGTTAGGACAATAAAATGAGGATATATTAGTAAGTATTTTAATAAGAAGCTATGAAGAAATCTCGAGTAAAAGAATATAAAAAAAGTATTGAAAAAGATATCGTCTTCCGAGGTCATTCGAACGGTGTCGAGAATTTTGCGTCTGGGAAATTTGCGCCCTACCTCAAGAACAGGGAAAATTGCGCCTGCGATGTACCTCCACCGGGAAGTTTGAGCCCTGCGAAATAAAAGAACCTACTGGAGCATACGCATTTCCTCGGAGGGGCTGACATTACAGCATAAACAATCCTCCCCCACAACCATGCCATTTGTGATTTATTTTCATTGTGGCTATATAAGGGGAGAATAGACTTCAATATAAGCCAAAAGAACACAACGGATCAACGCAATCACTGCTTCTTCCAGAGATGATTTTGGGGGAACACTGGCCTCCCCAGAGCTCTCAGAGTGCCCCCTCGGAGGAGACCAAAATAATACGTCTATAATATAATAATAAATAGAATAGTACCAGCAGTGACCCCCCTCCGGAATACTAAATGTGCCCCCCGGAACATTTTTCCTGAAAGAACGACTGAACGCAATTGTGTGTTTGAAGTGTAATTCCAGCAAGTAAACACACTGTACATAGTTTTCTTGATAATATTACTGAACTGATTTTACATTCACTTTACATTTTCTTTTCTATATTTTGTGTCCTGAAAAGCCAAACAACTCGCAAGGATTGTGAACAGAGATATCTGGGTAGAGCCAAACAGCCTTTTGTAGATTAAATTATACTCTTTGATTATATTAATAAATAATTATATATCAGTCATTTATACGTTTATTGTAAATTTTGTAGTATAATGAAAAATTGTATTTGTATGGATTGCCCTTTAGTGAACTAAAATTGTATTTTTTCATTTGTTCGGAATATTATAACGGATGGAGTAACTCACTGAGACGATGAGAGGCAAGCCTAGTTCAAGTGCGAGTGGAAGTTACTTTACACAATACAATAATAAGTTGAATTGTAGGGCGCTAACATCCCAGTGCAAATATATAGCCGGCGCATTTTCCCCTCTTTTTGGGGTAGGGCGCAAATTTCCCGGGCGCAAAATTCTCGCATTCAAGGAAAATATAATGTCCGTGAAGTTGACAAGCCACTTATGTCAGACTCCAATTTCGACTTTAAACGTCGCTAGTGCTACGTTAGTGTTCGATAGTGACGCAAATCGTTAGTACTCCAACTGCATGCCAACACGCCCACTTCTAAGAATCATTTCAAAAATGAGGTTAACCGTTAGAGCAAGTAAGTGCTCATTGGTGCCATTAACATTAACGTTAAAGCCTCCATCGTACGGCCCTACACCACGTTTTTTGCTAGTCTCAATGCGTCCCTATATTCTCGCGAACATTCTGACGTGCCCAAGTTAGTTACTTTTTTTTGGGGGGGACTATTGTTTATCTGTTATTGTTTATTGTTTATTGCTAGTCTGCAGAGTAGTCCTTACATTAATATGCCATTGTCCTTGATAATCATTGCGTATTTACAAGCAATTTGTTATTACTGTTAGAAGATATCAAAAAACAACAGATAAAATCTACTACTTAACGGTTCATATTTTTCTTTTACAGTACATAAACGATTAATAATAATAATAATAATAATAATAATAATAATAATAATAATAATAATAATAATAATAATAATAATAAGACTATTCCAGCATAAAAGTTATCAATTGCATCACACTGGCAACAAGCGACGCATATTTTAACTTCATAAAAAATCGTTTCTCACGATTTTCTGGAAAACTACGTATGATAACATCTTCATTATGTCAAGTTGTTTATCTCAGTGTGGTATATGTCTTACCTCTGGACAATATCACAGTAAAACAAAAATTAAATATTAGGAGTACATCGTACTTTTGGACTACATCTCATTAACCATGGGAAGATTGAGTAGTGTATACTTTAGGATGTAAGTTTCAGCTTAACTTGCATCATACATTCTTAACTAACTAACTAACTAACTCTATGGCCTATGGAACCCGGAGGTTCAGTGCCGCGTTCACAAAAGCTCTCCACTGACTTCTATCCTTAGCTAATTGGATCCAGTTTCTACTTTGTATTCCTATCTCTGCGAGATCCATCTTAATATTATCCTCCCATCTGCGCCTAGGCCTTCCTAATGGTCGTTTTCCTATGGGTCTACCAGTCAAGACTTTGAAAGCGTTTCTACTTTCTTCCATTCTAGCTACATGACCTGCCCACCTAAGCCTCCTAGACTTGACGACCCTAACAATGTTGGGTAAACCGTATAAACTATGTAGTTCCTCGTTATGAAGCTTCCGCCATTCCCCATTCTCGTTCCTCTTGGGTCCGAATATTCTTCTCAGGATCCTGTTCTCAAATACTTTCAGTCTATGTTCTTCCCTCAGAGTAAGCGACCATGTTTCGCAACCATACAGAACAACAGGCATGATTATCGTTTTATATATTTTAAGCTTCAAATTCCTCGACAGAATTCGCGACGACAAGAGATTTTGAACCGAATAGTAACACGAATTCCCTGCTTTTAGTCGACATTTAATTTCTTCGTGAATATGATTTTCGTCTGTTAATATTGATCCTAAATATTTGAAAGTATCCACTTTATCAAAAGTATTATTTAATATTTTAACACCTCCACAATTTGCCGTATTACGGTCCCGACGCACTTCCATGTATTTAGTTTTCTCTGCATTTACTTCTAAACCCATGTCCCTGCAAGCGTTTAATAATATCTCTGCATTTATTTCTACTGTTCTCCTATCATCCCCTATTAAATTTACATCATCAGCATATGCCATAACCTGGTGAATGCCGTTCAACTCTAGGCCCTGGTTGCTATCTTTGATTTTCCTTATGGCGTATTCCAGCACAAAGTTAAATAATAATGGCGACAACGCATCTCCTTGTTTCAGGCCATTTTCGACGTGGAAGCTCGTGGACAAAAATTTTCCTACCCGGACTTAGGATTACAAAAAGGAAATTTGTTCGTTTGCATTTGAACAAAATTCTTAGGATTACAAAAAGAAAAAATATTTTTTCCGAAATCCGGAATTTTTCCGAATTTCGTTTTTTTTCCGAATTCCGGAATTTTTCTGAATTCCGGATTTTTTTCCGAAATCCGGAATTTTTCCGAATTCCGGATTTTTTCCGAATTCCGGATTTTTTCAGAATTCCGGATTTTTTCCGAAATCCGGAATTTTTCCGAATTCCGGATTTTTTCCGAATTCCGGATTTTTTCCGAATTCCGGATTTTTTCCGAAATCCGGAATTTTTCCGAATTCCGGAATTTTTCCGAAATCCGGAATTTTTCCGAATTCCGGAATTTTTCTGAAATCCGGAATTTTTCCGAAATCCGGAATTTTTCCGAATTCCGGAATTTTCCGATTTTACTTTCCGGATTCCGGAAAGTAAAAATTCCGGAATTGGCCATCCCTAAACAAAACCCATCTTTACTCATATTGAAGAGATATTTTTAATTCTAAGTCATGGAAGATGAGAATGAGGTCAGTGAAACAAGAAATGATGCAGAACAGTAATATACCTGTAAAAACTTGTTGGATTCATGGTTGTGGTTATTTCTAATTTCGTTTGAATTTTGGAACAAGATATTCATTTCAATAGACTGGGCCAAAAATAAGCTCCAGGATTCTAAGATAAACTTACATGATACAATTCTGGGTTTAAAGGGTCTTGGAGAAATTCAACTTAAAGTGCTTTATTTATGTGTTTACCGGCGGTAAACGCGATAACATAGAGAAATTGCAACTGATATATATATATATATATATATATATATGCGTGGCGCGGATCCAAGGGAAGGGCTATAGGGTCTATAGCCCCCCTTGACGCTCAGGTATACACTGGATAAAATGGGTTTCAATCCTACTTTCTTTATACTAGATAAAGTGGCAAAGTATGGTTTAGCCTCTCCCTTGATCATATTCTGAATCCGCGGCTATATATACGGATATAGGAACGGCAGAAGCGAACATAGTAGTATATCACATTTTCTAACTGTAGAGTAACCTGGAAAATAATGTTGGCCATCCCCATGCATGCAACGAAATGAAATGACATCTTTCAGTTTTACGTCTCACGATTATGCCGTTTAGGCTAAGGGAGACGATGATGATTAAGCAAGTGAATGATAATGGAGGAATGTGTGGAATAAGAATGTGGGAGAAAACGGAGATACTCCGAGAAAATCCAGGAATACGATGTTGTCCACCACGAAAACTTACTTGGCCGGGTATTGAACTAGGAACAACACGCAAATGCATAAAATGCAATGATACATACCAAACAAGTTTCCCTCTGCCATCTGCAGATACATTTTCGAAATTCAACTACCTACCACTCTACTATGGTTCGATCACAACCAATTCCACTTAATAACCGAAGATAGCAATTATCATTATGTTAGGCCGAGCTACTTATATATATCTATATCTATCTATCTATCTATCTATCTATCTATCTATCTATCTATATATATATATATATATATATATATATATATATATATATATATATATATATATACGTATATATGTGTGTTAGATTCGTTATTTTTACTTTGCTCTCAATATAAGATAAACACAATGGGCTCCACAAAACAAATCTTAGGTGCCCTACTGAGATTCGATCACAGTATCAACGTAAGTATGACAACAAAACTATGATCATACACATTATACAAGCACAGAAGAGCCCGAACTCTTTCAGTAAAAAACATCATCATATGCAGATCTAGTTGCTTAAGGATCGTGATTCGTGAGTTAATACGAAGGAACCTCTGATTTAACACAAAATATGTGTGTACAATGGAGTAGGAAAACAAAAAGATGCGCATTGAAAATCAAAAGAACATTTTCCATAAACAGAATAGACCCACAAAAGTCTTCGCAAAGACTTGCATGTTGAAGTAATTTGATGTACATTTAAATGAATAAAACGAAGAAACAATTCTTAATTTGGAAAAAGTAATAGAACATTTGTTGTACGTCGGGTATTAATTTCTTCTGTATTACATAACTAAATTATGCTTTATTCTTTCTATTACACTAACTAAAATCGCCACCAAGTACGTGTATCAGGAATCTATAGCATAAAGCGGAATCTGAAACCACTCAGATTTACGTCTGAGGTTTTGTACCCTAATTGGGTGTCAATTCGAAATTCACACGCGCAGACAACACACTCGTATGTAAATATCCAATACAGGATCTTTACATATTAACGAAAAATAAAAAAAGTCACAGTTACAAAAACAGAGTAATGTATTCCTAAATCAAAGTATTCTGCAGTAAGAAAAATCATTAAGAAACTATACATTAGTTTTACTTTTATCATGTTTTTCGCTCCCATACCAGGCCGGTAGCCAGCCCAAAAATGTAGGGGGGCCCGGCTGAAGTTAGGGGGGCCCGATCGAACCATATTATAGTTCATCACCATATTATAGTTCATTTGCAAGCCTAAAGTGAAAATTTTAGTGGGGCAGCCCCCCTAGACCCCCTGGATACGGGTCTGTCCCATACGTCCCGGTTTAGCCACGACTATCTCGAATTTCTCCCTCCTTTATTTATTTATATATATTGGAAGAGTTCAAATATTACAAGACAGTACGTCTCTGAAAAAAATATAGCTTTATTGTAAAAGTGAAATCCCCGCGTCGCTGGGGTATAATACTTCAAACTCATATGTAGAACGGAAACTTACATCACATTTATTACGCAGTGTTGCAAACTAAAGTGATTAGAGCATCTCAAACATCTAAAAAAAATAGCAACAAAATTTTGAATGCTTCTAAAACAGTAATAATGCAAATGACAGTAACTGTGTAAAGTACGTGCGGAGTGCTTTAATGTCGAATACTACAATCGTCATAAGATGTATTTTGAATTAGGTTGAAAGGAAGTTAGAAGGAATTGAATTTTTTTTTCAAACGACTTTATTTCAAAAAAGGGTTCAGATAAGTAGCACATCGAATTACGTACGTGATTTTCAATATATATAAAGATCATATTGCCGTTTTCAGCAATTTCATATCTCAAACCACTCGGGAGAAATGAAAATATGATAACATTTGATATATTGCTTAAAATGGCGTATTTGTGGCACCTTTTCAAAGTAATTTTATTTATTTTTATTTTGTAACACTGCAACAACACTTTTTGATAGGTCTCGGAATTACATACTTTTAAGCAGTGTTGCAAACTTTACGGGTGTTTACTGTATGTCCAGAAAGGCTTGAGATATCAAGTTGCTGTAGACGGGCACTATCATCTTCACACCTATTCAAAACCATCTATTGGTGCATGGTGTTCTTGATTCAATCCCAGCTCGCGCCAAGTGAGCTTTGTGGTGGACAAACACCGTGTTTGTGGGTTTTCGTGGAGTTCTTCCGTTTCCTCCGACTTAATTCATTCCGTTATTTCATTCATTTCTCATCATCACCGTCACCTTTAGCCTAGCTCTCATAACCGTTGGACGTAAAACTTAGAAAATTTCATTTCTTTCTTCATTTCAAAATCATCTATGCAATTGGCAAGGTACTTGTGTAGGCAGTTTTTCGAAATAGAGGCTTTTGAAAAAAGTCAAACATTCAATTCCTTGTATCTTTGTTCCTATTCGTTCGAAATCCGTCATATTATGTACCGGTACATAGTATTAGGCACGAGAGTACGGGAAAGTGGGATATATATTTGAACATCTGTTTTCGAACATTCGCTTTTGCTTCCAAACATTCACTAAATTTCTTAATAGTACTGCAACACATGCTACATATAATATACACTACTATATTTGCCATAAAATCGAGCATTTTGTTTGAACTTGTCATTCTGTGCAAAGGTGTAGGAGGTGTCGTTCAAATGTACTCCTTTGGGGACTGAATTGAAACAAACATGGGGTAGATTTGAACTTACTTGGGGCAGTTTTTGACAAGCCATTATTTTACTACAATAATCTTTATTTTCAGGATGAATTCGTTTACGAACAACAAAGCTAATGAAACAAAGCCGTAAGGTTTAAGGCACAAGAGATAACTAATCGTACATGGCAAGGAAATAATAATAATAGTAATAAGACCTAAAACATATATGCTGTACTTTATACGTTAGACCAAAAAATCAATGTAATATGTGAACAACTTATCTATAGGCGTAGGTGTGCTCTGAAGAAAATTTAATATATATATATATATATATATATATATATATGGAGTATGTTTAGCACAAGGGGTCCAGAAGCGCGTAAAAAAACGCAAGATTTACATGAGAAATGAATGATGCAAGTACTTAGACGTAACCTAACGTAACCAAATCTAACCTAACCTAACATAAACTTACCTAACCTACCCTAAACTAACCAAATGTGGACAGAAATTACCAAAATTGTAACATTTTCTAGAGAAAAGAGCTGGACCCCTTCTGCTAAACATAGGCCATATATATATATATATATATATATATATATATATATATATATATATATATATATATATATATATATATATATATATATATATATATATATAATATTATCATAGTAGATTATCTGTGAAAATATAATCCTAGTCTATTATAATAAAATTTATCTTACTCTAAAATTCTGAAAATTAACATGAAATGGCAGAATTTTGCAGTACTCTTCGTCTCTCCAGTTAGGAAGTCTACACACAATATCAGCAGCTGACACTGAATATTTGTCTTCCTTTTCTGAGAATACTAACATGTTGCTGCTAAATTTACGTTTCAGAAAAGTAGAGGTAGAACATAGGTAGAACAATGTTGAAATGTGCCCCGTAATTTTTGTTTAAAACTGCCCCAACTGGCATGACAAAGCAAAATTTGGTAATACGCAGACAGTACTAGCTACTGTAAAAGACAAAGGGTAACACAAGATAAGTAAACAAATGTACTTACTTCTGCAATGAATGGCAGATAATATCAAAAGACAGAAAAAAAATCTTACAAAACTTCAGAGAAATTCCAACTTTCCACCCCACAAATGTAACAAAGTACTGCTGTTCATCAACAGTTGCACTGAAATGGCAGTTAACAGTTGTCAGTCATGTAATGCAGTGTAGTCAAGCTAAAAATTTTGAAACCACCAGACATACTATTATTCCTGGCCTGTTGAGTCAAGTGGTAAAAATTAACAATTTTTGCTTTCAGCGTTGATAATCACATAGTACATCGAACGGTAATAAATACGTACTATAACAAAACTGTAATAAACTGTGGCAAACGTTTAAAAAAAATGATTTAGCATATCAAGAAAAGCTACCAATTCAAATAGAACCGGAAATAATAGAAATTTACTATTTCCGGTTTCACTGTAGAGTTTTATAGAACAAACATGGCAAGATATACCGAGAAGCGTTTTTTTGAAGTCGATTAATCGTCCGAAGAATATTATTCCATCTCCGACTTCATGCCTCTAGTGAAACCACAAGTTGCCCTACCAGTGAGTATTTTCCGTAGACTTGACTTACCTGGGTAAGACGTTGAAGGACATCTCCAAAAAGGGATTACAGAATTGTTCCCAAATTGCTCGTCGGTCTCAATGATGAGATGAGCATTAGGCACCGAGAGGTTCGGATGTCTAGTCCCAAAAACCTCACGGACGATCAGACGGTCATCCAGACCATAATGCACACAAACATCACTCACACACACACATCAAAAACACACTGGGCTAAATGACACTATACTTATTTATTAGAATACTATTAAAAAAGAAAAATAAACAAGAGAAACGATCACAGCACTTAACACTGCACGTGTATAATTCTTTCCATTAATAAAATCACACTTTACTTTCTCACTGCATTATAGCCCTTGGTCACATTACCGGTATATATTAGAATTGAAGATTATGATAATAATTTCACTAAATATGCTTTTCTCACACCATTAATGCACTTGGGGAATTAGCACTGGGGAAAGATGTCACTGGGATAATCCCACGAAGTAATATAGTTGCTACTCCAAACAATCCTGAAGAGTCGACACGAGTCTTCAGCCAAATTACGTAGTCTCCGAAATGGAAGGCGCATTATAACTGGTACGCACAAGGTGTGTGAACCTGGGGTTTACTGATTGAGGCTAGCCGTAAGAAAATGTCCTTCACCGGCTAATAGCTAGTGCCCCTTAGCAAAACATTATACTTCATGCTCGACACGACGTGCGTGGTTGCTGCCTTGAAACATGAAGTAACACTCCTCGAAATTAGAGGTTCGAGACACGAGCTGCATTCATCGAAGAATCAATGTTGGCAGTTCATTCTTTAAAGCACTCAGGTTAAATCACCAGTATGTACATGCAAATAGAACATAAAAAAGAGTTGACGATAATATTAGTCCACTGGCCACGACGCACGAGACATTGCGATAACTTGACCGTGAGAATGTTTAAATAACAAACTGGTAAAGCGATGTGGCTGGCGTCGCTCTGGTGTTCGAACATCTGGTCAGCTAGTATTTCCATAAACGATTTAAGAAAGTACTTAATTCAGTTCCAAATGACTGTAGAATATATACTGTGCATATTAATAAGTCAGGTAGAAACACTGAGAAGGTTCGTCGTTCACTGAAACGTTCTCACCACAAACTAACGTTTCGGATATACTGTATATATAGGAAAAACGATGAAAGACTTCTTTGTTCAATTGCGTGGGAAGAAAACAGTTCCCATCAAAGAAAGAACTTATTGGCGTAGCAGAATATAGTAGAAATCGAAAAAAAATATTACTGTCTTTCCAAAATATACAGAGCGTCCACAAAAAATATTTCTTAACCTGGTGACGGTTATAAATCTATATTACTTCAAGTTTGAATATTAATTTTCATATAGAAAAAACTGGAGGCGATAGCAAGAAATAGCTTTTTGATTTGGCTTCATCATTTCAAAAGTAAGTTACATCTCTGCCTTTATTCCTGTATAGGAAACCAGGAGTCTTTGATTTACTACTACTACTAGTAGTTGTTGTTGTAGTAGTTTCTAGTAGTTTCCGTATTGAATTCCCATAGTTTGGAAGTCTTCCACGGTTTTACAATGTGAAATAAAAACTCAGTTGTTTAAAATTATTTTCCTCACTTCAAAACTGTATGCAATTTAATCCGAACAAAATCCTTCACTCATTTTATTATTCAAGGAAAACTGTTGCCATTCCACTGGCAATAGCCCTTACTAAATTACATTGTGTATGTGGCTTACCGTGCATCATTTTGCAGCAAGGACACAATGTTTACATATGGGAACACACTCGTGTCTTTCTATCACTCTTCCGCTCTCTCTAAAGGCATACTCTCTATAGAAAATGTTGTTCTTGGTTCGAAACCCTTTTGTCTTCTCATGTACTATAACTACGTGAATGAAACTTGGCAGAAACACGAGGACATGTAGTACTTTTTGAGATATCTTTCTCGTAGGTACTGGGTTTGGAGTCGCGATAGGTTAAAGGAAGAACCATTTCCACGAAACTTTGCAGAAAATGTTCCGAATTTCTCCTGAATTTATGAATCGTAATACATAAAATTTATGTCTTAATAGTGACGACGCTAGAAGGAGGCAAGGGAATGGGAGCCCTCGGTCACATCGTCCGCTTCCCCGCCCTACTGCTTACCCCCAGGCATGTTGTATTGTGACGTAAATCAAGTAACACAAAATTATTATTTTCAATACACATAATATAACTGCCCCCCCCTTCCAAATTATGTCTCTGCCTCTTCACCTGCCTAGCCCCGCTTCAGAAATTAAAGCTGGCGTCGTCACTGGGTCTTAATACATTCAAAAGCTTTTAGACAACTGGGAACGAACCAGTGGCCCCGCGTAACGTAGTCGCTAACACTCTTGCTTTCGGTGTGAGCTGTCCCGGGTTCGATTCCTGGTGGGGACATTCGATCGAAAAAGTATAAAACGCTTTTTCAGGCCAGCCACCATGAATGAGATTTTCCTGAGTTTTCCTCATTCACACCAGGCAAATGCCGGGGTGGTACCTAACTTACAGGTCCCAGGCCGCTTCCTTCTTTTCCTTTCCCCGGATCGTGTGCTCGCCAGGGGCGTCATTCTTCAAATGTAACGGACTAAATGGCCCTAGATGCCGAAAAACTCAGAAATCTAAATCCTAAAACATCCTGGAAACGAAGCAGGCCCGCAACCAGCCACAGACGTTTGGGGAGCATGAATATGTTAGGGGGGCCAAGTCATTAAACATTCTCTTACCAATAGTTAAATTGTGTTTTTTTGTATTAATAATAGCATTTTGTGTTAAGGTTTGGAGACGCCACGAAAAGATTGGGGGACCAGGACCCCCTAACCCCGCTCTGGTTGCGGGCCTGGAACGAACCATGAATCTTAAATAATTATTAGAGCCGTAGCTTTCTAATTGCATATCTTTAATGTGCTTTTAAAATATGATTTTAAATGTTTAGTAACTTTCGAACGTTGGTCAAGCATCTGAGAACCCAATAGTAGCCAACAGAGGTAGGTTTCAGTTTATTCTCTGGCATCTAATATTAATTTTCTGACATCACTACCTCCAGTTTCGCCTTTGACAACATATGGCAAGTTTAAACACTTTTATAAGTGTATGAATAGGGCTAAAAAAAAAAAAAAAAAAAAAAAAAAAAGTATTATCCACAAACATAGAGGGACAACCATGCTTTAATATAACAATTAAGCCGTTGGGTTTGTTCCATCTACACACTTTTATCTACACCCTCTCCACCCCCTTTTTTCACACAGAGAGCTCTATAGGTTTGAGGTTTTTTAGAGGCAAGCATTATACCTTACCGCTATTATTCATCAACACCTACATTTTTGTTTAGCTTCGTAGTTTGTTTTCCCCCCAACAGAGAACCTCCAACGCGACACCCTTTTGAAGCTACGGGTTTCAAGCAACTTTCGCTGCAAAGCGCGGCGGTGTTTTAAGTTTATTTCTTGACGCTTGGTTTAAATTATGCTGTGGGGGCAACATTATGACACAATAGATTTAATTTTTTTTTCTTTCGTTACTTTAAATCGCGTTAGTAGAGCTTTCACACGGGAGGAAGGGTTAGGGAGGTGAGCGGATCTGACAGGAAAGAACACACTGACTTTTGTGGCTTTTTTTTTTTTTTTTAACCCGAGAAGGGAGGTTATATTTCAAAAGCTTTGTTGCGTTCACACAACGGGAGTGTAGAGAAAAAGAAAAGAGGTTGCTCTATAGGTGAAAACTGGGAGATCATGAATCAAAAAACAAATCAAAACAAATGTGAGAGGTTTCTCTTTTTTTATGTCTCCTTTCACCGTTTTCCCTTAGTCCCACTCGTATATCAACCTGTTAAAAGCTCAGATTAAAGATCCAATTCAAATTTCACTTTTTACCCTCCTTTACTAAAGGAAGGAAATATCATATATTGTGCTGTCTTCAGATTTTCAGCCCTAAGTTTTTTTTTTTTTATAGGAGTCAAATTTTATATACAGTATTTATTGATTTTATTTTTACTCGGGTCTCGTGCTCTCCTACACATCAAGTCGGAGTCGAGTCATGTGGTTACGCCTTCGAATCGAAAGCACATACAAGCAGGGGAGAACTTCTGGGACGGACTTCTGGGGGGCGGTGGGTTGTAATACTGCTAATTAGAGATACTTTTGAGAACTCCAAACTCTGGGATGGGTTTTATTTATATATAAAATAAGAAAGTTTTCTCCCCTCGGAAGGGGGGGGGGATCGCCTGGATCCACCCTTGCATCCAAGAATTTACATTTCGTATAGCTTTTATCAGAATTAGACGCTATTACCACCGAAAACAAGAAACATTCAGAAGTATTTCTTTCTAAATACCTAGCCAGAGGTCATCACTTTGACCAAACTTGACTCAAACTCAAAACTCACATCATTTCGGCTTCATATAGGATATGTCCAAAATTGCGAGATCGGCGTTCGCGAATCCCAAGCTCAAACTTCATCGGGTTTTGTTCTCAATAATTGAGCACGACCTCGAGCCGAAGGAAGTGACTTCGAGCGCGAGTAAATGCGAGCCCAATTGACGTGAGTGAGCCCGAGCCTCAATGAAATATGTGAAAGTGAGCCTGATTGAAGAAAGTGGGCCCAAGCACAAATGAGTGGAAGTTCGACTGCCAACAAAATTGAGAGAAATTAACCTGGCCTCGAGTGATCATAAGCCACATTGAACTGAGTGAGCGCGAGTCCAGTTGAGAGAAGTAAGTTCGAACCTCAATGAAATAGTGAGCCCAACTGAGTGAAGTAAGCCCGAGTGTTTAATGAACGAGAAATGTGTGAGTGCGAACGGAATTGAGATTAGTAAGTGCGAATCCAATGTAAAATGGCCGTCTATGAATCATATTCATACCATCATTCCAACTTGACCTCATCTTCACGTTAGAATTTTGGAATTAGCGCTCCCTCAAATTCATGCTCTGATCGTGAGAATGAGAATCAGTAAACGTGAGTACTAAAAATTCTTGAATTTGGGTACTTACTGTATGTCCCTAACTCAAATTCGATTTCTATTGCGTGTATGAGTAAAAGCTAACAGGGCTTGAGCAATGTCAAGAAAGAACTACACTATCGTAGTTGTTTCTTTTGATGTCACAATAAATCATGATCATCTTAGGTATTCTGCCATTATTGGCTGATCATTTGTCACAACTGAGAAGCTTCTATGCTCCACGGTCTTCCGCTAACCTCTTCGTCTTCACGTACGATCTTTCTGTTTTGATTTCGTCCATCAATTTTACCCTCCTTTGCCCCTTCCCTCTCCTTACTGCCAACATACCTTCTAGCACGTCCCTGATGATAGAGATCCTTCTTAGACAATGTCCCAAACAGTTTCTTTTCCTCTTTTAAATAATATCTAAACAATTATTTTCTCCCACCACCATTTCTAACTCTTCTCATTCGTTTTCCTCTCGACCCAACTAATTCTCTCCATTCTTCTCCACATCCACATTTCGAAAACCTCCAGTTGTTTTTTTTCTTCATAATTTTTGCGTACTGTCCATGTTTTTGCTCTAAACACTACAATACTTCATATGTAGCGTTTTATGAGTCTTTTCCTCAACTCTTTATTCAAGGTCCCACCAAACAGATTTTTCTTCCTCCCAAAGACTTTTTTCGTCATTTTTATCCTTCCTTTTGCTTCACGTTCGCACTTTATTTCACAAGAAAATCAAAAAGAAAATCTGTTGCTAAACAAGATAAAACACTTTAGAGCAGTGGTACCCAATTGCATCACAGTTGAGAATTCCACTTTTATCTTCAAGGCCCCCTCATCTTTAAATTTTGGTAACTGTGTAGTAATTGTAATTGAAAGGTAGGTAGCAGTATTAAGAATCGTCACCAAGCCCCCGTCTCATGTTTTTGAATTTTAATAAATAACTTAAAGAGAGTGGAGTATATTAAAAATATAGTAAGGCAAGTATTATCTATAAAATTCTATAAATCAAATAATAACGGTTTCCAAACCATTCCTTACAGAATAAGAATTTGGGTTGGCAGTTGATGACGTCATATGGAGGATTTTGAGAACAGTTATTAGTTCATATAATATTGTAAAGCATCACTTCATGCTTCATAACAAACGATTTTAATGTCTATACATTTTGAATAGGTTTTAAATCAAGTGACGTAGTTCTGTACCTCCCTTTGAGGGGATAATTTACACTGTTCATTTCTTCTTTACTTGTATCACAAATCCTATATTTGTGCCAAATTTAGTTTTCACATCTACAGGAAATGCCACTTTGATTTTGATTAGTGTGTTTATTAGGATTTCTCGTAAATGGTTGAAGAAAAAAATATTAAAATTTTATAAAGGTAGAAGTTAGTGACGTAGCCAATTTTTTCTACTATTCTCATGGGAGGCGATTTGTTCTACTATTTTCATTGGAGGAAATTTGTTCTACTATTTTCATCGGAGGCGATTTGTTCTACTATTTTCATTGGATACGATTTATTCTATTATTTTCATGGGAAGCGATTTGTTCTACTATTTTCATGAAAGGCGATTAGCTTTATTTTCGTAGGATACTATTTGTTCTACTATTTTCATGGGATACGATTTGTTCTAGTGTTTTCATGGAAGGCAAAGTTATGGAAGTTCGACAAACTAGCGAGCCAAAGAACTTGGCTGGCGAACTTCCGTATGCCCTAATGTACGACGAAACATGTTAGTAATATAACATTATTATTCATTTATTTTCGCATATCTTGTTCATATTTGTAATCACAATTTCTCAAGTTATCAGTTATCAGTACCCTGTTCTCTAATTTGAAATCTTTAATATTTGATATCAAATTAAATTGAGAAAAGAAAATGTATACACATTGTTCCAACTTTACTCGATGAGTGGACCTGTCTAGTTAAAGTTAATGGGATGGAGTGTATTAAAAAAAAAAAAAAAAAAAAAAAAAACTATTTACAAACACATGAATCTGTCATGTTACCGATATCGAAATACAACTTGCGTCTTGAAAACGTAATAATAATAATAATAATAATAATAATAATAATAATAATAATAATAATAATAATAATAATAATAATAATAATAATAATAACAATCATTGTGTTTACTATTTTCATGTTCTGATTTGTAGTTTGGAGTAGGCGAATTAATTACCTTCTCGCTAATAACAGAGTTTGTGTTCGAATGTCTGGTCCGACCACCTTCACTGAGTTTCTTTGTTGTTATTTCTATGTTTGTGCAAGCGACTAGACATATACTTTACCATAAGATCTGATAAATTTCCTTTAGAACTATTCTTTCTCCTTCTAAATTTTAAAAGTTTCCACGATAAACTGTCATTGACTGTTTATGAAACTTTACTAAACTTTAGCAATACTTGTAAACCAAATTAAAAAAGAAAATGTATCTATTAGTAAGCAACTTTCTATGTTCCTAATGAAAATGAAATGAAATCTTTGTTTTACGTCTCAAGATTATTCCGGCTAGGCTAAAAGAGACGGCGACGATGAGAAATGAATGGAATGAAGAAAGTTTGAGAACTCCGAGAAAACCCACGCACATGGTGTTTGTATACCACAAAGCTCACTTGGCGCGAGCTGTGATCGATCCAAGGACCCCATGAACCAGAAATGAATTCTCTTTTACTGAGCCACCTCAGCAATGTATCGTGTCTTAATGAAAAAGAAAAGTACTTTATTCCTCTTTATAACGCTGCTCATGATCATATAAATTTGTAATATGGTTTCTTTGATACAACTTGCAAATGTTGACATTTTATTAACCTCATACCTTGTCAGGGGCGGATCCAGAACCGACTTCTGGGGGGGCGCTGGGTTGTCATACTGCTACTTTTAAGGGCTCTAAACTTTGCCGTGGGTTTTATTTATATATAAAAAATAAGAAAGTTTCCTCTTCTGGGGGGGGGGGGGCGATCGCAAACGACCGAGCCAAAGAACTTGGTTGGCGCACTTCCGTATGCCCTAATGTACCCATATGCCCTGGATCCGCCCCTGTACCTTCTTTCGTATTTTTCTCCTTTGATATTGCTGGACAGAAAAAAATAAAATAGGAAATTTGTAGAATCATATACTAAAAGTTCACAATTCTTTTTTTAAACTCTATTGTGTGAACGTGTTGCTCTAGTCAAGTAAATGCGATCTACAAATCAAGTGTAGTTGTCCTAGATTTAATATGTTGTAATAACGTGTACGAGCAGCTATTCTCAAAGCGATAATAAAATACATATTTCTATTTGCTTAGAAATAGTATATTATGACATGCCTTCCGTACTTACTAAAGTGAATGTTCGCTTTAACTCTCAGCTCCAACTACAGGACGAAAATTTTTTTACATAACTTAAGACTCATTTTGCAAATATATAATCAGATCCCCTAAGGTGTTTCGTCGCATATAAGAAATTAAAATAAGGCAACGTCATTCCAAGGACAGCTGAAGAATTAAGCTTTTGCGCCAGATGGTGGTAATGTTTCATCTTAACATTTATGTCTGCTTTTGCAATAACATAACTTTCGGGCTTTGTTCTTATGTGTTGAAGTTTTGTGCTTTTGTTTCGTGAAGTTTGATTTAGTTTATAGTTTTATACAGACTATATGTTTATCCTATGTTTATTAGTTGATAAAGTAGAATTCTACAATCAGATTGGAGTATAAACTATTACTTATTTACATCCGAACATCTGCAGTCGAATTAACCGGGTTTTCGGTTTTGGTTGCAACGTTAGTCATATTGAACCATTGTAGCACATACTGCTTTTATGTAAAATCTCCCGCATACGCATGTACATAAGATTGCGAAATATGAAAAATAAAATTACCGGCTTCTGCTCATAATCCTCGGAACAGATTAACAATATCGGTATTTTAAATGCTGGAATACAGAGCGATCGAAAAGTCCTCGAACCCAAACTTAAAAAAAAAAAAAAAAAAAAAATTGGGACAGTAGTTATCACGAGAAGGTAAATATTTCTGTATAAACTGATTTGTTAGGTCTTGGCTATACACAACCCAAGAGATGGCACTGGGGAGTGGCACTAGCAGTCGTAGCGAAGAAATAAACTACATAAAGTGCTGTTAGCAAAATAGTCACTCCAGTTGCAAGGATGAGTTTGTCGGTGAATGAGCGTGTGTTTTTGTTAGAGAGGAGTATTTCAAAACTGCATCATACAGTGCTACAAACGAGAACTTTGTGTCGGGTGTCTATTGAGTAAATCAACTATTTATGCATTAATCGAGATTTCGTGAACATGACAGTGTGTATGATAAGCCGCGTACTGGGCCCTACGCGTTTTGACGAATGATGTTTTGGAAGACGTCGCCGCACGATTGCAACATTCACCACAGAAAGGACTTCGGCGGTTATCGCAACAAGTGGGCGTATCATATGTCTCTGCATAAAAAGCAACAAAACGGTTAAAATTACAACCATATCACGTGAAAGCCGTTCAGTAGCTGCGACCAGGTGACAATGGTGCTCGAATGATGTATTGTCGGCGGTTTCAACGATTCACTCGCAAGAGCTGCTTCGTGGCTAATCGGTTAGAATACGCGCCTTTGGCGTGGGAGACCCGGGTTCGATTCTTACCTGGAGCTCATGTTGCACGGATTCCACGGTAATCAGTAGGTCCCGTCTCATATAGCCTCGCTGCTGAGAGGGACGTTAAACACCAAATCAATAATAATGGTTCACTCGCAACAATATTGCTGTCCTTGATAAGGTGTACTTTACAGACGAGGCCTGGTTCCATTTGACAGGTCATGTTAATGCATAGAACACTAGCTATTGGTCCACTGAAAATTCACATATCTTACATGAGACCCACTCCACGCGCAGAAAATTGGTGCCTGGTGTGTCGTGTCCAGATCATGAATTAATGGACTATTTTTTTTTCGAAACCCCAGTGAACTTCATTGTGTACCAGGACATTATACAGTAGTTTATCGCGCTTTAGGACGCTGGTGAACTAGATGTGTAGTTACGGTAAGACGGGGCAACATGACATACGTCCAATGACACCATGGCATTTCTGCATGAGTTTTTTGATGACCGCTTAATTTCAACAGGTCTTTGGCCACCAAGATCACCCGATTTGACTTACCCGAATTTTTCTTTTGGGGTTATTTAATGGGGAAAGTCTACGAAAATAATTCCCCCAATTTAGATACACTAAAAACGAACGTCTCTCGGTGCATTACTGCAATTGATATGCTTGTGTTGCATTGCGTAGCACGAAACATGTGTCGTTGCAATGTATGCTGCAGTAAGGGTGCAACTTTCAGCATCTCTTGTGACGCGCTTACATCCACCCAGATATTCTTCAAGAGAGGTTGCCTGAGGAATTTGTTAGCTGATTACTGTGCTCCTATGTGTGTGTTATTTAGTACTTGTGTTAATGTGATTATTTTGCTGTTAGTAGTTTATTTCTTCTCCACGACTGCTAGCGCCACTCAACAGCGCTACCGTATCTCCTGTGTCGTGTATATCCAAGACCCTAGCAAATCAGTTTACAGAGAAATATTTACCTTCTCGTAATAACTACTGCCAACAAAATTTTTTTTGAAGTTTGGCTTCGGAGACTTTTCAACAGTGGCGAAGGGTGGTAAGAGGCCCTGAGGCCCGGTCTACCCATTACTTTCAGAAATTATAATTTATAATTAATTCATTTTCCTTGCACAGAATGCATGATATTTTCTAAGTTGAAAAAGAAAAATTGTTCGATAAAGTAATCGTGGTTGGCACCACTGCTGGGAGGCTCACCGAGCAGTGTCTCAGGAGGCAGAAGAACTACCGCCAAGCTACTCAGAAAATCCGGCGAGAGAACGTGTTGGAAATGACGTTTTCTTCACCAGCGTATAACCTGCAAAAGAGACCGGCCTCAGCGCTTATCGACTTTCGTTTCTACCTACTAGTTTCTCTCGAGACCTTCGATTTCGATTCGATATATCAAACAAATAAAGAGCAAGATAACGTGGGCTCCATTCCGTTCCAACTTTGCTTAATTTTGCGGACTCTAACGCATCACAAAAACTGGCACAAGAAATTCTAAAGGCGGCACGCCTATTATCGCAAACTAATGCACCTTTATTCCGTTGCGTTGGCGCAAACCTGTACGAAATCAGACTCGTTGAGTTCATTAGAAAGAGTGTGTTTTTGAGATATTGTGAGTGATTTTTTTCTTACATTTGCAAAAGTGAATGAGAGAAAATGTCAATAAGTGGAGAATACGAATATACGTAATATAATTGCTATTAAAGAACCTTCCATGTCAGTGGTCTTTTGAAAATTAATGTGTTATTAAGGAACGAAGACTAACGCCTGTGTTGAAAATAGAACAAACAGAGGGCAAGAGAGTTTTAAATGCATTGGTACAATATATATATATATATATATATATATATATATATATATATATATATATATATATATATATATATATGTGTGTGTGTGTGTGTGTGTGTGTGTGTGTGTTTGTTGAAATAAAAAGCAGTGTGTGGAAATATTTAAGTCTGATTCTGTTTTTAAAGGGAAATTAAGTGACACACAAAATATCTTGATTGAATGTGTGTCATGTGTTTTGAACAATATAATTAAAGACAAAATTTTACAAGCAGTTTTTGTTTCAGCATATGTTTCTTGTGAAGCGCAGATAATGCAATAATCCATCTTCCCCACCCTATCACGCCAACTAAAAAGCAATTAAATTGCATTATGGCGAATTAAGATCAGCTATGAGTCACATACGTCAACTTCATTATGAAAATTGAGATCCGGATCGAATAAGTGCTGTCGATGAACTACAATTCCATTAAATTTATGTGAATTCGTCTTCTTGTACTTCTGTAGTAAAATATTTATGTCTAATCTGTTTCATTTTATTATTATTATTATTATTATTATTATTATTATCGTTGTTATTATTATTATTAGTGGTAGTAGAACATTGGGCCTACCCTCTTGAAACTATCACCCTTCGCCACTGCTTTTCGATCACTCTGTACAAGTTTAAGCCTGATAGAAGTACCGGTCAGTTGTCTATAAGTTTTTCAAGAAAATAAAACAGAAGAGTCCAACCTAATCAAATTTATGTGAGAACAATCGTGTACATTCTGAAAGTTGTTTTGTGCTAAATATTATGTAAACTATTTAACATAGAATCAAACATTACAATATCGAAATGATTGCTAAATATTTCAGGTCCGTTACCCCCTCTCCCACATTCAAATAGTAGAAAATTTTATAGTCGACTGTTATGTGCGTCTTATGTCCGCTTATGTGCGCGGAATTTCAGCTTATGTGCGCACATATTTACACACGAAAAGGATGATAGAAAAGTGCACTCCAGGGTAACGCCTAAATGCGACATTCGAATCCAGTCTTCATATTTCTGTGCCAAGTAGTACTCCAAATGTGCGCATAAAATTTCCATTTGTGCGTGCACAGGAACGAAGAAAATCCGTAGAGAAAAATGTACTGAAAATTCATGACTTGTTCTAAATCAAAGAATAACAACTTGAGATTTCTGCAGCAAGCAAAACTCCATATATGCGTCTAAGTACACATAATATTTTTATTGTGCACATAAACAAATGCAAGATGTATCGTATTGAAAAATGTAAATAAGTGAAGTTCAAGGTGAGCACTTAAAGCAATAAAATAAGATAGAAACTTGGAACAACATTTGTTCTTATGTGCGTCATACTTGCCCTTATGTGCGTCATACTTGCCCTTATGTGCGCTCAATATCACTTTCTGTGCGCAATTACTAACACATGAAAACTATGATAAAAGTGCTCTCTATCAGGGAAACGCCTAAGTATGATATTTGAAGTACGAGTTCATATTTAGTTGCCAAGTAGAATTCTATATACGCGCTTAAGTGCACATAAAATTTTCTGTGTGCGCACAAAATAACGCAATATGTATGGTAGTTGCAAATGCACTTAGAGTAGTGCAAGGCGTGCACTTAAAGATAGAAACTGTGAATAATATGAAGTATAATTTGTTTTTATGTGAGTCATATGTGACTTTATGTGTGCGTAATATCAACTTGTATGCACAGAATATCAGTCCATGAAAAACGACCAAAAGTGTAACGTCTGAGTGCGACATCGAATATAGCCTTCATACTTATGTACCAATTAATATTCCATATGTGCGCATAAAATTTCCAGTTGTGGGCATATAGGAACATAGAAAATACAAATACAAAAATATTCAGAAAATTCATGACTTAGACAATACACATACAAAAATATTCAGAAAAGTTATGACTTTCTCTAAATTAACAAATAGGAAGTTGATATTTTTGGATCAAGTAGTACTCCGTATTTGCGCCTATGTGTACATAATATTTGTAGTGTGCACATAAAAGAATGAAGTTTATATGGTATTGAAAAAAAATACTTCATTGAAGTTCAAAGGGCGTACTTAAAGCAATGAGATAAGGTAGAAATTTTTAACAGCATTTATTCTTATGTGTGTCATTTGTGCCCTTATTTGCGCTCAATATCAGCTTCTATGTTCACATATTAACACATGAAAATGATTATAAAAGTGCACTAAATCAGGGAAACGCCTAAGTGTGATATTTGAGTTACGACTTCATATTTAGGTGTCAAGTGGAATTCCACGCGGAAAGAGAAAGACTAATATTCACTCACAAAAATATTCAAAAAGTTCATGATTTTCTCTTAATCAACGAGTAATAAGTTGAGAGTTATGCAGCAACTAGTAATTGCTTGATAAATACATCATTGTATAGGGTGGTCAATGTATCTTGTTACCCTCTTGGAACTTTTAAACTAAGGACCAAGAGCGCTGAAGTTTTGCACCGTTAAAATGTGTGCAGGGAGACACAGTTTGATATACTGGCTAATAACACCAAACTAACAGTGTTGTCAACCCGATATAAAGTTTTATTTATTTGAAAGGCGCTACGTATATTAAGATTTGATTTCTTTCGTTAGCGAAGAGTCTACATTCCAAACGAAGGAAAGGATGCACATTGATTTTTCTTCCTCTACGTTTTCTCTTCTTTAGCAGAAAGAGAAGAAGAAGCATTTTCTTACTAGCACCCACTTCTCAACAATGGGGAAACTTGAGACGGACAGTAGCCGTGTGAATACTGAAATCTCAAATCCAAAGCATGTCATGCACACACAAACATGGTTATATGTGTTTTTGAGTGTTCTATGTATTTCTATGATTCCTGGCAATTCCCTTACATAATCTGCACAATAAAGAGAAATAAACAGGAAAGAACAAGAAGCCTGCCGGTATCTCCAGTCAGTTGCCGGTTTATATTTCTATTCACAAACAGTGAAACAACTCAGTGCCTGCGTATGAAAGGGCGCGAGCCACATCTGTTTCAATTGTGTTGTTGGACGTTTTTGAATTTTTGTGATATTGTAGCATTCTTAGTTTGCAACACTAAACAATAACTGCGGTATCGTTTGTTTTCGTTTGGTATGTAGATTTGAAATTTGTAATAACCTGACGTAGCGCCTTTTGAATAAATAAAACTTTATGTTGGGTTGGCAATATTGTTAGTTTGGTGTTATTGGCCAGTATGTCAAACTGTATCTCCCTGCACATATTTTAACGTTGGAAAATTTCAGCCCTCTTGGACTATTAGTTTAAAATTTCCAAGAGCGTAACAAGATACATTGACCACCCTGTACAATGATGCATTTGTCAAGCAATTACTAGTTGCTGCATAACTCTCAACTTATTACTCGTTGATTTAGAGAAAATCATGAATTTTTTGAATATTTTTGTGGGTGAATATTAGTCTTTCTCTTTCCGCGTGGAATTCCACTTGACACCTAAATATGAAGTCGTAACTCAAATATCACACTTAGGCGTTTCCCTGATTTAGTGCACTTTTATAATCATTTTCATGTGTTAATATGTGAACATAGAAGCTGATATTAAGCGCAAATAAGGGCACAAATGACACACATAAGAATAAATGCTGTTAAAAATTTCTACCTTATCTCATTGCTTTAAGTGCGCCCTTTGAACTTCAATGAAGTATTTTTTTCAATACCATATAAACTTCATTCTTTTATGTGCACACTACAAATATTATGTACACATAGGCGCAAATACGGAGTACTACTTGATCCAAAAATATCAACTTCCTATTTGTTAATTTAGAGAAAGTCATAACTTTTCTGAATATTTTTGTATGTGTATTTTCTAAGTCATGAATTTTCTGAATATTTTTGTATGTGTATTTTCTATGTTCCTATATGCCCACAACTGGAAATTTTATGCGCACATATGGAATATTAGTTGGTACATAAGTATGAAGGCTATAGGCCTATTCGATGTCGCACTCAGACGTTACACTGGATACACTTTTGGTCGTTTTTCATGGACTGATATTCTGTGCATACAAGTTGATATTACGCACACATAAAGTCACATATGACTCACATAAAAACAAATGATGCTTTATCTTATTCACAGTTTGTATCTTATTGATTTCTATAGTGCGCGCCTTGAACTACACTGAAGTGCGTTTGCAATTACCATATATATTGCGTTATTTTGTGCGCACACAGAAAATTTTATGTGCACTTAAGCGTGTATATAGAATTCTACTTGGCAACTAAATATGAACTCGTAATTCAAATATCATACTTAGGCGTTTTTCCTGATGGAGTGCACTTTTATCATAGTTTTCATGTGTTAGTATTTAAATATGTGCGCACAGAAAGTGACATTGAGCGCACATAAGAGCAAGTATGACGCACATAAGAACAAATGTTGTTCCAAGTTTCTATCTTATTTTATTGCTTTAAGTGCTCACTTTGAACTTCACTTATTTACATTTTTCAATACGATACATCTTGCATTTGTTTGTGCGCACAATAAAAATATTATGTGCACTTAGACGCATATATGGAGTTTTGCTTGCTGCAGAAATCTTAAGTTGTTATTCTTTGATTTAGAACAAGTCATGAATTTTCAGTACATTTTTCTCTACGGATTTTCTTCGTTCCTGTGCACGCACAAATGGAAATTTTATGCGCACATTTGAAATACTACTTGGCACAGAAATATGAAGACTGGATTCGAATGTCGCACTTAGGCGTTACCCTGGAGTGCACTTTTCTATCATCCTTTTTGTGTGTAAATATGTGCGCACATAAGCTGAAATTCCGCGCACATAAGCGGACATAAGACGCACATAACAGCCGACTATAAAATTTTCTACTATTTGAATGTGGTAGAGGGGGTAACGGACCTAATAATTTCTTGTACTTCACAAAACGAAACCTCTTTTGTTAGTCTCTAAAAGGTATCATGTCCTAAAAAACAAATTTTCTTAGTGGATGCAGCTATTATTTCTTTCAATGCTGGAATTCCTTTTCTTTTTCTATTTTCTTCTTTTCTATTTTTTTTTTTTTTGAAAATAGTCCATTAGTTTCAAGTTAAGAGCTCCCTCGTGGCCAAGCGGTTAGCAAACGCACCTTTGGCGTGGAAGAACCGGGTTCGATTTCGAGATGGAGCTCATGTGGCTCGGATCCCACATTAAGCTACAGACCCAACATCTTACATAGCCAACATCTGCTGAAACGGACACTAAACATCTTACATCCAACATCTGCTGAAACGGACACTCAACATCTTACATCCAACATCTGTTGAAACGGACACTAAACATCTTACATCCAACATCTGCTGAAACGGACACTAAACATCTTACATCCAACATCTGTTGAAACGGACACTAAACATCTTACATCCAACATATGCTGAAACGGACACTAAACTTCTTACATCCAACATCTGCTGAAACGGACACTAAACATCTTACATCCAACATCTGCTGAAACGGACACTAAACATCTTACATCCAACATCTGCTGAAACGGACACTCAACATCTTACATCCAACATCTGCTGAAACGGACACTCAACATCTTACATCCAACATCTGTTGAAACGGACACTAAACATCTTACATCCAACATCTGCTGAAACGGACACTAAACATCTTACATCCATCTGCTGAAACGGACATTCAACATCTTACATCTAACATCTGCTGAAACGGATACTAAACTCGAAGTCAAGTCAATTTCAAGTTAATATTTCTTGAAGTGATCAAGAGCTGTGTAATATTTTGTGGATGTTGACGGAACATCAGTCAAATGGTTTGCAACATCGTGATAAACCACGACAAGCCATCCTGATATGTTTTTACTATTTTGTTCATATCTCTGTACTGCATGTTCAAACAATAACAGACCAAAACCATATGAAAGAAATTAATGTCGACTAAAACCAGGAAATTCCCGTTATTATTCATTTCAAAATCTTTTGGCATCGCGAATTCTGTCGAGGAATTTGAAGCTTAAAATATATAAAACGATAATCATGCCTGTTGTAATGTATAATTGCGAATCCTTTTCGCTTACTCTGAGGGAAATGCCTTTCTAGCGATTGCATTCCCACTTCGAAAGTCACAGCTACGTTGATTAGTAACAGTAGTGTGCACAATATAAAGTTCCGGATTTTAACTCTTTTCCTTGAATGAGACCCTATAAGATATATATGCAAAAATTCTTAAGGGGGTAGAGTACTAAACATTTTTCAAAAGCTAAATATTTTTCTTTTGCCCGTTTTTCGTAAGTGAAAAGAGATAATGAAATGCAACTTACCTCAATAATAGATAATGTTATTCTACATCTGAAAATACGAATCGGAAGACTTTTCAGTCTTGCCATCCATAGAAATTACAGTGTGACTAGAATTTGAATTACCCAAAAATCTAGGTTATGGCAGCGGCTAGAAAAATGAACTCAACGGCAATTGATGACTTATCATGCTGCCTGTGTTCCTTGTTAACTACTTTTTAAATAATATTTGTATTTATTTTGTAATAAAGAGTACAAAATAAGTAATATTTAATAAACAGTGGAATTAAAATACAAATATTATTTTAAAAGTAGTTAACAAGGAACATAGACAGCATGATAAGTCATCAATTGCCGTTGAGTTCATTTTTCTAACCGCTGCCATAACCTGGATTTTTGGGTAATTCAAATTCTGACCAAACTTTAATTTCTATGGATGACAACACCGAAAATTCTTCCGATTCGTATTTTCAGGTGTAGGATTACATTATCTATTATTGAGTTTAGTTGATTTTAGTTTAGCGTCCCTTTCAGCAGCGAGGCTATATGAGACGTGGACCTACTGATTAACGTGGAATCCGAACCACATGAGCTCCCGCCGGGAATCGAACCCGGGTCTCCCACGCCAAAAGCGCGAACGCTAACCGCTTAGCCACGAGGGTGCTCTATCTATTATTGAGGTAAGTTACATTTCATTATCTCTTTTTCACTTACGATAAACGGGCAAAAGAAAAAATTGTTAGCTTTTGAAAAATATTTAGTAATCTGCCCCTAAGAACTTGGAACGGTGAACTTTCCGCTTTGATGAAATGCTGTATACACCAGTGATTAGAAACAGCAAATTGTGACAGGCGTACATCCAGAACTTTTTGTTGAGAATGGTCCAAGCTTTGGTGGAAGGGTCCAATTCTACAAACCACTACGTCTATGTAATATTGAACACGTATTATTCTGCACGCGAAAAGACAATAAGTAATTGTAAGATTAAATTTTTCATGGTACATTAATCATTTCCGTGTTAAATTTAGTTTTGTTGAAAAAAATGAACAAATGTATGTTGAGTTAAGGAAGTTTTGAGATGGGTCTGGACCTGGTTGGACTCCCCATGGATGCCCCCTTGCGTTGGGGTCATTACTGTACTAATCCCTGAGAAACTTGAAGTCATTTTGCGGCCGACATATAATTATTATATGAGGATTATTTTACTGAACGTTAGGTGAAGTTTTCTTCCAGTCGCCACAGTTAGTTTCTGCGGAGAGATTCTGAAATGTTGTAAGGCACTCGTCTTTTCAACGAACGTTGAGTGTATAAACTTCTGCGGATTGAATCGCCATGTAGCGAAAAGATGTTGCTTCATCCAGCTCTTCAATTTGCAAGTCAGAATAAGAGGAAGAAAGATAAATAAACTGTGAATAAGAAGAGCTACTAAAACTCGGGAAGAAATAAAAAAAAAAGAAGCGCTCTTGCTTGCATTCCATTTCTCCAACTTTCAACTCTAGATAGCAGGCCAAGCAGAAGGAAGAGAAATTCTGCATTTCTCTCAGATACAAGTGATGTTGAAGGAAGCTACTTGGTATGGAAAATAGGTTACTATTGACTTGTTAAAAGAACTGAGTGCGTTGGTAAAATCAAGACTACTAGTGAGTAAGAGGGAGTAGTCAAACCACATACTTCAAGCTCTGTGTTTCACAAGTGATATAAATAAGTCTTCAAAGTACTAATAAATAAGTGTAGGGATAATTTTTTGAAGTACTAAGGATTTTATTTCTTCTCGTTCGTGTAATCGAAGGGAACTTATTGTTTGGGGGAATGTCTTCGAAGCCTGCTGTTGCCGTAGATAAGGTGGATAACGCATAACTCGTTCTTTAACAGGTTGAGTGCCACCTATATCTCAACAATGAACATCTCCTGTAGTCAAAATATGTTTGTTTTATTTTTTTTTTAATTTCTGTCTGTCCTAACTAATTATTTATTTTAGGTAATTGGTATTATGTGGTATTGATTCTTTCTTGTAGTGATACGCTGATCTCACGCGACCCCAGAAGACTGCATGCAGTCCAGAATAGGCTTAGAGACCAACATGTCAACACGCAAATTTCAGTCGATTGTTTCCAGACGCTCAACTCACAATTCCAGAGTCCAACGCTGTTTCGCACACTACCATACCGATTACTATACACTGCAATAGGTTTTAATGTAAAATGGGAGATCATTGAGTCATCAAAGGCAATAAGCTAACAAGAAATTCTGTAAGACCAACCTGGCAAGACGTGACCGTATGGAAATATTCAGGGTGTCTACTGGTCATGAAAGTCATGAAAGTCATGAAAAAGTCATATATTTTGCTTAGTAGTCATGAAAGACATGAAAAAGTCCTTTATTTACCCAACTGGTCATGAAAATCTGAAATCTCAGAGTATATTTTTATAATTCATACTTTTATACCTCATACTGCATGTACTGAAACAGTTGTATCAGGTCAGTAATTGTGAGAATTTCCCCCACCAGTTAGTGCTGGCTAACTGGTACTTTACTGTCTTCCTAGTTACTCCCCATTTCATCTTCTAGTCTCTGTAATATAGTAACAACTTTTTACTGTCCAACTTTCTGATCTGCTATTTCTTTACTTCTAAGAAATGTAAATTGTGTATTTTTGGGCCTTTAGACTTATGCAAATAATATTATTCGTTTGAGTTTGCAGATTTTAAATTTGATGATCAATTTTTTTTCAAACGAATTTCTTTTATAATTTGTTTTGTCTTTGGGCAGTTCTCTGAGTGCTTAATTTCAGACAAATTTCTGCTAGATGGATAATTATACTCAGAATTAAAACTTCAAATACAGTATAGAGTGATTCACTGGTAAGAGCAGGCCCGTATTTAGGTAAGTGCTATTCTGTGCTCGAGCACAAGGCGGCAGAATTTTAGATTCTTTCTTTAAGATTCACAATAAGTGATATTTAAGACTAGCAACCCGCATAGTTCCGATGCACCACTGATGGTAGGGGTTTATTATTACTAATGGTAATTTTTTATCGCCATGGTCATGAAAATTTGAACAAAAAGGTCATGAAAAGTCATGAAAAAGTCATGAATTTACTTTCTGGTATTTCAGTAGACACCCTGATATTTTATGTGAGACCAACGAGGTCTCACGCGGCATTTAACGTGTTGGAAGAGATGTCTTTGAAATCTGTGTCTATATAGAAGGTACTGCTTAAGGCCTACTCATTTCTTTGGCTAGAAAGAATACCTTTGACAAACATTTCTATAGCTATCACGTCTCAGAGAGGTGTGAAAGTGATGTCTCATCTCGTAATAGAGGTCTGCACGGGCCGGAAGTTTTAGCCCGGGCTTGGTCCGGCCCGTGAATTTACAATGTGAGACCCAACCCGAGTCCGAAATATGTTTTAGCATTTAGGCCCGAGCCCTGTCCGACCTCGTGCGATAATCAAATGAGCCCGAAATAAGCTCGAATAACAGAAATTTAATAATGAAGGCAAAATTGCATTTTTATTTACAGCAATTAGAGGTTTAATTTTGAAGTTGTGCTTTTAAAAGTTCTCCAGTCCAATAAGTATCGTTGTACAGTATATTCACAGAGTTAGGCCCGGTAGTATATTTAAAAATTTAATGGCCGAGCCCGGGCCGGGCCCGAAGTGATATATGCTTTGCAAGCTAGAGTGCGGCCCGCGGGCTTGGCCCGAGCCCGTTCATACCTCTATCTCTTATTTGTTAATATTGAAAAGTTCTGCTTCATTTCTTCTCATGAGCAACTCTACAACCTCTGAAAATAGGGAGAACATATCTTAAAGCCGATTATTTTTCGGGAGAGGAGGCTGGATGTCTTTCAAAATCTTTTAGTATTACATCCCACGGTTAGGATGTAGATTAAAGGGGACAGTGATGATGACAATGAATGAAATGGTAGATTGAATATGGGGTAATATGGTGGGAGAATATGGGAGAACCGAAGGAAAAACCCATTTGGCGCGAACTGGTGGATTGAATATGGGGTAATATGGTTGGAGAATATAGGAGAACCCCAAGAAAACCCCACTTGGCGCGAACTGGGATCGAACCAAGAACGCCAGAGGTAAACACTCTACCACTGAGCCACAGTGGCCCCTTGGATGTCTTTCAAAATACATATGTGATCATGAAGAAGATATAATATTAAGCTCAGTATTTTTTTGGGGGAAGACGGAATTAAAAGTCTGTGAAAAATAATAGCACATACTGCTTATGGGTAATACGTAACCTTATTGGCAACCAGATTATTGTTAGGATATTTGTGATACGTGCCTCTAAAGATGTACATCAAATAATTTTGTAACTTGAATACATGATTGTGTACAATGAAGTAATATTGTACTGTGCATGTTATTTCACTTCTGTAATTTGTTTACATACTACAGGATGGACCGCGAAAAAGTGTCCCAAGACTGAAATAATTGTATTAATACTAAATTGTATTATTATTATTATTATTATTATTATTATTATTATTATTATTATTATTATTATTATTATTATTATTATTATTATTATTATTATTATTATTATTATGAATTCTAATAATATACAAACAGTCTCATTTTTTAATATTTTCTTTCTTTCATTGCTGATAAAACTTAATTTTGCTCTTCAAAAATTGCTTCCAAAAATGAAAAATAATACGTCAAAAAAACTGCATGGATTATTCTCTGTGTAATGATTTAATTTGCTTTTGGAAATAGATAGAATACTGATCCCTTGAAGTTGATTGAAGTATTTTGAATATTAACGTTCCATGCAAAATACATTAGAAAGATAGGAAAAATGTGCTGCTGTCGATTGGTTATTAGCTATTCCTATAACTTACCTTAATATATAGTTGTGGTGTCCCATACACTACTTCAGTGCATTTTTTTTGCCAAGGATAAATAATAATAAAGCATACTCTCCTATTTAAACACAGCATACAGTTTTAACAAAAGAGACACTGACCAAAGCTTAAAACTTTATTTTAAATTATAATTTGTAACTGTTTCGGATATCTAGCATATCCTTCTTCAGACACGATCGAAATTAATGAAAATACAGACATATATATAAATGTTGTTATAACAGAGTTTGAATTCTTTAACCGTGGTATATATAGCCATTGTTATAAAAAATTTAAATTCTTTTAACAGTCATATATAGAGTCATTGTTGTACTTTTTCATTTTTATTTATTTATTTATTTATTTATTTTTCTTATTTACCGAATCCTTCAGCCAATCCTATAAGTCTTCGTGTTCACTTTCCAATTCATCACTTCCTTCATTTTTGGTTCTTATAAGGGCCTTTTATTTTTATTTTTATTTATTTATTTATTTATTTATTTATTTTATTTTTTTTCTCTATGTTATTCAAACTTCCTTGCCATGATTCATTAATTGGTAAGCCCCCTGTCCAGTTCATCAGTTTATCTCTTCCTACCTTCTTTATCCAATCCGCTTCTTTCCACTTCCTTATTATCATTCTTTTCTCCATCTCCAATACTTCCGTCTTATCCCAATTAATTGCGTGATTCGTCTCCTTAACATAAGAAATAAGAAAAATAAATAAATAAAATAAATAAATAAATAAATAAAAATAAAAAAGTAAAAAATAAATAATACAACAATGACTCTATATATGACTGTTAAAAGAATTTAAATTTTTTATAACAATGGCTATATATACGACGGTTAAAGAATTTAAACTCTGTTATAACAACATTTATATATATGTCCGTATTTTCATTAATTTCGATCGTGTCTGAAGAAGGATATGCTAGATATCCGAAACAGTTACAAATTATAATTTAAAATAAAGTTTTAAGCTTTGGTCAGTGTCTCTTTTGTTAAAACAATTAATCCAAAGCCATGAATAATCTTACAGCATACAGCTCAGTGCTTCACGCTAATAGATGTCGGTAATTGCGCGTCACTTGTTTGTCTCGCGCTACTACACTGTTAAAAATAAACCACGATTTAAACACTTTTAGTACAGTTGTTGAGGGGAAATTTGATGAAATAGTGTTTATAAAGTGTGTTTTGTGTGTCCAAAAGCGTTAATTCTCTGAAAACAGTACCTAGTATAACATATTTAAAACATTTCTCGGCCAACAGTTCGAAAACGAAGGATAACATACATTTTGCACATTTTGTGTATACATTTGGACAATACAGTACCTACAAGGGGTGAACATGTGTCATCTGGAGGGAAGCCCGAAACCAACAACAGAGGTTTGGGGGGTCATGAATATGTTAGGGGGGCCAAGTCATTAAAATTTCTCTTACAAATAGGCATATCTAAATTGTATTTTTTTGTATTGATAATAGCACTTTGTATTGAGGTACGGAAGGGCCACGAAAAGTTTAGAGGGGCAGGCCTCCTAGCATACTCAGGTTGCAGACCTGTCTGGAGGTGTTCAAAGAGTGTGGGTAACGTATACAGTGTCCTACTGTGTCTAAAGTAGTTTCTGTATTTTTTTTTTTTTTTTTTTTTTTTTAGTGTAGATATTGCCACCGTGCAAAAACAATTTGCCAATTTAAAATTAATATGACGATTTAATTACTAATGTGAGATTTAAATTTGTGCACTAATACTTGTATAACCGTATCTTGATTGGAGCGCAAACTAAACACAATAAAAGGTAGACAAAGTATATTAATGCAGAAAATTGGAGCTTTTGATAAAACGTGATTTTAACTTGCAGTGAACAGTGGGTCAAAGGCTCAGATGCATCAAGAATCGTATTTAGCATTGAGTAAAGGTGCAAAAAGCTAGAGTGAAAAATAGATATAATAATTCAATAGATTTGGAGACAAAAAGAGCTTTATAGTCCATCCTTTTTTTTAACCTCTTACATAAAAGTCTCAAAATATAAAATCCCGAGAATACTCGTGGTAACTCCTGTTTAGCCATCTATGTTATAAAAGAACAATTATACTCATCTTCTTATGTTTCTGTATGTTTTCGCCAGATAATCCTGTTGAAATTGTTGTTTACATGTCTCTCCTGTAGATGTCACTATAATATCTATTCAGCATTTCGGTTTGTTTTCGACTGCAACGGTGGTTGTGATTATGCAAATTCTGACGCCTTGTATCTTGACGCTATTCTTCTTACCGTATATTTTGTGTTTATTTTGATTGTTTAATGCATTTTTCAGCTTACTTTTACAAGTTTCCGTAGTTAATGTTGGTCCCATTGAGTAATCTCATTTGTGAGTTGTGAACAATCAATATTATCGTCACCATTTATAATTCTCTTATAATGACAATTGATACTACTTGTTCCTGCTGACAGCTTGTTGCTCGCACGTTGTCTTCAATGCTGTGTTGCCAGCTTTTGCGTCGGGTATTCAAACACAAAATTATTCACTGCAAGCAAATGCCAGTTTTATAAAATTAAATAACACAAAAGAGAACTAAAAAGAATGCCCTCAATAACCAACAGCTCCACTATTCAAGTTGGCATTCAACTAAAACAATATACATTTATTTATATTCAAATTGACAACGTGAGGAAAGAGTGGAATGTTTACCATTGTAAAGCGAGAGCAATGAGCCACTATAATTGGTGAATGTGCTGTTGCCATAGAAACTGTTCTTCTTGCCTCATTGTTGTGACCACGTGCAGGAAGGAATAAACAGAGGAAAGCAATTGTTAGGAAGAACAAGTTTTATCAAATAGACTTGTAAGTGATTATTCCAATTGAGTGATAAAAAATATTAAAACCCTATCTGATCAAATTCTATATGGTTTTCAAAACAACTCCGATAACGTTTGGGAGATGATTCCTGACACCAAGATAAGACAAAAAGTATAGATCAACTTGAGTGCACAATGTTCCTTTTTATAAGTTGTAGGCTGCCAAAAACATGAAAAAAATTAACTTCAAAGGTCCATAGCTCCGAGACTATGGGATCTATTGTAGTCGGGTCAAGACTTCACTAATCTGTGTTCTATCCAAAGATACAGGGTGGCCCAAAAGTAGGTATACACACTTGCATTGATCAAGTACAGCATTCAATCTTATATTTATTTGCTTCGGTTGTTCCGAGTTATAAGTAAAAGGCCAAAGGACAAATAATAAAAAAAAAAAAACTAAGTCTACCTGATGGATAACAATAAGAAATGATATTAAAAAGCAATGAATTGATCAGTACGGGAGTGTATACCTACTTTTGGGCCCAAGGTACTCGCGCAACAATATTTATAGAGGGAGTTTGGCTACGGGTATATAATTTAAAGTGCTTACAATTCCCTTTATAAAAATTATTACGGAAATACCGCAGGATTATGAAACTTGGATATTTAGATAAGAAAGATACTAGTTCCTAAGTGAAGTCTTGACCCGACTACGGTAGGTTCTATAGGTTTTTAACTATGGACCTTTAAAGTTCATTTTTGCATGTCTTCGACAACCTATAACTCCGAAAGGAAGCACTATGTTCACCCAGGTTGCTCTATACTTTTTGTCTTATCTTGGTGGCAGGAATCACCTCCCAAACATTGTCAATGTTGTTTTGAAACACCTTGTATATGTTAATAGGTTAACCTATAGATTATAACAAAAATGAATGCAAAGCAACTGATTACAAATAATATAGGAACAAATTAAAGAACACAAATTTACGGACATTTCAAGACTATGAAAGTGCATTAGCACCATAAGATAACGTTAGAATATTTGAATTTAATATAAAAAATGACAACACACACACACACACACACACACATATATATATATATATATATATATATATATATATATATATATATATATATATATATATATATATATATATATATATATATATATATATACTGAGGCAAATCCAAAATGGAAATTGAGCTTCCTCACTCTCTTCTTCGGTGAGTGCAGAAAGCCCCAGAAACAAATGAAGGTCAAAGGACAATTCTGAAAATGGAATCCTGCTATCAGCTGGAAACACATGCTGGACCCGTTTTAGTTAGTTTTTTTCTTTCTTCTAAAATGGAAGAGCACAGCCGGGAGAGGGCACAGAGGAACATGATACGAGCGCATCAGCCCATATTTCCTGCTTTTCCTTTCCCATATTGGAAATCAAGAAACCCCAGACTAGAAGCCTACTAGACCTAGAATCCGATTGCAATTTCATTTTCTTTCGTTTTTCCTTCCTTCCTTCCGCTTCCGCATTCGTGTAACGGATAAAAGGGGAAAGAAGTTGAGAAAGGTTAAAAAGAAAATGACAGAGAATTGGGTAGATAAATAAGATTTATATTATAGGATTGCTAAAAGAGTACTATTTTTATTTGCTTTAGTTCCCACATAGTACACCATATTTAGTGTAATATTGGTGAAATATACACAAAACACTATGATCACTGAATGTTTTAGAACGCATAATAGCCATGTTACTATAAGATAAATAGACCGTACGAACTCTTCTCTAATAGTTCTGCCCTTTCCTGTATTTATGAACGAAGTGTTTTCTCAGACATGTTCCAGACCGAGGCTAAGAACACAAAACAAAAATTTCTGCGCTAAGTTTTTCGGCGAAGTAGGTCACCAGTATTCATATAGTAGAAGTGATGTAGTGAAATTTCAAAACAATAGTTCAGTAAATGAAACTTACACTTTTGAACTATTGGTATATAGATGCATAAACATAAACGAGGTGTGTTGTAAAAAAACAAATGGAGGTTGATAGTAGGTAGGTAGTTTAGTAAAGATGACTTAAATACTGACACATCGCGTATTCGAAATGAAATGATATAAAATACTTCAGTCCCATGATTATGCCCTTTAGTCAAAGAGAGACGATGATTAAAGCAAGTGAATGATGATGAAAGCAGAGGTAAAAGTGAATCTGAAAAGGTGGGAGGACGGTAGGTAGCGGCACGATGCCACGCCGTTCCCGCTACCTATCTTTGCCCATTATATTTTTTTTAGGAACTGGAGGGTCGCCATACATATATTTTCGAGGTGGAGGGACTACGTTCCCCCGCGTTACCCCTCATTTTTACCCCTGGATGAAAGAATTGGTGGAATGAGAAAGTGAGAGGAGACGGGAGTACTCCGAGAAAACTCACGGACAGAATGTTGTCCACCACAAACTTACTTCACAGGACATCCAAGCAGGGGCTCCACACACTAAGGTTAAGAGTGCGCTTCACCAATGTGTCACTGGTCCCGTGTTTGAAACACGTACGTGCTTTCCAATCTGACTTGTTGGTAGATTAGACCTCTTGTATGAAATGGTTCGTCCCGATATGGAGATATGAAATTAATGAATTGGGAAAGAAAATGAGCTTGAAGAATAAGCGTGGAATTGCAGTTCTGAAGTGAAAAGAAAATATAGCCTTCAAGCTAGAGGAAAATGGATGATTAATGAAAATTGATTATGAAAAAGATTAACAGAGTGAGAATCTAGGATGAAAAGGGAGAAAATCGAGAAAACCCTCGAACATGACGTTGTCACTACAAATTCACTTAGTCTGAAAGCGAACCAGGGATACCCTCGTACCAGAAATGAGCACTTTACCACTGATCCATCCAGTAACATTATTTCAGTTTACCAAGTGGGAAGTGTATTTACCGACATACGACTTTCACTTGTTTTATTGCTATACTAATATGCAACTTATCAAAAAGGTATGTGTTTCTCAATTGCTATTACTTCCCCCTGTCCACCTCAAATGACACCCTTGAATCCACTATTTCCCTTCTTAGACGTGCCTACTTCACTACAAATGTGCTCCGATGTGATTGAATGGTTGGTTATTCCTGAATCAATTGTTGTTGAGAGATCAGAATTTTTGGTGTTGACAGTGTATCATGGAGAATTATGGTACTTGACTTATTTAAATGAAGAGTAAGGGAGCATTTGGAGTGGGAAATTAGATACAAGTACGATACAACCAATGTACCGACACATAACATACAACCGTAGATACAATTGCGTACTGTCAGAGGTTGAACCGTGTTCAAGATAAATTCAAAACTCTGCAACCAACACTTCTAAATCGCAAAGGGTCCTTCTATTACAGAGGAACGCTAAGCTCCATGTAGCTAGAATGACCCGCGCACCCTTCTACGCCGTGGACGGGAAACACTATTACATCTGCCATACTCCCCTGACATTGCACTGTCGGAATATCACCTGTTCCATTCCTTGGACAATCACCTTAGAGGACGTCAGTTCAAATCCCTATTAGAAGTGCAAAATGCACTTGGTCCCTTCTTCGCTTCACGGTCTACCAAATTCTACCGTGATGGAATCCATAGCCTTCCAGAACGTTTGGCAGAAGGTTATCAAAGCTGATGGGGACTATTTTTGATCTCCCAAGTAGTCTTAGGTGACATATCGATGTTCGAAATTGGTGGGTGAAAAAGCGATAGCACTTTCTTTTTTACCATTATAGGATTACGAATTAGATTTCTGGTCTTTCAGCATCTACGTCCATGTTACCCGTCATATGTGAGGGATGACGTCCCTCAGCGATCACATCATCCAAGAAAAGGGAAGGAAGAAAGTGGCCTGGTACCTTATGTTAGGTACCATCCCGGCATATACATGGTGGGAATGAGGAAAACCTCACTCAGGGTGACTGACCTAAAAAGCTTTTACACTTTTTCGATCGAGTGTACCCACCGGGAATCGAACCTGGAATTGCTCACACCGAAGACGAGATTGTTAGCGGTTACTCTGCACAGGCCCACTAAATCCTATTAATTAGTGACCTGTTTGAGCAAGAGTAGTTTTCCGGAAGTGGTGAGGGGTGTAGTGTAAGAGTCTTAGCATTAAAAAAAAATTAAATGTATTTCTGAAGATCTAGTGCTTAGTGTATACCTTTGGTGCACAAAGTTCTGCCTTCGATTCTTGATATGTGAGAAGATTGAATGCATTACGATGATCCGGATTCCACCTCAAATTGTAGAACCACATTTTGTATAGTTTCAGTTCTAAAAAGGGACACTAAAGATCAACAAACAAACTACACGTTAAAGAAACAAACCATTTTCAAAATTCAATATCAATTCTTTATATCAATTATTATGCGTTAATTTTAGATTTTTTTTTAAAAAAAAAAAGACGATACAAACATACATATGTTAATATTTAAAACTAGGATGTTTCTTTCTTCCATTCTCTTCCTCTTCATTCCTTATAATCCATGAAACACGACAGTACAGGAGCAATAATAGCGCGTAGAGTCATGTAAATCCAGATTGGAATGATGGTTAGAGCTGTGAGGTAATTATTGGCCCGCGAATACTATTGTTTCACGTTTGCCGTTTTGGATTGATGACTCAAAGGTCTTGCTGCGGTGATTCGAAATGGACCTCGTTTTCGACGGGCATTTTGGCATAGTTTTCGGAGGGGACGAATAACACGTATCACCTGTCACAGAGTGTGAATCGTGACAAAGTGACCAAATGCTGAATCAGAGCTACTACCACCAACACCACACACATACACATATAAACATACAAACAAACTAACTGAAATACATAACATACATTTTCCCTTTACTCGCTCATCCCTCTATCACTACCAATTAAAGCGTAGCCCCTATTGTAATATTATTATTGTTACCACGAACGAGAGGGTGATTGGAATAAAACTGCTTTTTAGGGGGGATTGATAAGTGAAAGAGGGTGAGAGAAAACCGTAATAGATTTGTTGTTGTCGTCTTTCTTGTGTGGGTTATTTGTACCGTTCTCCTCTATTATAGTTGAGGTCAGTATGTTTCACTAACACCACCCCCTCTCAAATAAACCATCTATACCAGCAATTGCATAACATCCACCCATGAGCAATTCACGTCAATACAACTGTATTCAGGCGGAAACAGAGGGCTATTTCAGTATAGCTATTGTCAGGGATGACTGTTACAAGACATTTAGCGTGGAATTCTAGATTTATGGATGTGGTTTTGTTGTAATTGAAAACATATTAACATCACTTTCACTTCCCATTCCTCACTCTTGTCTTACCCTGCGTATATACACGTTTGTGTTACGAATTCAGTTTCTACTAATGCTCCATTATGAACTGATCATATCCCCTTTGTCTTAGGCTAATAGATCAACGCATTGACTTAACAGAATTTAGAAGCTTATACGCATGACTCCATTAGTTTAAGTAAGCTTTCCTCTACAATGGTTCATAGTATGTAGTTTAGGTCACCCAGTCTTAAAAAAAAATTGTACACGTTAGTAAAACAAATAATCATAATAATATGTTAAAATAATGACTGCCTACATATTATGTGTGTGTGTGTGTGTATACACAGCAAATAGGGAGTCATTATTTTCATATATTATTTTTTCTCGATTGCAGGTCTCCCATCAAATCCCATTGCTGCCAAAGAATTTTCCAGAATCTTTCTTTCAGTCCCACAAGCCAAATAATGTTTTACTCTCAAAAGTAGACTTCGCCAACTTCTTACGGAAAGCTCTTTTCCACTTCCAAGTGGTATTCGCATCTTTTTATTGTAATAGAGGTCTATCGTCAATTATCTATCTTGATTATATTTAATAATAATAATAAAAATATATATCGTACGCAATATATAGATAGGTCCCGAATTGTTGGTTGACCCATTCCTGGACAAATATTTGACAATTGGCCACTGTATATTTTTGTATATCAAGTTGTAATACGAAAATAATCTTTTATATTACCACCGCATTGAAAATTTTCTTTTCAATAACAAGCGTCAGAGAGATAGATACAAGAAATTTAGGAGGGTAATGCGGTAACTCAAAGAACAAGCAAGTACTAGTTGACATCGTGGTTTAAAGAATCACATGCGAAATAAAATTCACTAGGTTCGAACCTCGTCGCTTCCAGCTTATCAAGGTGTAGTGTAGTTGAGCAGTCTGAGACGTTAGGGTAACGCGAAACCTATAAGGAGTTTCAATCGCCATAGATACTGTCGTCGATGTTCCTGTCTTCGTGTCCCTGTCGGGTTTGGCTGTTTTATAATGGAAAGTGTCTCAAAACAAGGAGATGAGTCAGAAACAGTGTTTTTCTTTTCTTTCTTTCTTTCTATTTTTTTTTTTTTTTAAACAAGTGATTGAACGCTCAAGTCTGGTGCGAAGGATTCGACTCCCAGGTTTCATGGTTTTTGGCGGCCAACATCGTGTTCTTAAGTTTTCCCTTCGTTTTTCTGTTTCGTCCCACATTATTATTCCACTTATTCTTTAGTATTCATTAATCATTCTTCTCGCTTAGCCTAACGTTTAGCCTCGCCCAGCCTTTAGCCTAACGAGCACGAACATTGGACGTTAAATGGAAACTTTCATTTCATTCTTTTGTCAGGTAATGTAAGGGTACATATTTTTTCACATTATCCTCTATTACTGGAAGAGAGACAAATTGAAGATCCGTACATGTTCGTCTCCATCCTCACAACTACGAATGTGTTTTATATTATTTAGAAATGTCCATACTCAACAATAATTTCGTATATATTGCGTGATATAATGTAGTGTTTATTTCTAATTCTAAATTAAGTTAAAAGTATAAGTAATCAGCCTCGGTTCGACTCTGCTGATGGGCTCAATTATTTTTTCTCGTTGTACCGCGACTCAGGGACTCACCCTGCCTTGGTGCAAGTACACCACTTTCTAAACTCTACTACGAAGTGTGAATTTTTTATCTCCATCCAGCCTTTCAGCCCCTTTTGATCTGTTGAAAGGGCGAGCCCGTATCCACGGGGGGACGCCCCCTAAATTTTTTACTGGCCTCCTAAAATTTTCACGGTAGCCTTGAGAGAAACTGTAATATGGTGATGAACTACAATATAAATTGGACCCCTCTACATTTTTGAGGATGGTTATGGGCCTGTGAATCGGTGGTGCCTTCCTCCTTAAGGAACGCCCTTATACTCATACCTGAAATCCAAACTTTTTCTTTACACTTCTTTTGTTTATTAACAAGAGAATGGAACTGAGAGATTCACGAAGTTAGAGAATAGTAGAACTCGATAGCATCAGGAGAAAACGATTAGAGAACATACATACTTTCATCCTTTTGAGTCGACAATGGAATTTGGTGAACTACAGGTGTAAGCGATTCATATTTCTTCCCCTAAATAACCTAAACCAAATTGACGAATACAAAACATTGACTCTTATTATAAGTAACGTTGCAAAGGTGTAAACATCAGTAAAGATTCGAGTGCATAAAATGTAAGTTTAAAGAGAATTATGCATCCTCCATAGCACACGACGTCTCTAGGACGTTCAATTTTGATCCCAATTATCCCATATAGTTCCCGGGATTATTGGGATGATGAGTCGACATCTCATGGGTATCCTGCATAGGACATACTAAAAGATTCCCACGTGGGATGTCTACGGGACGTCCCGGACGGTACAGGAGATCCTAGGGTAATCCCACGCCGAACACACCTAGGACAAAGTTATTCCATGATTTACTAGTGGACATCCCTTTGAGGTCCCGTTAAATATCCCGTTTTCCGGGATATTAGCGAACATCTGGATATCTCGCGAAGGTCCTATGGATGTCCCGGGATCAAATTCCGATGATCCTGGAATGTGCCGTTGTCCATTGCGGATCAGCTTCGGACGTCTCGTGGACGTTCGTGTGCTGTGTGTGATATAACTTCATCCATCTTGACTCTGAAACAACTACTTAAATAATTAATATTTTCCTGACCAGAGTATATACTTATTTATTAATATTAAAAAAGGCGTAACAATTTCAATAACTTAACGTTATCTTCTCAGACGTTAACTCCTGATGAAGATAACATTAAGTTATTGAAATTGTTATTTTAATAAGTATATACTCTGGTCAGAAAAGTATTCATTATTTAAGAATCGTGCAATACACTACTCATTTTGGTTCCTCATTCTTTTAAAATTCAGCTTCCAATTCGAAACTAAACGTACATAAACCTATTTACATTATATTCTGTTCATTATCAAAACTATAAACACTTGAAGGTTTTGATAACTTCTTCTATTTCAGCATATTTGATGATACATTTGTTGCTACGGAAACAACCCAATCATACTTGTAGGATGTGGAGTGCTAATGGAATCTTTCTTTTCAACTTGTTTAAATCTGAATTAAAATTTCCTTTAAACTATAACTTGTATCCCTTATCTTTTTTAATTATGTTTATCACATTCTAAGCCTTTCAAAAAAAAAAAAAAAAAAGAATGCCGGCGACGTATATAGAAACAACAGGGAATTATCTCTGCTTGCAACGACTGGATCAATCTTAACGACAACTTAAGTGATTTTCAATAATGACATTTTATGTCTTTTTATGACATAAGTCCCGCAAAAATTTGCATTTTTATTTTCTTTTTAAGTAAATCTTAAAGCCTTAATGTCTGTTTTCCCTAGATGACGAAAGAATCATGAGACAATGTAAGTAACAAAGCACCTTCATAAGCTATATACAGTAATATTACAGTGGACACAACAGAAAAGCAGTAAAGATCTTAAAAGTGGTGTTACTAAGAAGTTTATGTTAGCAATCAAATATTTATGATTTGCAAACATTAAATCTTTAGCCAAACTATACAAAATTCAAACCTTAGTTATTTAGGATTATATTGAAGTGAAAAAGAAATAATTTCAATATAAGTATAGTGTTATCTGAAGCAGTGAACAAAGTGAATATGAAATGTAGGATAAGGCATGACGTCACGCCGTCCCCCATGCCTATCTTTGCCTATTATATTTTTAGGAAGTGGAGGGGCGCCAGAGATATTTTATGGAAGTAGGGAAACGGCTTCCCCCTGCGTTCCCCCTAACTTTTACCCTCTGAAGGTAGAATTTGAATATAGGTTTCGTAACTAAGTTTTCTCGTCCCGTCAAGTAAATTTTGAAACTGGGGTACGCCGTACATATTTTTTTGGGCGTAGAGTCACGGCGTCCCCCCGCGTTCCCTCTCACTTTTACCCATATATATATATATACTAGGCTATATATATAAACTAGAAGAGTAGCGTACACAGAATTTCATCAAAGGTGGGGGTTCAATGTCCCAAGTTCATATGGTTTCAGGATCTTTTTTATACAAGGTTATTCAAAAATAAGAAGCAAATGTAAGATATTAATTTCTAATGAATAACGATTATGTACATCAATAGACAAATTAAAGTTCGAAGTTTTAAACCACGACCTATTAGTTATATTCAATGCCTACAGAGGTGGTATGGTTTGTTTACGAGAAAATAACGACGCTCCAAGAGAAGTCGTTTTGTGTGCTGCAGTGTGCGAAGAACGAATCCATTGTTGCAGTTCAAATACGTATAAAAGACAGCGTGCATGTGTCATCTATACTTGATACTGTTCAAGATTTACGTGATCGAATTATTAGAGCAGTGAGTTCCAAAACCAGGAAAACCAGTTAATTCGTGTGTGGTAAGAAATGAATACTCATTCGACGTTTGTCGTATAAGAAATAGTGCTCATGTTGAATGGATAAAATAAAACTTTGAAATATGGTGCTCATGTTGAATGCATAAAATAAAACTTTGAACTATTGTGCTCATGTTAAATGCATAAAATAATATTTTGAAACATGGTGCTCATGTTGAATGCATAAAATGAAACTTTGAACTACGATGCTTGTGTTGAATGTATAAAATAAAGTTTTGAATTATGGTGCTCATATAGAATGCATAATATAAAACTTTAAACTTACCTGCAATCTATATATATAAAAGAGAACGTACAAAATTTTGTCCGCTCATCACGCTAATACGGCTGAACCAATTTCTTTCATTTTTGGGGGGTTATTAGGATTTGGACCCTAGATGGTTTTTATCATATCACTTTAATTTTTAATTACCAGTGTCTTGAGATAATTGACCATTCAAGTGTCCATAACGTACAAATCCTTTGTTATTAGTTCATCATAGGTAAAAATAAACGTATTTATATGCAACCCGCATGACCGTGTCACTCGGCGGGTTAACATAAATGACAGGCGATATACAGCGGAAAATAGCTTGAATCTTCTGTTTAAAATTTTTTAATTGATTTGCTTATTTTTACAGACACTTTTACAATATGCCGCAGCGAAGCGGGGCGGGTTAACATAAATGACAGGCGATATAATGTTAAGATTTACTGCAATCTTCTATGGTTTTTATCATATCACTTGAAAGCGAAAAAGTAAAAATTATCTAAGTAACAAAGTTTATTGCGTTCCGGGGTGACCGCAGCGAAGCGGGGTGAACGCTGCTAGTAATTTATGAGTGTGTCTATCTATTGTCGTTCACTAGATATAAATATTTTAATTCTGCTCCTTCTTTTTGAACAACCCTGTATACACAATTTAAGGGTATACAACTCAATGGTTGAAATTCGACTCACGCACCCTGCAAATTTGCATACGGCACTGAAATAGAATATAATAGTGTTGAGTAATTGTCCCTTGGGTTCGAGCCCTACGGAAACCAGCATTGGAAGAGAACCATTTAAAAAATTATATGATCATGTGGTATCAAAGCTCATAGAGCATTTTGTAATATTCGTTTTCTCTTTATTTGTACTTAAAATTAATCCTTAAAGAACTTTTTAAAAGTTTACTAGATAAAATGAAGAGTTATTTCCATCCATAAAACCTTTATGGAAAGGATGATAAGTACCTGCTAATGCCCAAACTTTCTTGATGTTATCCATCAAAAGCTTGCTTACAGCAGGCAAAAGAGTTTAATTTTGAAAGCATATGAGATGAGATTCTGCTTTGATAGGTTCTTTTGTATTCCATCTGATAACAATGTTATCTCTGAGATAAAATAATAAACACCATTTTTCATGTCTGCAACCAAACCTGAAGATGGACCCAATTGACAGTCCTCAAGAACTCCATTTTAACACTAAACATCTCATCAGTTTTATACGATGTGAAATACATGAATTTATCCTTGCCTATAAACGGTATTACTGCTATATCCATCATAGCATTTCGCATAAAAGAGTGTTCTAATATCCACAGATAATTTTCATGAAATGTGTAAATGATTAATCCATGTTCTCCAAAATCACTGATATATGCCTGAGGTCATCTTGAACTGACCTAGTGAGAATGTAGAATTCTATAGCTTGAAATGAACTTTCCGGTGTGATAACTTCATTTAATTCTATTTGAACGATTTCTTTATTCCTCTTTAGATCAAACATTACAAAATCCACTTCTATCGTGGGTCAACCGCAGTATCTGGAACGGACTGCAAAACAGAACAATTTTCGATAGTTTGGTAATCCCAATTAGGATACGGATGCAACAACGATGATCTCGCCCATAATTCAGGAGACCATGGAATTGGTGATAAAGTTGCTGGAACACCTTTGTTCCATCTGGGGATACTGATGAACATTCTTAATCTTCACGGTGTTGATTTCCAAAGGACATTGTTGTCTAGAATATAGTCGTCATTCTTTAATGCCCTTTGCTTAGTTTCTTTGTTTGGCCCTGAAAACTGAGGCATCTTCCATGCGATGTAGTAATGTGCTAGGGTCGAATCTATCAGTAGAAGGACGAGCCATAGTTTCATCATAATCTTTAAAATATATTTTTGTCTCAGAAATATGCCACGAACAAATCCTAAATGATGCGCAAAGTCCATGATGCTGTAACGTTTCTGCAAGCATGTAGGTTAAACAGTGCTAGAATGTGATTTGTAATAATATTCATGACAACTACTTTTCATTATTCTTTTCAGGTACGTGCTACTGATAAACAGTCTTCTCAAATACAACAAAGTAAGTAATATTGTTTAAATACATATTTATATATGTATATTTTATTTTTATTATACTCCTAATGTATTTTTTTAAAATATCAGGCTCTTACTATTTTCTTTTTTTAGGTTGTTCCATTTCTGTTTCGACTATGAGAGTTAATGAAATAGTGTTCTATGTTACTCTTCTTACTTTAATACTTCGGCCTTTGCCAACATGAAAGTAATCTCTCTCATTCTTTGTAATGGACATTTTATAATTAATATCCTTAATTAAATTAATTACAATTAGAAAAATTATTTATTATTTGTAATTAAGTTGTGCGCCTTGAGAATTCATACGTAGCTTCAATGGAAAAAATATTCTAGAAATTATTATTATTATTATTATTATTATTATTATTATTATTATTATTATTATTATTATTATTATTATTATTATTATTATTATTATTATTATTATTATTATTATGATGTAACCGAAAAGAGTTCTGCCGGATGTCTACTAAATGACATTACGCTTGTCATCTAGATTTTTCGTTTGCTGTGAAAAAATGAGTAAAACACTGTGTTAGTGAGTGTATCGTCTTGTAGCCTGCTGGTTGCGGTCGCTGCAGACTAGCGAGGATATCAGCAAGAGCAGATCAAACATGGCAACTCTGAACATGCCTGTATGCTTTATGAGCTAAAACTAGGAACAAATGCTAGTAAAACAGGGGTATACAGAGCTAATAAATCATAAACCCAAAGTGTAAAGCCATCGTAGGAAATTTTATATTTACAAACAGAAAATTCTTATTATCAGTTTGTTTTCTTAAGTATCAAGATCTTCTGTGTATATATTTTCTTTTTGCTGTTACTAGACAATAACAAACTTCATTTCATACTATCAGAGCAGAGAAATCGTGATAGTACTTGAGCTAAGATTTGAAATTTTCAAGAAAATACTAGCTGTACCTGCGGTATTTACACAGCGCAGAGTTTTAATATAAGCATGAATTTCCTTCCCACTTCTCCCATATCTGTGCAAGTTCCTTTACGAACACAAGTAAAGGACAGGAAGAATCTCAAAAGGAGTAAATTGCTATAGACAAACATAAAAAATTAGTAATTTAATATATAGAATATCGGGGAGAGTTTGTGGCAAACTTGGATAATCCAATAGTAATAGATGATACAAAATGCAAATATTTTTTTTCTCATAATTCCATATCCGAGTACGCCTCATTGTGTGTCCACAAACCTTCGTAGTTTGCCAGCTTGCAATAGGTTTTGTCATTCAGATTAAAGCAAAGCGCCTAAAATGTCCATCAACCCGCTATACGTAGCTCCTCTACTGGTTGCCTTTCACAAGGATCAATAGGGCCAAAACGGCGCCGAAAATGTGGAATAAAAAAATAAAGACAAGTTTCGCTTTGTAGAAATTTGAATCAGAACTGGCAAATCTACACAAAATTTGGAATAGACCAGCGAAAAAGGCAAATTTCTAGCACTTGTGGTTTTCGAGATCTCATTGTCGTAAGGGTTGGCCACAAACATATAAACTTTTCAAGCATTTTAATATATAATATATTTTTTTCTTTTAAAGTTATTTTAAGTCATCTACTACAGTATGAGGGTACTAATATGAATAACTTTAGCGCAAAAATGATAGAATTGCCTTTTACCGTCCTTTTTTGGTACGTTTATTTCATGTATGCGTTTATATAACAGGTCCTAAGTCTCCCTTCCTCTCTCTCTCTCTCTTTATAAACATATTTCATATTTTCCCATTGTTTGAAAGATTTAGTAATCGAGGAGTTTTTCGTTTTCCCACGAAAAACTTGGACTTCAAGAACATATTTCATTTATATTTTTCTCTGTGTACACTAACTCCGTGGACCGACGTTTTCTTTTTCTTTTTTTCTTTTTTGAAAACAAATCCTTCTTTCTTTTTTGCTTTTCAAATCACAACTTTTGTGTTTGAACTACCAACCAATAGGAAATTTGCATCTCAGATTTTTTTCCTTTCCCTTACGCATTATAAAAAAGAAACTTAAAAAAAAAATCATATACCTCCAAACTGAAAAATGAATACCTTCCCAAAACATCTATAACCATAGAACAAAATAGTAATACTGTTAATAGCAAAAGTCCTAACATTAATTTTAACTTGTGTGAAAGTTTCATCATTTTTCTTCTTGCTCTTTTCATTTAAAACTTGTTTATTTGAAACAAATCTACAGAAATATCATTTCAATTCTTTTTTTTTTTTTCATAAATAAAGCAGAACAATAATATAAGACACATGTACCATGTGGGTAGGTATAAGCACGTATATTTAAATAATCTCTACCATCACCACTCTTGTTCGTTCTCTTACAATTTAGGGAAATTTCATTCCTAAATAAATTTCCCACTTCTATTGTATTTAGTGACACCTATACACTGATATCTTACACGGTTAATTCAACGAAAATGTCGTTCGGACCACTACACACACAGAGAGAGAGCTAGAAACCTGGAAGTTCGTTGTTTTTTTGGAGTACCGGAGGAAAGGGAGGGGGAAGCAAAGAGGAGACGGATAGTACAGTTCTCTTTTGCTTTCTGCTTTTCTGAGTGGGAGTGTGGTGAATTCTGGCTCGACTAGGTAGGTAGGGTACGTTACATACTGCAATAAGAGAACAGAAGTGGCGGTCGGAATTTAATTCCAGGGCCAGTTATATTGTCTCTTTCGCATAGAAAACATTGCCAGAATGATCGCCTTTTGTTTTTTGGATTTTTTTTTGCCTGAAAAACCCCTTTTGTTGTCGTCTGTTAACATGTTACCATTTCTCCCCCCCCCCCTTCCAAACCTTCCGTTTTCAACAGACCAGCAAGCAGCCTCTTATTTCTATACTATTCCTTCCCATCCACTTGTTAAAGTTACCATTCTGTCCACATTTCTTCCTTACCATACATATAGAACCATTGTTAAGTAGACATCACTGCTAACCCCCCTCTTCTCCCAACCCACTTTTTTTTCTACCTACTGTGTAACACATTATTGCAAACGATTGTTAGTGAAAAGGTATCACCAAAAGAGAGAGAGCGCGGAGACAAATTCATTCTGAAAACTCTTGTGTTCCAGCAGCAATTTTAATAAAAGGAATAGTAGACGTATTTATCTAACGCTTTGCTTCGTACTTCTATCGAGCGGTTTTTGTTGTTACCACGAATAATTCAGTCCAAAGAATAGGAGTCTCATAAAAGGTGATACATTACTCTATAAAAAGAAAGAAACTTATAGCTTTCGAATATTCCAGTGTTGAATTACTGTTTGTTTTCCGTTTCCCAGTATAATTAATGAATCCCTGATTTTATTTCGTATTATTGGGGGCACAAATTAAACGTTAAGAGCTGAAAGAAGTCTTAAAATTTCACTTAAACATATAAGAAATAAGATTGACTTTTGAAAAGTCCATATATAAACACGCTGTTTTTCCAGTCATATAGCTAACAAGTTGTTCTACGTGGATTGGTGGAGGGAGGAACAATGACTTCTTCAGTTAGGTGGGCTTTTCATATAATAAAATCAAGTTTGATAAATCTATAACAGACAAACGCCATTTGAAGGAGGCAGGAAATCATTTGAGAGGACGTACTGCCATTCCTCTCCCCCATTTACTACACACTTGGTTTGTTTCCTAAAATTCTGTTTGATCTGGCATCAAATCTTCTACTTTTTTTTTTTTTTTAAAAAAAAAAGAGTTGAGTTTTAATACTATTGTATCGCCTTAGCACAACTAGTCTACTTTTATCAAATTAATAGTACGTACGGATCATCTTCTCAGAATTATTTTCTGCTTGCTAAAACGCTGTTGGCACTGATCAGCAAGGGCACCGATTTCTCTGTAACTTTGGGGAGGAGCACTCAGTTGCAGAAGGTATATATGAAGATTTTAAGACAAATCGAATTAAAACTATGCCAAATATTGTATATTCATAATTATAATGCGGGGGACTCACATGAGGTTTTCGGCTGCCAGATCCCCGGTCCTCCCAGAAAAGGCGCCCTTGCTGATCAGCAGTTTGGAAATTGCATCAAGACTGTTGATATTGAGATCATACAACTCGTGTCGGACTCTGATTGGCGCAACAAGCTGTTGCAGATACTAACTGATAGTCATTTTTGCCCGCAGTTGTGGTGACAATTCTCTTGAACGAACGGTAATCTCTGTTATTAAGGGTGGTGATGATGACATTAGGGGATAGCCTAGAGAATTCTCCCCTCCTCCCGATCATATCCAAGATGCGTTATTTGTATTTTCACAGTATTATGGGTACTTTCACCCCGTGCATATTGAAAATCCCTTCGGGGGAAATATGAAATCATCACTTCTCTATCACTCAATACGGTATTACTCTTCCCCGATGTTGTACTATCAAGAGCTTTATAAGCTATCACATTGGAACTGTTCCTCGCGTCACATCTAATAAATTGGTCTCCTTAGATACACTTGCGTGAACTAATCTTGCTCCCACAACCTGGACTATTTGAAACTCAGAGAGGTTTGTTCCATTTAGCATCACCATCTACCATCCGCTTTAACACGCTCCTCTGTCCTACCTAGCGTGACGTACTAGAGATGATAACATAATATACCATTAACAATAGCCAGGTGCATCAATTGCATCCTAACTGTTTACAATTTTCGTATCTTATACATATATCAGGTCTTTGGTTTGATCTTAGCTTAAGTGGGAATTTTAGTGGCCTAACACCGTATGCATGGGTTCTCTCTGGCCGCTCCCATTTTTCCCACTTTCTTCATTTAATTCTTATTAGCTATTATCACCGTCTCCTTTATTCTCGGTGCATAATCGTGAAACGTTAAACAAGACATTTCATTTCCCATGCATACACCTGGTGATTCAGATTGTAAATCTCTAACGGTTCGAGATTTTAAAAAAAATGGACAGAGAGAAAAGTGTCAGAGAATGCATCGAATGTAGCACGCTGCGTGTCCTGTAATTGGATTCTGGAAGCTCATACAAATATCTCAAATGTAAGGTATGTACATTGATACATCATTGTGAAGATCGTGGAAAGTCAAGTAACTATTGTAGGATCTTGTTCTGTGCAGGGCACAAGCTAACTTATGAGTTCTATTTGACTGTTTAAAGGAACTCTCAATTAAATTATGGTCATTCCGTAAAAGATGCTCCATACGAAAAACTTTCTTCTACAAAAGTTGTTTGCTTTCCCATAGTCTTCTCAATAATGTAGCAAATGTTATACCTTGGAATTTAAAATTTTCAGATGAGCACCGGGTCTCATGCTAGGGGATCCTACGAGACAAGCAGACCGCTCTATTCGATGGACCCTTTGACAGTTTTCAGTCTTATTTTCTGTTTCATTCTTCTATCTCCAGTCATGTGTGATTTATAAGCAATGGAAGTTTCATCTAAAACACCCGCGTATATACAGTTATATAGTCTTATATACTAAATGATATGTCTAACATATAACGGTTTACCAAACATTGTTAGGGTCATCAAATCTAGGAGGCTCAGGTGGATAGGTCATGCAACAACAATGGAGGAAAGTAGGAACGCTTTCGAAAGCTTAACTGGAAGACCAATCGGAAAACGACCATTAGGGAGACCTAGACGCTGGCTGGAGGACAATATTAAGATGGATTTCGCAGAAATAGGAATACAAGGTAGAAACTTGATCCAGTTGGCTAAGGATAGGTATTCAGTGGGGAGCTTTTGTGAACGCGGCATTGAACTTTCGTATTCCATATGCCATAAAGTTAGTTAGTTATGTCTAACGTATGGAGAATATGTGTCAATGAATTCCTTATTTAATCTTGTAGTCGTTATCTAATTATTTTTGTGTTATCTTTTGCACATCAACAAAATGTTTGACCTTTTCGCTCTCGCTTTCGGGTGTAAAAATTTCGATGCTTTCATCTTTTTGGTGAAAGAAACTGTTAGGTATGTACACTATATTCTTTCAGCGGATTTTGTTTGTCAATCGCTGCTCTGTCAACATCAGTCAAAGCAACAAGGTAAAGAAGGGATTTTGGGAATTTGAATGGAAGAGAGATCTGCGAAGCTAAAGTGCATCTCTCTTTCTATTAGCCCACTACCACTCCCACACCATCCTCTAACCCTATCTCATTACCTCAACAAAGATTGGTGACATCAGCACCATATTCAGTAGCATTGGTATTTTCGGTGTCAGTTTGCATAGTTAAATGGCTTTCTCGTGTATTTACTGTGAAAATGTAGCCACAGACAAGTTGTACTTCTCTTTTCAAAAGGAAAATGTAAACCTGCCTTAAAATTTAGCTTGTTGTTCTTTTCCTGTCCACCTCGTCATCTGAAACAGTGACAAGAGAACGACTTCGCTTGAGGTACTTGAATAACTAATTATTAAGAGCAAAGGAGATAAATTGAAGGTATGGCATGAGCAGGCGTAAAAGTGCATTTGAAAAGGTAGGAGGAAGCATGACGTCACACCGTCCTCCGTGCCTATTTTTGTCCATTGTGATTTTTAGGAAGTGGAGGGATGCCGTAGATATTTTTTTTAAGTAGGTGAACGACGTCATCCCGCATTCCCCTTCACTTTTTACCCCTGGATATATGTGTTCTAGTATGATGAAAATAGGTAGAAAAAGTAAAACTGTTTTAAACAAGTGATCAAACAGGGACATAGAAAGAGAAATAATTCTTGGGGAAAGTCCATAGTTATTTTTTAGATAAAAAAAATTAAAAAGAGAGAGAAACAAAACAAAAATAAAATATCAGTAAAGCAAACAATTACTAATACTAGCGTGTGTTTCAGTTTCGTCAATATAATATTGCCTTTATCATACACATAATTTTCTCCCTAACTAAATCCCATATATATTGTTTCTCTACTTTCTTCACCGTGAATGTTTCTCTACTTCCTTCACCAATAATGTATCTGCACTGCAGCAATGTAATATTGATTCATCAGATATGATTTTCTTTTCTCCCTAATTAAATTCCATGTATTTTCTTTCTCTACTTTCATCACCGATTATGTGTCTGCACTGCAGCAATATAATATTGACTTTATCAGACACATAGTTTTCTTTTCCTTCTAATTAAATCCGTTATATTTTTCTGTACTTTCTTCACCGTGAATCTTTCTCTACTTTCTTCACCGGGAATGTTGCTCTACTTTCTTAACCAATGATGTATTTTCACTGCAGCAATATACTATTGACTTCACGACTACACAATTTTGTTTTCTCCCTAACTAACTCTCATATATATTATTTCTCTACTTTTTTTCACCGTGAATGTGTCTGCACTGCAACAATATTGAACGCAACTACATTTCCTAGAACTTCCAATAGAATTCAAAATTACCTAAGCAGCTATGTAGTAGAGGAAATTTTAAAGATATAAGGGATGAGATTTTCAATTCGTCCATTGCTGCAATATTATTGCACAAAATAACAAACACGGCAACCTTGAACATTATTACACTACTTAACAAATTGTGTCAATTTGTTTTCACAGATGATTTCCACGAGTTAAAAAGGTTATTGGAAATCAATCAGCCGCAGTAGTGGGCGAGCATGTGCAAGAATTAGATGAAATCTTTAACTTGACGTCGTATGATAAGATAATTTAAACTAAAGAAGACAAATGATAATGAAAGAGTAGCGGAATGATGATGTAGGAGAAAACGGAAACCTCGAGGAAAATCATAGTCATGATGTTTTCCTGTCAGTAATGTATGCTAATACTACATTATGTTTGATAAATACCGAAGGGTGTGTTACCAGTCATGACCTGTATCTCAACAGCACCACACGCCACTGATATATATACAGTATATGCCGCAAACCAAAACAGTGTTTTTCATAATAGGTGATTTTTTTCTTTTTAACACTAGAGAGACTTGAAAACTATTAAAGTCACATTATACTAAGATATGATTATAGAATTGAGAGTTAACAGAGTTCTCGCTCGAAATGACCCTTCCATCTCATTTCAGCCTGTCTTTTTGACCTTAACCAAAGTAATGCAGGATTCAATACCTATTTTTCAGAATTTGAACCGAACTTTTGATAGTAGTGAATGAGAAATTTAAATGATATTTACTTTCATTCCGACCTAACAATATTCTTCCAGAAACAAAAATAGTAGGAAACATAAACACTCTCAGGATTTTTTCCAAGGAGGGTTGGGAAGGAGGACAAAAGACTGATGCTTAAACAAAGTCGCGAAAATGCATGCCTTCATGTAAACAGTAACTATTAACGCACATTGCATAACTAATACATTAAATACTGTAATGTGTGAGTAGGCAAGTGTAACATGTTTTGACATGTATTTCGAAGAACCGAATTCTTTTCAAAAATCTAGTTGCGTTATTAACCCGTTGCCGCCCCCTCCACCTCTGTGGGCGGCCAGATAGGAAAAGAATGTTCTCTTGACCTTCAAAACATATAGCGTATAACATAAACTTGCATAGCAACAAGCAATGTTTCTTAGGTACTTTGCTTTCTTTTTTACGCAACACAGCGTTATGTCAGATTCGATCATTAATGTGTGCCTTCTTTGTGCAAAAGAATGATTGAAATAAGTGCCTTCGCTTTTTGTAAGACGGGTTCTGCTTACGTTTCTTTTTTAATCTTCTTACAATCTTAAAGAATCTTCATAAAGGTGATTGGCGGGATAAAAAGAAGCAACAGTCTATAATGGAGGTCCGTTATAATGTAGACAAAGATAGAAGAAGGAAGGGAGAAAAAACTGAGGAAAGAATTTTGAGATTATTTTTATTTTCCATTATTCCTTATCGACCAACTATCTAAGGTTCTGTTGAGAATATATTGTGTAGTTTTTAAGTTTACTAATGGTTCATTTTGTGCCCTATTATGTTCTACAACTCTTCATAACACCCACTCAAACTACGCATACTACCTTCACATTGCTCCACATTGCGTAGCTTCGATACCCTGAGTTACTTCGCTATTATCTTCGTTTTGATTGAGCTACAAACTGCAGCTCTGTCTTTCTTTTTGGACAGCTTCCTCGGCTGAATGGTTAGTATACATGGTTTTTGCACGGAAGATCCAGGATTAATTCCCGGGAGGGAGTACGTGTAGCTCTAAAATATATACTGTATACATCTACACATCTTGGCTTAACTATCCATCTTCGGAAGATAATTTACGCTAAGAGACGTGCTTGGTGTCCCACAATGATAATAAGCATCTGCAGATAATTATAAAGTACATTATAGTACTTTATTCAGTATTGTAGACTCAGAAATATTTTTTTTTTGTTTCGTGTTCTTCTTGAGCCAATATGTGTCTGATAAATAAAAGTCTGATGAACATGGTGAGGAACAATTATCAATTTTTAAAGATACACGAGTCATTACACACTATACTTCAGTAACAAATAGGGATTCAAGGTTGTTACGTCACATCGTTCGTAGACCTCTTCTGACGCAGAAGGGTTCTGATAACTTCTTAGAAAAATTCGAGCCTAAATTTTGTCTATAAAGTTATGAAAAGAGATGAGAAAAAGCTTTGTGATAACCTGAAAGCAGTAGAAAGAATTCTTCGAGAACCATCATGAGACGAGACTTACTACAAAAATTACGAAACGAGACAACAGAATCTCTTGTTTTGTTTTGTGGGTAACATTACCCAGCACCCATCAGAGTTATTGGGAGACATGTGAGTAACGCCAACTTATTCTCCAATAGACAATAGAATAACCAATGAAGAACGCTGAAATACACTATTAGTTAATTAAGATGTCCGAAATAATCCCCCATATATATAATCATTAATCCCCCGTGTTAATCATTAGGTCAGCGAGGAGGACCGATATTGGAAACTTAGTTGCTATCATCATCTTTTGAAGCGTAAGAGGTTGCGACTACATTAGTTGAGTACAGAACATGTAAAAACGACAAAAAATAAATTCATTTGTTCATTATGACAAGTCTAAGTAGCTTCCCCACCTCACATATGTAACACCTCTCATTTCAAACAATCTCCAGCGGTATCAGTACTTAAGGGTACTAACAGCAATAATCATGGATAGTAATAGAGCGGTTTGCCATGTAGCTTTGATGTGTTGGGACTCGTATGGTAATCAAATGATGAGGGTGGCTATTGCGCGTATAAGTTCCCTTGATTCAGCTTGTGTGTGTGTGTGTACGTATGTATGCTTTTCTGTTTTCCCGTGCTCCTGTCGGTTTGATGATGATCGTCATCATCAGTAACAACAACATACAACACTGTCCACGAACGAACGAAACACAACAGACTCACATACACACAGCGTGGTTGGGATAATACAAGTTACCGCATTCACAGACTATAGGCGAATGTATGTGATACATATTCATAAGTCGAACATACCCAAACAAACAACGTAGGTTTAATTAAACTTATCACACGAATCGATGTAGCACGAAAGCGGGTTGTTTGACCATCCAAAGTACAAAGGGTATCCAAACCCCAAGAGAGAACTAATATTCCAGCATAGTGACCTCCTCAAAGGCAAGTTTCACACCAACATCCCTCCCTCCTCAATTCTTCATGTCTGCTGAGTAATGTGTGTACACTAGGCTTGTTGAATGTACTGGTTCTTTCTTGTAGCAAAGTCATATATTATGTAAAATAGGTGTAGTACACTGCAGACTTTGCGTCTGATTATCGATTCTCAAGGTCGTGTCCAGGAAACGAAAGAATGGGAAAATGAGATTATTGTTTAACCTAACCAAAAGGCTTAACGTGACTGAAGTTGTAATTTTTATTCATCAGAATCACTTCTTTTTATTATAAAGTTAAATATTGTCTTGGGAACATGTTCATTTTGGGAAGAAGTTTAAAGTAATATACGCTTTATTGATGTATATAAATATTCCAGTCTAACTGGAATATCTGAATCATTTTCAACCAAACTTGACGCACATATGACTTACAGTGGAAGATCTAGAAGGTAAAAACTTGGGGCGGCAGCCAGAATCCATACTATGATAGGAATATCAGGAGTTTACTATAAACTTTCAAAAATATATAAATAATAGCTTACATTAGTTTTGTCATTCAAAAAATATGGGGCCTAGGCCCCCCGACCTTGGGCTAGATCCGCCTCTGATGACTTACAATTTGGGAAGAAAATGCTTTATCCTAAGACACCCCAAAGGGTGCATGAATCATTTTAGCGGCAAAAAATTATTACATGAAGATATGCAACCATACTGTCATTCAGGAGGTTGTGGTTGTATACTTTTAAGGGACAGTCGAACGCTATCTGTTTACTTGGGATCACGTCACGAGTCAACAGCTGAACAGTTTAAAAAGAATTTTCGAATATTATTAGTACCTACTTTGAGCTAGGTTTTATTTATCATGTTAATTTGATTAAAGGACGTGTACTAAGGTGGGGGTAGGGAGTTGCATATTTATACAAAAAATAGAGTATCTCGTGGATTTCTTTAATGACATTTTCATTGAAATGCACATTCTAACGAGTAAAAGGTGAAGGAGGTTCAAAAATTTCCATAAAACTCTTCTTCCTATATGAAGAACGAACATGCCAGCTGGTATATATATTGCGTGTCCTTTATTTAGGGTAATTTCGTGTTGCGATACGCACACCCGCTAAATATATTCTATGTAACCACAAACATGCATTAGTGAAGTAGCAGCTCCCTGCGAGAACGCTAACCCGTGACGACTTGACGAAAAAGTCATGAAATTACGTTTCCACGTTATAATATAATTTAGAATATTCAACCATGATAACGGAGAAACTAGAGGAGACAGAGAAACGAAACTTTGCATGAAGCAACTAGAGAAAGGATGCCATCTGCCCTGTATTGACAAACATCACCGGATGAACAGTGTTGCCAACCCAAGAGAAAGTTTTGTTTTTGTAAATTGAATGACCTATATTGGATATCATCATCAATGGAAGCAACAATGAAAACAAAGACAAAAGAGATGGTAAACGTAGATCAGTGTTACAAGCTTTTCGATAAATAACTATGGCAGTTCATTTCTTTAACCCTAGGGATATAACTGATACAGGAAATCCTGGAGAAAGTCATATATAATCTTTGAAATCTTTCATTCGATTGTCCTAGAATTATGTCTTTTAAGCTAAGAGACACGATGATGAAGGCAAGTGAATGATGATGGAAGAATTGGCAGAATGAGAAAGCGGAAGGAAACGGCAGGGGCTTGGGATTGAACCAGAGGCCCACACACCAGAGGTAAGCGCTCTACCACTGAGGCACTGTGCCTCCCATAGATTAAGCCAGGCTTGACCATTTCATTCTAAAGTCCATCGTCCTAAGAAGCTAATACGAAGATCCTCAATACAACTAAATTTTGGTAAAATTCAGAACATCAAAGTTTTACTACCGAAAACATCTGCGGACAACTGAAAAAAACAATTCTGTAAAAATAATATTTCTTTAAACACATGTAAGTTATTTCTTTATGTGAACAAACAAACGGACTTGTTTTTCCTTTTCATATTTGCTAATCTCCTTTTTCTTCTTTTACTCGGAAGAGATAATGAAAGTGACAAATAACGTGAGATACCTCTTCCTGTGAAAGAGAATACGAAATTACGAAAATGTCACTTTGTACGTTGAGAAATGGTTCTGAACCCAAAATACTCCTCCTAACAGGAATCTTCATTCGTCGTACACCTTTGCACCGACTACCATTATTCAAGATCACATTACCTGGCCCAAATTTCATCTTGTCCTCACCTTAGTAGCCCTTGACCCTTACTTTAACCACCATCATCCCATTATAATTACTGCTATGATTCATCCTTCTGTCAGATTCAGTTGAGTGTAACTAAATTCATATTATGACTTTCTCTTGTTTGCAGCGATTGCGAAATTCACAAATGAAAAAGAAAAGTAGAATTCTTGAAATGTACTTTTTCTTTTTTTTTTTTTAAATCAAAGCTTGTACTAAATGTACAGTTTTACAAGCAATATATGCATCCTTATTACGAGCACTGATGTCAGTGTTAAGACTATATATGTCATTGTCAGGAGTATCTGCGTCACTGTTAGAACTATATATGTCACTGTTAGAACTATATATGTCACTGTTAGAACTATATATGTCACGGTTAGAAGTATCTGTATCACTGTTAGAACTGTATAAGTCACTGTTTGTTAGGAATATTTGTGTCACTGTTAACACTCTATAAGTCACTGTTAGGAATAGTTGTGTCACTGTTAGGATTATATATATGTCACTGTTAGGAGTACCTGTTTTGCTATTAGCACCATATATGTGACTGTTAGGAATATTTATGTCACTGTTAGAACTATATATCACTGTTAGGAATATCTGTATCACTGTTAGAACTATATAAGTCACTGTTTGTTAGGAATATTTGTGCCACTGTTAGGACTATATATATGTCACTGTTAGGAGTATCTGTTTTATTATTAGCACTATATATGTCACTGTTAGGAATATTTATGTCACTGTTAGGACTATATATGTCACTGTTACGAGTATCCGTATCACTGTTAGGACTACATAAGTCACTGTTATGATAATCTATGTCACTGTTAGGAATATTTATGTCACTGTTAGGAATATTTATGTCACTGTTAGGACTATATATATCACTGTTATGAGTATCTACGTGTCACTGTTAGAATTATATTTGTCTCCGTTAGGACTATATGTGTAACTGTTAGGAATACCTGTATATGTGTCAGTGTTAAGACTGTATGTGTCTGGTATTAATATTTGTATCACTGTTAGGACTATGATATCACCGGAGGAGAAGACAAACATCAGTAGTAAACTGCTACTTATCATGATAACTTTTTTCTTTTTTTACATATATAGTATGTAAATAAGGAAACATCATCTCCAATAGACTGAAAACCATTAATTATTTGCTGTTTTGAGCATAAAGTCATACTTTCTGTTTGGTGGAACGACGAGAGAAGAATTTACTTCGAGTCCGTTCATAACGTCGTACCATCAATACCGATCTTTATTTCAAACAGTTGGAACGAATGTGTGCTGTACCATTCCAAAAATACATGTATTCGTGAACTGAAAGCGCGCCCTGTTGCAATTGGATAATGCAAAACCGTATCGAGAAATTCAAAATAATAATAATAATAATAATAATAATAATAATAATAATAATAATAATAATAATAATAATAATAATAATAAAATTAGGAACATGACGCTATCAAATTGATTCCACACCCGACATAAGGTCCTGACCTTATGAACTCGGATAATTACCTGTTTCGATCGATTGTTCACTTTCTGGATATAATGATGTTTCATTAACCACCAGGTGATGGAAATAGCAGAGACTGACTTTTTTGTCTCTAAGAACAAGACATAGCATCAACATGGAATTTAGGAACTAGCTAGAAGGTGCCTGCAGACTGTCCAACACGAAGAGGTGTACTTTGAATGTTACCCTGTTTTTATTATACTGTAATACGTACAGTCAGGGACTTACGCAGGGGGTGGGTCCTGAGGGTCCGGTCTCCCCCCCGAAATTTCTACTTTTGTGTAAATTTAGCCTAATTTTAGGGGCAAGTTTAGAAATTTTAATATAAAATACCCTCCTATTGAGTTCGGACCCCTCCCGAAAAAAAATCCTGCGTACGCTACTGCGTAGAGTTATGTTGTATACCAGAATATTGCAAGACTTTTGACTTGTATAATACAGTACTGCTTCCAAAGAGTACTTATAATTGATTTGTCATAACGTTATACATATTTCGGTGCTACTACCATTCATTCACATTTATACATTAGCTATTAACATTAGGTAAACCTTATCAGAAATTGCTGATCACACAACTAACAAACATGACATCAATGTGTCTTTGTGTTCTGAATCATCACGTCTGCCATAATCACCATATAACACTGTGCTAACCACATCACATCAATAAGCACCACAAGCTTCAAATAGAGTTCACAGATACAAAACCACCTCTAGAACCAGAACCAATTCTCGATAGTTAGCATTTTCTTTTTATGTTTGCCATATGCACAATATTTGACGATATTCTCATTCAAACTGACTGCAATTTAATTTCCATTCTATCATGGAGAATGCAACATAAAATTTAGCAGTAACTGCTATCTTTTGAAGTATCTTTGTTACAGAGTTTAAAGGCCTTAAGAGAAAAGAAAAAAAAGCAACTAAGAAGAACGGAATTCACTATAATTTACTATCACAGAAATATTTAGGCATCTTGGTTACACACTTGTTTCTACTTGATATTATAAGATTTAGCCTTTTTTGAGACCATCGACTAAATTCTTTTTTTTTTTTTAAGTGCAGCATATGTGGTATTAACTAAATTCCTTTTTAAATGCATTACAAGCGGTCATAAATGGGATTTTCTGCTAAACTGGGGTAGTTAATACCTTGACATATGTGCAGAATTTGCTGCCATGTTAAATTATTAGTTTCAATTAGATTCGACGCGTTATGACCTGAGTTGGACGCATTTTGCACATATAAAATGGATCGATTTTTTTCTCGTGTTTGATGTTTTAATATTCCTTTAAAAGTTGTTCTAAGAGTTTATTCATTGTTTTATGCGCTATTCAAATTTATTTTATTACATAATAGAAGCTAATAGAATAAAGGTACAGTAAGAGAGTGGAATTTACATATGATAGGAGATTTCTTCGGTGAGTATGTTTGGAGCAACACAATGTGTTAGTAGTAATATGTATATCTAAAGAATTCGTAGTTTGTCGCAGAAGACCGATGATGTTAATAATTATATTACATGTCTATAGGTAATGGCCAGGCGCAAGAAGACATTAAAATTTGCATGTTCAAATTTCAAATGAAACCTGAAAAAACTGCACGAGGAGTTTAGTCGACCTTCGAGTATTAGCTTCTAATTGTGCTAGATGAGATTTCAAAATGAAAGTTTTGTCAAAGCTTTCATCCAAGTATAAAACACTGGAGATATGGTTTTATGATCTAATAGCAAATTCCCTTATGTGCTATTGCGGCCAATATTTTGCATTCCTCAGGAATATAGCCACCAAGTTGTTCTAAAGGGAATAAGGACTTTTTGGAGGGCAAGTAAATTTCAGAAATAATTCCTTAATAGTACAAATTTCAAGTATCTAACATAAGAACTTTGTGCTAGGACTCATAAGTAGTCAGAACTATATATATATATATAAATTACTATTATATATAATAGTATATATAAATCCAATTATATATAATTATATATAAATCCAATATTTGGATAGTTGAAAAAAATTGCTGTATAATCAATCGGTCTTCGGCTCTAATACTTGAATTCATAAAACATTTTTTCTTTTGCTTAGATTTAATAAAATACGTTTAATAAAGCACAAACAACTAAACACACATCTGCACTCAATTAGTAATTTCTATCACTTATATTGAATGTAGAATTTAAAGAGACGTCACACACACACACACATATATATATATATATATATATATATATATATATATATATATATATATATATATATATAAGTTTGCTAAATATAGAAAAATAATATTGAACTAGGTAAGAGAGAGAGTATTACTTTTCCGACAACATATTAATTTCCTGTTGTGTGTAAAAGTCATTGACTTGTTCAGGAATCATAGCCAACTAGAATTATCCATATATTCATTTGTACTCTTCCGTCAACCAAGCCATGTGTCGACGTTATTGAATTTATACTGTACACACACACACACACACACACACACACATATATATATATATATATATATATATATATATATATATATATATATATATATATATATATATAATTTTGCTACTATTTCTCTGTAATAAATGTGTGTGACATTTCGCATGCGTCTCTTTTTCTTTAATTTCTGATATACGTTATTTTATTCGGCATGTTTTAATTGCTCTCGTTTCATTTGTCATTATTCATCGCAGTTGTAGGCTATCCAGCTATTCATTACTGAATATATCCAAGTTTGACACAAAGAGAGAGAGAGAGAGAGAGAGAGAGTAACAGAGAATCAATACGGAAAAGAAAAATCATTGTACTTCATAATCAATATATAACAAGTATAATTTAATTGTAATGATATATATATATATATATATATATATATATATATATATATATATATATATAACATGAAATAATCGAAAGAGTAAATGTAATAGTGAACTGGACACAAAAGATGTTAATAATTTCTTTAGTAGTTCATGAAATTCCATTTTGAATTAACATTTCTGCTTACAAAATCCTAATTTCTCTGTGCAGTTTTACAATAGGCTGTCAAATTAAATAAAAATATAATTTTGTTCATTTTTTCCGGCTTTAACTTAAATGATTCTCTCAGGTATTCTGTACTATTATTTTCCTGACGCATGACGAAATAATTGGTACAGATTGTTAATATGTGTAGAAACTGATGTGCAGTGGAAACGATTGTACATTGAGGAAGCACACACCTATGGAACAGTAGAGTAAAGTAGAGAAGGGTGGGTCAGTTGAGTGAAGTAGAGTAGAGTAGGTTATTTAATAGAGTAAGTAAAGTAGTTAGGTTAGTTTAATAGAAAAGGTTACTAGAGTAGGGTAGGTTAGGTTAAAGTTTGTACGTACATATTATGTTGTACTTCAAGTTTCTTTAATTTGAGCAATTTTCCCAGTGACACGTGTTTCTACAACAGTTCTAATGGTTTCACCACTATTAACTCTGCTTGTAAATAAAATATACAGCTTCTTTACACTGTGCAGAAATAATCCGGCGTTTGAAATTAATATCTAATACAGCCCTTTTTCATATTCACAAAGTCATTTCAACGTTCTGTAACACTTGTGATGTTTTCAGACTAGTAACAGTACATTTGAAAACCAGTAACTTTATTTCAGATTTTGTCACGGAGGAGGAGGAGTAAGATTATTCAGTGACTTAAGAGTTTCGCGCTTTTTAATAGTATGCTAGTGTACAATTTATTAAAATGCATGTGTCTCTCAAACTCAGAGGGGGACGATTGTTCTACCCTCTCCAAATGACGCCGAATCCAATATTCAATAATAATTCCGTACACTTATTTTGATAATTTGTATAAAAAGGAAGGTACACGTATAAACAATTTATTTAATTATTTAAGGAAATAAAAATCATAACGTAGAAATCATACCACAAAGCTACGAAGAATACCTGCAAGAAGAAGACATCGTAAAGTATTTCATAACAATATCCAAGCTAAACGCTACACTGCAGCTAGGAAGTTCAAGAAAGTTCATACATCCCGGCAAATTTATTTTGTAGAGTACCAAATAGCAACTAGGGAGGAAGTTAAGACAGAAAGTTCCGATATATTGATATCCTTTTCCAAGATGATACATGGAAATGTGGAACATTAAGAATAACAATCAGTTTTCAAAGTGTCCACCTAGAGCTTGGATGCAGGTCCGAAGTCTAAAGAGCCAGTAGTCAATGGAATTACGAATAGTATCGATAGGGAAGTGGCGGACTGTCTTCATCAGAGCGCGCTTCAGGTAATCCACATTAAAGTGTACCTTCTTGCAGCCCATTAGTTGAAACACTGATTACAGTTTGTAGTCGAGCGGGTCCGGATCAAAATCAGTCTGATGTGAAGATTAAGTCTGGAACGTTGGCCCGTAGCCATTTCTGTGTTAACCGTGCCTTGTGCGCGGAAAAAGAATTCTGTTGGAAGGTACACTGCTAGTTGGGGAACATGGTAGTACTCAGATGTTTCACAGCGGGCTCCAACACTCCGGTTTGATACACTGTGGCCGATGTCTCCACTTCTTGTTCACAAAAATGGAACCGTTATGTGCCGTTGAAACTCACAGCCCAACACACCAAGATCTTTGCATCCAAGCAAACTCGTTCAGCAACTTGTACTGATTATGATGTACACACAATATTGTTTGGAGTATTAAAAACCTGGTCAACTGTGATCGGCTTTTCATCGGAAAAAAGAATTGTCCGGTGACAATTTTCTGCGTATTGCTTGAGGAAACGTTTGGATTTCGCCACTTTCTGCTAGCATAACGCATTCAACAACCTGTAAGCTGTTTGTAGGCTCTGAACCCCAAGTTCTGACTGAGCACTTATGACGTGGTCTCGAAATGGACATCTCTCGGGAAGTCATTGACTGAATCCTGACAGGATTTCGCAGAATCCTTGCAGCTACTGTTTTACCTGCCTGTGGTGTCCTCACTGTGCACGGTCTGGTACTACGCTAACGAATTTTGACACTTCCCGTTTCATTGTAATGCTGCATATTGCTGTAGATAAATCATTCACTGAATTGAAGGGTTTCCAGGGTGGTGAAGATCCGTGATGGTGGCATGTCCACCTTTTGTAGCTCCTTAACAACAACACGATTCTCGTAGTCGCTCCTCTCCATCGTTACACTTTTCCCTGCTATGCGTCTTACCGTGGAATATAACAGCTTAAGGACCCACTTCACCCACGATACCCAGATGGCAGCACTCGTTCATATTCAGCATGGTCAATACCCAGCATACCCAACAGAAAAAGATGGTCCTTCTTCTTTCCTTCTATGGCGGATGAAGAAGACAATTTCTTCGCAAGATGTGTCCAATACAATGGTCTTCTTGCGAAGGATGCTAGATAAAAGCGTCCTGTTGTCTCCTATCCGTTCTAAAACATCTTCGTTTGTTACTCTCTCTGTCCATTTTATCTTCTCTATTTTCCTTCATCACCACATTTCGAAGTTCTCTAAACATTTCTCCTCTAACTTCCTTAATGTCCAAATTTCTGAACCATACAGTCTAATACTCCATACATAGGACTGGCCAACTTCTTGTTAGTCCACTATAAAGCCTGCTAGTTAAGAGTGATCATTTCTTTGTTGAATGTTTCTTTGGCTATTGCTATTCTTGGCCTGATCGTTTTGGTGTAGTAAGCGTCTCTGGTCAAAATACTTCCCACATACTTGAAATGATAGACTTCTTCATGTTCTCTTTGTTCTTCACTGACCCTTAAGAGGTGTTTCTATGGGATACTCTCATTACTTTCGAATTTTCAATTTTGCTTACTCTTTTATGCGTATATATGTATATAATAATAATAATAATAATAATAATAATAATAATAATAATAATAATAATAATAATAATAATAATAATAATAATAATAATAATAATAATAATAATAATAATTGTTATTATTATTTTTTAATTTGAATATATACCCCACTACTTATAAGCTTGTTGCATAAGAACTTACTTCCAAAAAGAGTCTTGTAATTTAAAGTCTTCAAAATTTTAAAGGGGAATAACCTAAATTAAACAGTAGAATCAATACGATTTTTAAATGCACACACACACACACACACACACACACGAGAATATATACATATATATATATATATAAAAGCAACTATATTATATGTATGTATGTATACGTGAGGGAATGGAAGACAGAAAGAGAGAGATTTCCCAGCAGTGGGCGTGTTCCTCCACACCCTCCTAACCAAACCCTGGCCTCTAATCCCCCGCGTGCAATCGATTAGTGATTGTTTTATACGTATAGTGGTTTGATAATTCCAGCAGACCAGACACAATAATATCGAGTTCCATACATCACATGCGGTCGATGTGGTTTAATAGAATTTTTACCCCCCCCCCTTCTCTATGAAGCGTCAAGTTACAAAAAGAATAAAAATCACGAACTTTTTTTTTTTTAATCTTCCTTTTTGGACAGTAACTGAACTTTTACGAAAATATATAGCTCTTCTCTCTGTGATCAGTTGAGGTTGAAATTTTGTCGTAAATTATGTCAAATGGATGTTAAATTATAGGAATATATGATACATATCGGAGGCGTAAAGACTAAAATGTAACTGTAGAAAGTATGTATATGAAGGTACCGAAATATACAATGCAATTTTGCCTGTCATTAATGCCTTATTTAAAAAAAAAATAATAATTGAGATATGAAAGATAATAATATCAATTTTCAACGTGATACATTTCGAAAAGAAAATTTCTACAATAGAAAATAAATTAAAAACGTGCACATTAAGTCCAAAGATACACCCACCTTTAAAGATATAAAGTCGAAAGGATAAAAATTGGTTCTCAATTTTAAAAAGTGAAACAGAAATAGGTATATAACTGGCAAGGTTTCTGCAGAACGCTAAGGGGCTATATACGTATATGTATATCAAATGCTAGTAAGGTGTGATGTTTGTTTTCTTTAATGTAGAATTTTAGCACTAAGGCTATATGAGGTGTGGATGTACAGCTTAACCCTTTAAAGACAGTTGTTTTAAATCAACTTTTCTTCTCAAACGAATAAATTAATAAATAACAATTTTGAAACTGACTTTTAGCTATAGCGCAATACGTAGAAATATTTATTAATCAAAGTTTACGAACTACACACGTCCTCTCCGTCCAGATTTTGTGATTATTTATCACATCCGTACTGAGTGCAATGCTTGCTGTGTATTTATATTTCACATCTGTCTCTAAAGCGTTCACAAACAATTATCACTCTCTCTTTAGATTTGGAAAATGGACGCACTAAAATCCACATCGAGGTTTGGCAGAAATTCGTCACCGGTTGTCACATTGTCAAAAATTCAGATTCGAACTCCAAATGTTTCAACACTTCGTGGCAAATCGACTTAGGAGGTTCCTTCTGCTGTCCTGACAAAACTTTTAAAACTAATTAGGAAAAAAAGTCCGTATCTTCAAATCCTCTGTAGCTTTTATTCCCGACGACACACAATAGCATTCTGCAAAAGTAGGGTTGTCATATTTTAAAATTAGAAAAAGCGGGGGATTCTAAACCGTAAGTACTGGTGTAAACTTGTGTATTACAAATACTGACCTTGGATCCTTCGGACCATTTTTTTAGTGATTTTTTTGTTAAGTGACACTTCCGATGTACTTTTCTAACGAAACTAAAGTAAAATAAATTTAGATTTTGCCTTTAATGTTTTGTTAAGTTCAACAAAAGTGAGTTTCGAATTGTATATCTGTAAGGCAAGTTAAGAAAAAAAGATATATGACAGATATTGTTCATACGGTTTTCTCTCTAAGAAACACAAATAGTTTCTATTTCTTTTCATAAAAAAGGTAGAACATATTTAGGAGTCTTGGTCCATCTCTTATAAAATTTCTATTCATTTTTAAAGATTGTTACCTGAAATCGTATTAACATACAAAATTACCACGGGTTCACAATATATGAAATACAGCATGAACATTTTAAAAGAAAAAAGTATTAATAATGAATCTAATCTAAACAAAGTGCCAAGGATACCGTAATTCAATTTGAAATCATTTCTGAATATATAAAGACTAGGTGAAGCCATAGACTAGGTAAAAAACATAGATTTGTTCAGCCGGAGCTTGAGTCCAAATTTAACTCAAACGCAATTGAGATTAACACAAAGATGTAGCGGTTTACGTTGAATAATCAACATTTCATTAACAAAGTCGTCTTAGATTTTTCTCCAATCAAAAAAAAAAAAAAAAAAAACGAGTGGTTTTTCGTGATTAAGAGATGATTAAGCGGGGAATGAATATAGGATCTGAAAATCGGGTGGTACCCGCTAAAATCGGGTAATATGACAACTTTATGCAAAAGCTTAGAGGTAACAGTCTGGTTAAATCATATACATATCTGACATATTCATTCAGCGTCCTTGCCCATTGAAACCATCTTCTATGCCTTTCTCTTGCGTACGAAAGTCAACCTGATACTTCCTGGACAGATCATGTGTCCTCTCGATCAGGATTATAATAAAACGTATTTAACTTGAGTTCCTCATCTCAGAAACTATCAGTAGGAATTGAGTTCATCTTTCAACTCAAAATGCCTTACTTAAGAAGTATTCTCCCTGGTCTAATAGCTACCTCAAGGGTCTTTGGTGCATGTTTCTTTTGGTTCGATTACAGGTAGGAGATTATTGAACGCACTGCAGTGGTTCAGATCACACTTTTAATTTGAAGGACTTACTAGTGTCAAAAAGACGTAACTACAAAACAAATCACCATTTACTGATCAGGAAACCCATGAACAGTCTTCTTCAAAAAATCTTGGAATCCATCTCTTTTTAATAAGCTGTATTTTACATAGGAAATGCAAATAGTTTGACTCTAAATAAATATATAAACCCAGTCAGCAAAATTAACAACTGTTTACTTTAATTCCAAATATAAGTTGGGTTACAGAGTTTTTCAAAAAGAGGTGGGTGATCAGGGTTTATTGAACACGACTGTACAAATAATATATGCAAAGTTTACATGGAAGCATGGAACAAAAGAATACGAGTAAATGGCCATTTAAGACTCAAATAGGTATTCTGCTATTTTTTAAAAATGATTTTCACGCAAGTATTTCACGATTGATAAAGAAAAATGAAATATTTTAACAACCAATCGATCCCAAAATTGTTCTAATTCGACCAATTCTCCTAGACTAGATCCAAGAGCCAAGCTGTAATTGAGCAATTTTTGAAATTCTTTATTTTATGATATTTTTGATGTTCTACGGAATTTTCTTACTTTGATGTGATGAATTTACAAATTAATAAACTACTCTAATACTGCAGATAAAGCTAGTGAAAATAGTAGGAAGCATAAAAGGACAAAATGTAACTATAAATTGTAAGGGGGAAACTAGTAGACTGAACACGTAAAAGATGTGGAAATAAAAGGAGTTTGTATACATGGTTGCTCCAGAATAGGACAGAGGATATATGCAATTGACCTCTCATGTATTTTCGAAAGAGGTCAATTGAGGTCAATTCTCAGTTCTTCAAAATATATGTTAGAAATTTTAGTATTTGTACTTGTATAAGCTATAGTATTTGTATTTATATTATAAATACAAGGGTACTACAGCGTGACTACTGTAGTTAGTAGAGTTGCCTATCTCGCTAGTCTAGTGCCTATCTCGCACACCCTTGATGCATGTGGTCCCGGTTTCGACTTCCAGTGGAAAAAACTTAAAATTTGAAGATATTGCAGTGGTTCGGATTCCACATTCAACTGTAGGTCCATGTCTCACATTGTTTCGGTGCTGACAATAGACCTTCAGATCCAACCAACAAACCTAGTCAATAAAATTATACAAATTATGTGTGTAAATAATTGTCTCGTTACTAGAACTACTAGGCATATATGCAGAGGAGCATGAAAGAGAACAGTGTAGTCCCCCCGAGTTTGAAAAATATTCAGTTGAGTCCCTATTTATAAGATTTGTGAACTATTTTAACGAAAAATAATAATAGTAGTACTAAACAGGAGTAAAACTGGATCTCAAAAGGTAGGCTACGCATGACGTCACACTGTACCCCGTGACTATCTTTGCCCATTGTAATCTTTTAGGAAGTAGAGGGACTATGGATATTTTCTGCAAGTGGGGGAACGACGTCCTCCCGTGTTCCTCTTCACTTTTACCCATGGTAATAAGTCAAACGGAAAAAGGACTAACAGCAGAAAATCTTACACTGCAAATACAAAATAATAATAATAAACTATTACTATGTACGTATAGGCCCTATATATTTCTATATAGTACTACCATCTTGAGTTAAACTAACGTATTATTCTTTATCATCTTGTAAATTTAAATTTTGTTCCTGCAAGTTTCTGTCTTTCTATGTCTCCCCTCCCCGTCCCCTCATTCCTTTTATGTTTTGAATGATATATTGGAGGGCAATTTTCCAACGACTTTCATATATATATATATATATATATATATATATATATAGAGAGAGAGAGAGAGAGAGAGAGACTACTCTCGTCTTTACAGTGTGCCCTCCATATTTCTCTCTCGGGTTCCGGAGTTATGAGTTTCCACTGCGGTTTCATAATATGAGTTCTTGCTTTCGGAACGAGAAAGAGAGAAAAATAGTTGGGAGTTTTTTTTTTTTTTTTTTTTTAACAGAAAACCTTTCGCTATTCACGTCTCCAACCCCATTTTGTAATTGCCTTGAAAGTGAGATCGCGATCACAGTAAAATACAAAAGGATTTCCCACTCCCTTTGTGTTTAGTGTGTGTGTGTGTGTTGACAAAAAGCAACATGAAGTAAAACCGTATAAAGTGTTGATACAAAAAAAAGACAATAATTTATACGTTAAAAATAAGAATTTTCTTTGTTTGAAATGCTACAAAGAATATGCAGATGGGAGAATAAACACAGGTATTATTTGCGCATAAAAGATGCAGTGTGATTTCACAAGTTTCAAAGTGTTATACTAGGTAAATATCGCGAAAATCTACTGATCATAAACTACATAACACGAAGTTGCTCGTTGGACGTCCGAAGTACGTTAGTCTTGTGATATCAAGGTTTTCATAGGGCGTTAGCCCTGGAAAATATTAGAATTACTGGATGAGTCTTGTGAAACATTTGTGGATAATATCAGGATGATTTTAAACCGTGATTTGAACATCCCATTGAAATTCAAGGGAAAACCATGGATATTTCCATTATCCTTAGTTTCTATCGTGACCGACACATCCCATTGAAATCCAAGAAAAATCCCTTGAATATTTCCATTTCCCTTAAAACTTGTACTGCCACAGACACATCCCATTGAAATCCAAGGGAAAAACTGTGTATATTTCCATAAACCTTAAAGTTTCTATTGTGACTGACACATCCCATTGTAATCCAAGGACAATACCATGGATATTTCCATTATCTTTAAAGTTTCTATTCTGACTGACACATCCCATTGTAATCCAAGGAAAATACCATGGACATTTCCATTATCTTTAAAGTTTCTATTCTGACTGACACATCCCATTGTAATCCAAGGACAATACCATGGATATTTCCATTATCTTTAAAGTTTCTATTGTGACTGACACATCCCATTGTAATCCAAGGACAATACCATGGATATTTCCATTATCTTTAAGGTTTCTATTGTGACTGGCACATCCCATTGTAATCCAAGGACAATACCATGGATATTTCCATTATCTTTAAAGTTTCTATTCTGACTGACACATCTCATTGTAATCCAAGGACAATACCATGGATATTTCCATTATCTTTAAAGTTTCTATTGTGACTGACACATCCCATTGTAACCCAAGGACAATACCATGGATATTTCCATTATCTTTAAGGTTTCTATTGTGACTGGCACATCCCATTGTAATCCAAGGAAAATGCCATGGACATTTCCATTATCTTTAAGGTTTCTATTGTGACTGGCACATCCCATTGTAATCCAAGGAAAATGCCATGGACATTTCCATTATCTTTAAAGTATCTGTTGTGACTCACACATCTCATTGAAATACAAGGAAAATCCCATGGATATCCATTATTCTTAAAATTTCTATAGTAACTGGCACATCCCATTGAATTCCAAAGCAAATCCTGTGGATATATCCTTTATCCTTAAAGTTTCTGTAATGGCTGGCACTTGTCATGGAATTGAAATTCAAGGGGAAACTCTTGGAAATTTCCATAATCCTTAAAGTTTATACTGCGAGCCTGAATGTTCCTTGATAGAAATCAACCCCAGTGGAAGGATATCTTTTTGCTACATAGGAATATTTTAAGATAGGATTAAATAAGATTTTAGGTACTTTTAGAGATTGGATACATTCAAAAATTCTTGAAACTGTCTTATATCTTCTTTTCTATTGGACACAGCACCACTAATGTACTTATTTATTAAATTATATGTAGGCTATATATATTATTGTTGGTCTGATGACTTACTTTTGTTTCCTCATTTATACGTTACACAAATTAAACTTTTACAATACTATTAAGGTATAACAGAAGAAAATAGAGAGATGAGACACATGACCAGTAGCGTATTTACGGGGGAACTTCCGGGCTTAAGCACCCCGAAATCTTACTTACTATAGTAAAGTATATGAAATATCTTGCAGAATTTTCATATTTTCAGGCAAATCACCCCCCGAAAGTTAGTAAATCCCCCCGAAACAAAATCGTAAATACGCCACTGCACATGACACTTGATAGATCTCATTCGGCTAAACAATATGATATGGGTGACTAAATTTTCATGTGTAGTTTTAGAGAAAATTTATTTTTTGTGAACCTACTAATAATTGGTGCTCTACGCAGCGGCTCAAATCTGTCTTCAACCTTGTGTTGGGGGGTAAGACCGTTCCCATAATCAATCATTTTTTAAGCGATATTCAAAATATTTGTGAAGTTGAAAAACAATGCTGTAGAGGACCAAGAAAGAATTGTCTTCAACATTGGGAGGCGGGCAAATTTGAGACTTAATCTAGGGGGGACATCAATTTCATTTCATTTTCCTTTTGTGGCAACGGAACACAAATCATCACATATCTCCCCAAAAAACAGATTTCAATTTGGATTATTGGGGGGGGACAGTTCCACCAGTTCCAAGATTGGAGGGGACATATCCCCCTCACCCCCCGGGATTTACGCCAGTGGCTCTACGATAAGCAAACTATTTATCTAGATGAGACTAATACTGAAGTGTACCCCCCTAAGAAGTTTTTCGTTATGATACTAGGAGTTCCATTTGGGGAGGATGGGAAGAGGCAATCGCCCCTCCCTGAGTTTGAAGACCACAAGCCTTTTAATAAATTTTATACTAAATATACTAATAAAAAGTCTGAAATTCTTATGTCGGTGGAAATCTTGCCCTCTTCTGGTAAAACTTGCAATGACTCTAGTGTATGATACTAATAACATTACAGCATACATTATTGTTAATGAAAAAAAAATGGAACCAAATTGCGATTCCCTTAAAATGTTAAGTTTTACTTAACTAAAATATTATTCAAAGATGAGACCCCTTATCCTTTATAGATGACATCGAATTGAATAAAAGGAGATACTTGAGGATACTGTATATTCTCATGCGTAGTTTACGAGAACATCGAATTTTTATGGCAAGAAATGTACATGGATTGTTGTCAATAATAATTTTACTCTCCTTTAACAGATTTATTAATGCACCGTGTAAAGAAATAACTATAATATAGCAGATTGCATCTATTGTTGTTTTATTGTATCGTTACTATTATTACTATTTATAGTTATATTTACATATATTTTCATTTCCTCTTTCTGATTTTCATTTCTATTGTGCAGCAGTATTTTTTGTTTCTTATATTGTGATATATTCGTTTTGAAATTTTACAATATTTACGCAGTCTGGGTTTGAGCAGTCATCTTGATCGTGACAGGTACAAATAGCCTCGATGCTGACGTGCCAATTAAAACTCAATCAATCAATCAAAGTTGTCTTATACTAACGGTGACATACATACTCATAATTAGAGATCGGATGTTAGGCAAAATGCCTATTCTTTAATAATTAAGATATGATAAAAAAAATAACGCTTTAAAGTTTATACGGTGGGGTTATAGTTTCAGTTTAAGCCAATTTAGTTTGCCTATCTTGCCTAGTTCGCATTTTCTGCCTAAATAATTGCTTTAGTGCCTAATGTTGCCTATTTATGGATTTTCTTCCAAATAATACTTTATTGAGGAAAATATATATAATTTAGTATTTTATGAAAGGATTCTTTTCTCTTCCGAGAAGTATATGTGTTGTTTGTATTGATAAAGTGCAATACAATTTTGGACTGCTGTGCGTACTGATAACTATATAAAATTTGAATTATTATGTGCAGTGATAAAGTGCTGTAGCGAATGTATTTACCAAATACACATGGAATACATGTTAAGTTTCGTTTTGATATATACAGTAAAAGAAGATACTAACAAACAGATATGTTTATATATTCTTTGAACATTATCTTGCTAATAAAACTCCAACTGACCAAAGCAGTATATATATTTTAAGATTATATATTTGTGTTACAGTTTCTGCTGTTATGTAGCCGAAACTGTAAAAAATATATAATCTTAATATATATACAACTTTGGTCAGTTGGAGTTTTATTAGAAATTCTGAATTTTCCAAATCTGCAATAAATAATTTACAAGAACATTATCTATCTCTTAAATTTATTATTTTTAATTGTATTGAGTGTTTATCTTCATTATTTCGAGTTACAATTTAGTGCCTATTATACTGCCTATTTTTTAAGTTTTAAGTGGCTATTTGCGTGCCTATTTTTCAAGTTGTTAATGCTTAAACATCCGGTCTCTACTCATAACAGTGATGCACAAATCCAACAGTGACACTTCTTCAATAGTAATCCAACTACAAAGATGACTGCGTCAAAAATTCCAGTGCGTCTGGAGACTGTAAAAACATATTTTTGGACAAATACGAATATCATTGAAACCTGTAACCAGTTAGAAACTTTGATTGATTTTCGATCTCAAATGCCTCTCTTCTGTGTTTGCGTAGTATTTGATGTGAGCTGCATTTGCATAAGTGAAGAACACAACTTTTACTTACTACTTAGAATTTGTTCTTCCAGAGTGAATAAGTATCTATGTGGGCAACTGCCGTTTCTTCAAGGTTCTATGTAAGTGATGATGAGTATGCCAGATGACCGTCGATGATTGGATGATTGAAGAAAACTGATAATTTCATTACTGAATTTATTTTTCTCTGTGTACTATCTCACTCATCCAAGTCGTGACCAAGGGGGAAACTGCTTGATTTTGCGAAATGAACATATCCAAGTTGCCTAGAAGAATGTCTGTCAAGATATTCATTAAATTAGTATCTTGTCGACTTTGCAATCCCGATATGCCTAGTTTGATGGCGGAGAGGATACGTTTTGAAATTGTAGGCCCTTGAAAAGGAGTAGAAAGTCCTTTCTAATGGTTTGGCTCAAGGAGTTATCGGGAGAAGTATTTCCTTGCTGCTGTGAAATGGTGGTGCGTGCTGAAGTTTTATATGGATGTGAATTTTTATTTATGCTCTAGACTATCTGGAGGTGTGTTCTTGTTTCGGTTTAGTAGTTGAAATAGTTATGGTCGAACATTGCTGCTGCCGTCGATCTCTTCATGTTTTTAAAAATTCTGCAATCCTTAAAGTTGGCTGGGCGAGCATCTCCACAATTCGCACATTTTTGCCATAGTTTCTCGAGCCTTTTAAGACAAACTTAGTAAGATGATTTTGGGGCGGAAGAGCATTTGGTTTGACCATGGTCGAGTCTCTGACATCGAAAACATTGCAAAATGGTACTTGCACGATATGCTTCAACCTTGATGCGATAAATAATAAAGATTGCAGATTGTAGATATGGTTAACTTGTGGAGTTTTCTGTACTATGATTGAAACAGCAGGACTGAAATTGCTGCTACGAGTGGATTTGTTTTCTCCATGCCCTACATCTGTTATACGGATTCTTGACAGAGTGTCTTTGTGTAACATCTGCATCGAGAGGCAAGTTTCTGATCACTAGCTTGAAAGTCTTGTTGAGACATCTTGTTTCATTGGCATATTTTAATTTATTCTTTTTGAAGTATTCTTCCAATAAAACTTAGTCATCCTGACATTTACATTGAATACGAATATATTTAGATATGATCGTAAATTGGGATACAATTCCACATTTCGTTGTAATGGAATTGCAGAATTCATGTTATTTCTGTTGTTTGGCAACATATATCAGCAAGAGTGGAATTTGTTTCCTGATAGGTCCTTTGACGCAGGGGAATAACCTATATGTGTCGGTCCTGGATATATACAGTATGGCGATAAATTCGTTGTACAAAAGCAAAGAAGTGATTCCTGAGAGTAAAACAAACAAAATAAGTTCCTATAAATATAGGGCGAAAACCCCATCGTTTACGTGTTATAGGCTACATGAAAAAATAAATTCTAAAGGTCCATAGCTCCAAAACTATGGGACCTACTGTAGTCGGGTCAAGACTTCACTTAGGAACTAGTATGTGCTCTATCCAAAAATACATGTTTTAGAATCCTAAGGTACTCACGCAACAATTTTTATGGAGGTAGTTAGAGAGTACTTTATATCATAGAAACGCAGTCAAACTCCCTCTTTAAAAATTGTTGTGGAAGCACCTCAGGATTCTGAAACACGCATTTTTGGATAGGGTACATACTAGTTCCTAAGTGAAGTCTTGACCCGACCAAGCTAGGTCCCATAGTTTTGGAGCTATGAATCTTTAAAATTCATTTTTTCATGATTTTGGCAGCCTATAACACTTAAACGATGGGGTTTTCGCCCTGTGTTTATTAGAACTTTTTCGTTTGTTTTACTCTCAGGAATCACTCCTCTGCTTTTGTACAACGAATTTAGCGCCATACTGTATACACACACACACACACACACACACACACACATATATATATATATATATATATATATCGATTAGTGTGTCACGTCAAACTTTGCACTCTTTTTAAAAAAATAAAATAAAAACTTTTAATTTTATTTCCTGAACAGAAACAAGCTCACACATTATCATTTCTTCTTGTCTAAAATGAACGTGTTACCAAGTATAAAAGATGATTCAGAGGCAACAATGAAACACATCATGCTATTGTTTGTTAACACTATGTGTGTCTGATTATTTTTCATATACATTTACACTGTTTCTTTTGTTACGTAAAATAGGAGTGTTAAAAGGTGCGTTATAAAAATTAAATTCAACTTCCCTTTCTGTGTCTCTCTTTCCCTGTATATATATATGCATATAGATATAACATATGTATCCAGAGCTCGGTGGGTGGTTGTTTCAAATGCATGTAATTTTTGTTCTATTTCTTGGTTATGAATAATTAAAGATAAGCAATATAAAATGCTTTTTCTGGTTGTTTTTTTTTAAATGATATCTTTATCTGAACTCATTTGGTATGATAAAAAAAGACATAGCTTCTGGCCGTTTTCCAACTTCTCATCAAATCAATACATCCAAAATGGAGCACAGTTTTAAAGGTATTGAAATCAGAAGATAAATTTTTAAATTCTTTGAAAGAGATGGAGAGAGAAAATTACATGTTCAATGCTGAATGGAAATACATTAGCGCTTTTTTTCTTCCTTCCATTTCTTCCTCTGCTAATGCGTAATGGAAAGTTGTGTGCTTGTCTGTGTGTGTGTGTGTGTGTGCGTATGGGTCAGTGTGATGCTGTACGGTATCTGTGAATGAATGTGTGATTTGGAACACGTGTTTTAACCTACATACCTTAGGAGTTAATTAGTATGAATTAATGGAAGTTTGAAAATATTACTTTCGTACACGGTTGTTAAAAAAAAAAATTCTGGTCACACACGTGTCTTTGGAAAGCCATCCTTATTTACCTGCAGTTAGAAGCAAATTAAACAGATATGCATTTTCTTTGCCCAATTAAGATGATTATTTTGAGTCAAAATATTAGAATTTTCCATATGTGGTTTGCAAGGTAGAGTCCTCTAAAATAAGGCGGGTGGCCATGGAAGTCCGCAGCTGAAGGGTAAGGGAACAATGGCCTCCTTGAATTTTCCAAAGGGTTTAGTTCTTTGAAATACATGTCGAAACATATTAGATTTTCTTACTTACACTTTTGACTCCCGCTCCCCTTGCAGAAAATCTTACAGGCATTTCTGTGGATTACCAACATTTTTTGAATAAGACTATAGTATAGGTTAGCTAATGAAAGCTTTCTTATACGAGGAACGATATATATGTTAGTCTTTATTTTTTCTTTCTTTCTTTTCTGATTTTATTCTTAATGAATGATATTTCACGTCAAATTTCAGCGAAACGATTTTCCATCCCAGAAAGTATTATAGGGGTAGGGACAGTGGCGGATCTACAAGGTAAAAACTTGGGCGGGGGGGGGAGGGTCAGCCATAACCTAGACTATGATAGGTAGGTATATCATGAGTTTAATATAAACTTTCAAAAATAATAAATAATAACTTAAATTATTCTTGTCACTCAAAAAACTGGGGGGATAGATCCGCCACTGGGTAGGGAGAAGAGTCATTATTATTATTATTATTATTATTATTATTATTATTATTATTATTATTATTATTATTATTATTATAGAGTAGAATATATTTTTCTACTTGAATCTCACTTTTTAAAAATTATTTTGAAGATTTAATACACAGTATGTGTCTGACAATGGTCTTATCTTGACAGTCAATCAACGTACTGTTTATTATGAACAAAACAAATGCCCTCGTACATAAAGTATTTGAAGAAAAATCGTCCTGTAATGTGTGCGATATTTAAAATTCTTTCTGTGATGTCACTAATTCCTGTCAACAGTCAACGAATTTAAACCCTACAGTAACAAGGAGACAGAGACAAAAATGTTGCAGATTCTTTGTACGAGGTACGTGTACCAGTAGGTAAAGGTGGAAATCCAATGGGGAAGGTCAATTAAAACCCAGGGGTAGAAGCGAAAAACATGAGAGAGAGAGAGAGGTAGTTGGGAGAATGGTGCAGACAATTTCACATTTAATCCGTGTGACTGTTGGGGATTACACGATCAGACAACAAGAGCGAACATGCGTCCCGTATTGCTGCTGACAGAGCCGCTACTTTGTCACCATTCATTTTAGGGAACAAGGTAAATCTACGAGTTGGTAGGTACTTTTCCATATTAAGCAATTACTCTTTTGTTTTCTCTCTCTCTTTCTCGTTGGATGTCAATAGTTTCCATTAATTGTATTTATTTTTTCCTTCTGAATTTTAATTACTGAGTTTCAGATTACTCAGAATATACTATATTAAACATATATAATGCAAAAATAAATAAATAAACTCCTGACTTAAAACCATTAATTTAAAAAAAAATAAAGGCGTTATATGTGAAATTAATTTAAAACAATAATTTATGAAACTATTATTCTAATTTCCCACGTTGTATTATTATTATTATTATTAACAATAATAATAATAAAAATAAAATATGAAAATGGAACTTAAGTACGTTGTGTGTTACTTTTTACACTGTCTGGGTGAATTATCAATAAATCCCAATCTTCTACATTTATAAATGCAATAGGAAAAGAGAACTGCTAATATCAAGAAATGTGTCGTTGGATGTTTGTGAACGATTTATTAAGACCCTGGTATGGAGCGTGGCGCTTTATGAATCAGGGACGTGGACATTGAGAAAAGCTGAAATATCCAAGCTGGAAGCACTTGAAATGTAGTGTTGGCGCACAATGCTGTACATACCGTGGACCGAAAGGAAAAGGAATGAAAACGTACTAAAGGAAGCTAATGAAGGACGACAGATCATGAAAAGAAGAAACAGCATGCTTGGCCATTTTATTTGGCACTCCGATTGGATCACCGTGTTGATAGAGGAGAAGGCAGAAGGAAAACCAGGAAGAGGAAGACCAAGGATAGAATATCTAGATGCAGTTACGAAGAAGAGGCCTTATCAAAGTATAAAACAGCTCTCCCAAAGAGAAAAGTTTTAAAATTTCCATGTTGTCCACCAACCTACGGTTGAGGTAAACAAGAAGACATTTATAAAATAGTTTGTGAATAATCATTTTCCTTAATCGAGAACAAGTATATTTTGTTATATTGTCAGAAATGTAGTCCATATCTTTGAATTATCACCTTATACCGATCCAAATGATACTAGAAAAGTTTTGTTCTCCACACATTTCGTGTGGGGCGTTTTGAAAATCGATTGTTTCTTATTGGATATTTTACTTTCTCTCTTTCGTTCTTTCATTATTTTGTCCTCTTCATTCTTCAAATAACAACACAAATTTCGTTTCTTGATTCTTACTTTTTAAGAATCACATATAATTAAGTCATTCCTCACTAGCATGAACTTTCCCAATGACAAAGAAAAGACTCCTCACACACTTATTGATGACCCATTCTGTCTACAGCCAGTTCGTAAACAATTTCGTTGGCGTGGATTATACATGTGTGAATTATGTGTCATCACGCATACACTCAACTAAGGTGGACCGATTTTGATTATTTTTTCTTCAATTGGAAAAAATATTCTTTCCTTGTAGTCTCACGTAAACTTCATATAAAGACCTAACAATAGTCTTTGTGCTATTGAGATCCTTCGTGGCTAAGCGGTTTGCGTACGCGTCTTTGGCGTACGAAATCCGTTTTTGACTCCTGGCGGGAGCTTATGTCGTTTGGATTCCATCTTAATCAGTAGGTCCACATCTCATATAGCCTAGTTGCTGAACGGGGACGTTAAACTCAAAATAAACTCAACTCCTCAATGGCTGATAGTGTTTATCATTACTTTTGTGTATGGTCACACATCATTTCGACATAGGGGCACCGATTTAGATAATTCTTCTTTTGTTTGAAACAATATTCTTTTCTTGTGATCTCGTTTAAAACTTCATAATTATCTAGAACGATAGTCTTCGAAAAGCTGCAAGATGTTCATAAAGTCATGCAACCCGAACTTTGGAGTTCTAGAACTTCTGAACCTTAACTGAGAATGAAATGAAACTCCCGCTCAGAGAAGGCTTTTCTTGCAGATAATTCTGAGATATAAACTATGGAGTGGGGGTTCGACGTTTGTCATCACGAATACCAGAAATATACGAAGGTGAAAGAAATTTGTTTTTCACGTGTAGATATTAAAGACAGTCATTTACTTGTGTGCGTGTGTGTACAAATGAGAATGCTAATGAATAGGCTGAGTAGGAATGTATCGTTCTGAAATAACTATGATACACTGACACCAAATGTAGACATCCCACGGCCGTGATAATGGCGTGTCGCCACCTGTTTTCCGGCATTATGGCGTAATATGGCAACACTGATGACACCAAACAGCGCCAACATACCCTAAAGGTAGACTATTACAAACAAACAAGAAATTTCAAATCGTTGAGGAGATGTAATAATCTGCCTACGTCTGGCCATGACTTTCTGAATTTCATAAGGCTCTAACAATAATCTCAACAGCTAGACCATGAGACTTCTTAACGGTTGACGTTATTTATTTCGTAATTAACCGACTTCGTTGTGTGCATGTTCACGCATAACTTTAGCATAGGTGTACCGATTTTGCTGATTGTTTTTCAGTGTTACATAGTATATTTTTCGGAAGTTCCAATAATTTTTATCAGGATCTGACTACAGTCTTTGAAGTTAGAGCATGAAATTCCTCAACGCCTTATAGTGTTAATACCATGTGTATATTCTCGTATAATTTCGTAGCGCATAGGCCGATTAATACATTACCATTTGTTAGGCTGTTTCCACACTTTTGGACCACCCTGTATATATACATGTTTCACAAGCTGACCAATTTTATAGAAAGTTAATATCCTATTTTTAGTTTAGGTATCTAACTAAAGTACTAGGATAACGAAACGGTAAAAGAACCAAATGAACTTTAAAAAAACACAACCGTTAAAAAGTAGAAAATAATAATTAGAGACCGGATGTTAGGCAAAATGACTATTCTTTAATATTAAAGATATGCTCAAAAATAACGTTTTAAAGTTTATATGGGGAATTATAGTTTCGATTTAAGCTAATTTTATTTTGCCTATTTTGCCTATTCCGATCTTTACTGCCTAAATAATTGCTTTAGTGCCTAATGTTGCCTATTCTATGCATTTTCTTCAAAATAAGCCTTCACTGTGAAAATATATAATTAATATAACATAAATAATACTCACATATATACGTATATTAGGTGTTTGTAAACACAAGCACGTGGTACGTTACAATATATGTTACATCATGTCATCATCGATATATGTTGTCACAATATATATATACAGGGTGAACATGAAAGATGTGTATACACTTCGGGACGTGATTAATGATATCAAAAGAAAACAAAAAGTCCTCTTGTAATTTGTAGAATTCCATGTCGTGTACGAGTGACATGGGTGCCAACTTGGAATCGAAAGTCAAATCCTGACAATTGGAACGGAACCGAAAGATGTGCACATACTTCGAGAGGTGATTCGTGACATGAAAAAAAGACAAAAGTCCTCTTGAATGTCACGAATCACCTCCCGAAGTATTTGTACATCTTTCAGGTTCACCCAGTATATATGAAATGCATAACAAGCTCCGTTTATATATATATATATATATATATATATATATATATATATATATATATATATATATATATATATATATATATATATATAATAAGATATTAACAAACAAGTACATTTCTATATTCTTTGAACATTATCTATGACTTGAATATATTTTTAATTGTATTGAGTATTTATCTTCATTATTTCGAGTTACATTTTAGTGCCTATTTTACTGCCTATTTTTTAAAATTTTAGTGCCTATTTGCCTGCCTATTTTCCAGGTTTTTAGTGCTTAAACATCCGGTCTCTAATAATAATAATAAAAAGCCCTTAAAGCGGAAAATAATTCATTACTATTATTTATTATTAAAAAAAATTGAAGTGTGTGCCAAGCCAAACAAATTAACGCGTCATAAAATTATCACCGGAACTAGTTTTACATTAGGTAATAATTTAGTTTGCCTTGACACAGACTTCAATATATATATATATATATATATATATATATATATATATATATATATATATATATATATATATATATATATATATATTTGTAGATAACAGCAAAGAATTATTCTCTGCTCTTAAGGGATTTATTATTATTTTCTGCTGATGCAATGTCTTGAATATTTCAACGGCGTGACTCAGTGGAAGAGTGCTTGTTCCTGACGTGTGAGATAAATGGTTCCATCCAGCTCCCGCCAGGTGAGCTTTCTGGTGGACAAATATCGTGTACATGGGTTTTCTCGGGTTTCTTCCACATTCTTCGTTTCATCGTTATCATCCTGTCCTTTAATCTCGAAGGTTAACCGTGGGACATTAAACTTAAAAAAAAAAAAAAAAACTCGTTTCATTGTAGACTTCCAAACTATAAAAGTTCAGTATTGAAACAGATCTATAACAATAGAGGAATTCCGGCTGCAACAGAAGGACAGTGAGACATGAAATCGTTTAAATAGTGAGTTTTTACAGTTGAGAAATGCCGAAGAAGGTTGAATATTTTCTTAAAATGCTAGCGAAACAATGATTTTTTCCTTTCTTTTTATTATTTAATGTCCACACAATATTGGTTACTGTGGTAGGTAGTTTAATCGTACTTTAGTCAAGTTGAGAAACTTGGGTTTAGACTTGGGTTTTCAGTTAACATTGTGTTTGCAAAAGACCTTGAAACTCCCTTTTGCGTTTCAAGGATGTTAATGGAGATTGTGCTAATGTAAAATGGAAGCAAGAAGCCCTGCTGAGCACCTGATGTCGCCTGGTAAAAGGTAACAGGGGGAAACAAGTGAGGGTGATTGTAAGGGAATAAAGTGAGAGGAAGGAAAGGAGGATGGGTTTCTGATTGACTTCCAAATAGTTTCATGACTGGAGATCATAAAGAAGCTATTTTCGAAGAACAAGGGAGGAGAGAATGTGGATGGATAGTCTCGCCTTTTGCTCTCACGTCTTTCTGTCGCTTGCTTTGTAACCTATTTGTCCACCGCACTATGAAGGTGCTCAAGTATTCACAACGTTCTACCACTTCTGTCCCCCCCCCTCCCCAGCTGTTACTTCCTTTTGATCTTCCAGAATATATTAATACAATAATGTTTCTGCTTTCACTTTCCATAGGTTAATGGCATCTACTGTTTGTAAATATGCTTCTTTCCAGTAATCAGTATGTTTATCATATATATATATATATATATATATATATATATTATAATGATATAACGATAAAATATTTAGATCAGTTTAATTGCTATAGCACGGCCAACAAGAGATGGTCTCTGACGTTTCTTACCACATGCGATGGGACATTGCAGCCCCTACTTTGATACCAGTGTTACCAACCACGATCACTTTGTCTTATACCATTAATTAAATTGCCACTACAGTTGCACCGAAAAAAAAACCCTTAACACGCGAGTAGTGGCAATGTCACTGCGAGCTGTCAGAGACGTTCTCTTACTGGACGCACTATAACTACGTATTAAGAAGCAAAGGGAAAAAAGATTCAAAATTTTCTTACATCTTCCATTATACGCAAAGAACATGGGAAACTAAATAACCTTTCGAGGAAGCATAATTTTCGTAAACGCTAGGGCATGTGTCCGTATCCAGTTATTTTACAAGATGGAGTTTTTTTTTATTTTTTATTTTTTTTTACTGAGTTTCATCTTAACTTATCGGGCTTCTCACAAGGAAACTTACGGAAGTGTAACTCACCGATTTGAATGAAACTTTGCACACTTGTAGAACATCGAAAAATAATCGACACATACTTTTTTTTTTTAAATTTTGGCAATGGTGCGGGTTTAAGGGTAGAAACTACACTTTGAACTTTAGGGGTTGTCTCCAAGCATAAACAGAAAACATTCATTTAATGTAGAAGAAAACATACTGCAAGGGGATTTTAGAACAGCTGATTCAGAATCTTACGTCAAAATTACAAAATTCAAACTGGCGGATCCAATATGATGATTCTATTTACAAAAAGTCTTCTGGTTCGAAATGCTCTGCAGTTAGCCAAGAACAATTCCAGTATGCACGGATTACTGGGAGAAGGTTGCAGACCGATTTGAAAGCAGTTTCTGTACTTATTTGAACGAGATACTTGATTAAAGTGCGTGTCCACTTTTCACTACTCGGGGTGTTTATTTATAGTAAGTCCCTCGCCTCTCACTATGTCAGAACTTCATATATCCTCAATTGTAATAATTATGAATTTCTTGAGAAAACTTTTACGGTAATAATATTCCGTAAAAAAGTGTGTCATAAAAAACGTTATTATAATTATTAATTTACTGAGAAAAAAGTTTTACAATAATATTATTCCGTAAGAACTAGTGTGATGCATAAACATTGTTTACACAACGCACACCTTATTACTATAATAACTATGCACAAATTGCAAAATGCTGCACAATCTTTGAAACAAAATGTTACGGGATTGTCAGGTGGTTTTTCTTCCAAATAACCGGTTTTGTACCGCGCACACCTAATAAGATTTGCAAAACTGGGAGAAGAAAACTGAATCGGAATCAGTGATTGGATCTTAATTATATTATTACGGCGACGTAAATTTATGTTATAGTTGTAGAGAAGAGCAATGTCTGAAAAATGTCTCAGGTAATTTTTCACGTCCTAAAGAAGAACAAATTAAGAGACTGAATTTTATGTTTATTGTGCTCTTGAATGTTTAACATCGAATCCAAATATACAATAAATAACTATAAATAAGCACCTCGACTACTAAGAGGTGAGGAAACTCACTTTTAATAAGTACCTCGAATAGTAAGACGCGAGGGGATTCACTTTAAGTAAGCACCCCGACTAGAGAAAGGCGAGGCGACTCTTTTTAAATAAGCACCCCAAATAATGAGAGGTGTTGAAACTTGCTTTAATCAAACATCCTGTTCAAACAAGTACAGAAACGGGTTTCAAATCGGTCTGCCACCTTCTCGCAGTAACCCCTGCAAACTATAATTGTTCTTGGCTAACTGCAGAGTGTTTCAAACCAGAAGACTTTTTGTAAATGTAACAACCCTATTGGATCTGCCATTTTAAACTTTGTAATTTTGTAATTCTGAGTCAGCTGTTCTAAAAACATCTTGCAGCGTGTTTTCTTCTACATTAAATGAATGTTTTCTGTTTATGCTTGGAGACCACCCCTAAAGTTCAAAGGGTGGTTTCTACCCTTAAACCCGCCCCATTGGCAAAATAAAAAAAGTGTGTGTCCATTATTTTTCGATGTTCTACAAGTGTGCAAAGTTTCATTCAAAACGATGAGTTACACTTCCGTAAGTTTCCTTGTGAGATATTCAATGAGATATCCAAATATATGTCTAACCCCGTTAGGAGATGCATTTCAATCAAAATGACATGATAACGACCCAGTTCTAGATACTAACAGTCAATGCTACAAAATTAATTTCCAACGGTTGAATGATATGAATTTACATAACGTACAAACACATACTCAGCTTTGTTATAAACGTCAATTCAACAATTTGTAACTTAATTTGGAACAACAATATTATATCTCACATTTTTTCTATAATTAAGAAATAAATTTTCAAACCCGTGTTTGATAATATATTTCTAGTATTGTGACTTTTTTTTTTTTTTTTTTTTAAATATTTATGTTTATTATGGATGGCAGTTAGAATGCCGTTTCCTTAAATACAAGCCTGACAATTGTTGAACTGTTTTTTCACATCTTTAATTGTCTTTGTATTTTCTCATTGGATTATCTTTTGCCTAACTTAGTGTTTGTTCCTTTAATTGGGTTTATCCTGCACTTGGATTACTTTTCATCTCATTTGCCATAGATCGCTTACCGCAAACTACGTGTTATGCTTACAATTAAAACGGTGGTTTTTGGAAAGCTGGCGGTAAGTTTAAATTTGTTTGGATTAGGGATTAGACTTATGGACTTCCGCCATCTATGGCCAGTCACACATATGAAAGACGACGTCCCTCGGCAATCACACTAACTGGGAAGCTGGGAGTGGAAGAAACGAATGAGGAATGAAGGAAGCGGCCTATGACCATTGTGCTGGGTACAATCCCGACATTTGCATGGTGTGAATGAGGAAACATCTTACTCAGGTTGGCCGGCCTCAAAACGCTGTTACACTTTTTCGACCAAGTGTTCCCAGGAGCCGCGGTGTCTCCGTGGTAGAGCATTGACCTCTGGTGCATGGGGTCACGGGTTCAAATCTTGCTTCTGCCGAGTAAACTTTGTGGTAGACAAACACCGTGTGCGTGGCTTTCCTCCCACTTTCTTCATTAAACTCTTTCATTCATTTCTCTTTATCACCGTCTCCTTTAGCCTAGCCGGCATAATCGTGGGACGTAAAACTCAAAATTTCATTTCATTTTTTACAAGTGGTCCCACAGGGAATCGAACCCGGGACCGCCCGCACCAAAGGCGAGAGGGTTAACGTTTACGCTATCCGGGGCCATAAGATTAAATTTGTAAATGTCTAAAGTTTGCAAAATATATTACTCAATTAATATTACCAATTTAGGCAGCTTTTTTTCTTTGATTGATTTCGATTAACGCATATAACATGTAATCCTTTGTCAGTTCTTTTTATGGTTTAGTTATCTACTGTGGCTTTACTTCTCCTCCTTTAGTAATGTCTTTATTTTTTTTTCTGATCTGACGAACCTTGTTTCTTCTTCTCCTTCTTCATCGTGTGATAGAAACAACATCACAGACAAAAAGGAAGCCTTGTTTTCCTCTTGTTTCACCAAGTCGAGAAGACGTTTAGGCCTGCCAGCGTAGAAATGTTCCGTTCTCCTTCAAAAACTCCTGCCTCCGATTCTTCCATACACTTTGTTCCTAGCTCTACCTTACCAGCGAGCACACTACTCTTTACTTCATTCTATCCTTAAAAGTTTTCTGAAAAAACAGAAATTAAGGCGACGAAATAACACGAGCTTCGAACGAAAGATAAGAAAAACAAGATGAGAGAAACAGAATGCAAGGAAAGAGCCAAGAGAGAAAAGGATGGCGGAAGTAAAATATACCAAAAAAATAGAAAAAATAATTGTGTGTCTGTGGATGTGAATTGGATGGAGATGAGTGTGAAAGAGAAATAAGAAAAAGACTAGAGTAAGAAAAACAAAAAAAGTGAATATGCTGAGAAATAAATTAAAAGCTAACGAATTACATGGGAAATGAAAATTACCTTCTTCGTAGGAAGAAATATATCTTTCGTCTCCTTTTGTGTTGCATAAATAAATAGAGATGCAAATTTGTATGTTATTCAATACCAAAAACTACAATATTATTATTAAAACGATACTAAAACCAATCTCCTATCTAACTAAATGATTTGTATTTTACACTTTTGATACGAGAGTCCCTGGTTAGATTCCCGGTTGGAACGCGTGCAGTTCCGACCCCACGATAAACTGAAAAGTCCACATGTTGCAATGGTCTCCAGATACTATAAAAATTGAATTCTAAAATCCACACTAACAAAACAAATTAAGTTTCATTGGGGTCGGTGTCTTGTCTCTTGGAGCAATATGGTCCAGGCAGTATTCGTTGGTTTCCTTAAGAAAATTTACTTCAACTCATACAAAATCCCCCCCCCCACTTTTTTATGTTTGCGTGTTACTTGCCACGGTGTTACTTGCCACTATTGGAATTTCGTGTTACTTGCCACGGTTACCTTATCGCATATTTATCTGTCTATGGAAGCGTGTCCGTTGCCACGCACCTGCATCTAGATTTGACCTTGAGGGGGTGGGATTAATTTCCCGAGCAATTTTCAAAGCAAGGCAATCACCTGAAACACAAGAAACAAAGCAAATTTCTGATTTAAGAAATAGGAACCTTGTTACAGAAGCGTCATTCCAAATTTTGCTGGGGGGGGGGGGGGTAAGATCCCTTGAAATAAGTAAAATTTCGCGTTTTTCACTGATTTGCTAAAATCTATATAAATTTCAAACTCAGGGGGACAAATGCCCCTCCCTGCCCCCGTAAATGACGCCCCCTGCCTTGTTATATTTATGCGTGTCACAAAACTCACAAAACTCGCACGAAATACAAGAAACAAAACAAGATTTTGATGAAAGGATTATTCTTGCAAATCTACACAAACAATTGAAGTTCTTCAGTAATTCGAGCGTTCATTTTGCCGCCTGAAAGCATGGAAGAAACGCAATGATTTATATATTACATCACATTCGATCCATACTCCTAGGTGGTTCCAATAGGAACCTTGTCACTTGCGTGTCGTATGTCATAATGATTATAAGTGGGGTTTGTGGTGGACAAACACCGTGTAGATGGGTTTTCCCATTTCCTCCCACTTTCTTCATCTTGCCATTTCATTCATTCTCATCATCGCCGTCTCCCTTAGCCTACCCGGCATAACCGTGGAACAAAACTCCAAGGTTTCATTTCATTTTCATTTCAAAATGTAATAGACTCCTATGTAAATACCTGTGTTATTTTCTTCTTGGCGGGAAGCTCATTCGAGTTTCTTACAATAGCGAAACACACTTTCTCCCACAATTTCTTCTCTCAATTTATATCTGAATATTCTTGCAAACTTTTCTTTTTATATAACGCTGGGTGTTCTCTATTTCCTCAATTGTTCATTGTCTTTACCATTAATTAAAGATATACATGTATTAGCTTCCATTACGAACACTTCTTTTCATACTCTACACACGGAGCGAACTGTTATGTGAAAAAACTTGTAGAAAACACCTATTTTTTTTTCTCTCTCTGCTTGGATATACCTCGGCAACTTTTCTGTCGCTGTCGCCGCAGTGAGCGGACTCCCATAAGACTTAATGCATTTTTAGATGTTGCCCAACTGTTTCGTCGCCAAACTGTTGCCTTAAGCCTACCGCTCACTGGCAACATTTTGTCGGGCAATTATCTTGTTGCTCTGGCTAAATGCATTGAGTCTTATGGGAGTCCGCTCAATGAGACGACAGCGACAGAAAAATTGTCGAGGTGTTGCTAAGCAGGGTGACAGTAGGGCAACAGCTCGGCGACGGAACAGTTGCGCAACATCTAAAAATGTATTGAATCTTATGGGAGTCCGTTCACTGAGGCGACGGCAACAGAAAAGTTGCCGAGATATCTCCAAGTAGAAAGGTAAAAAATAAATGTTTTCTACAAGTTTTTTCACGTAACAGTTCGTTCCGTGTGTAGCGCGTGAAAAGAAGTGTTCGCAATGGAAACTAATACATTCTTTGATTAGTGACTAGCATGTCTTTAATTGGTGATAAAGACTATGAAAAATTAATTGAGGAAATAGAGAAACGCCCAGCATTAAAGAAGAAATATATATAAAGAAGAAATTGTGGAAGGAAGTGTGTTTCGCTGTTATAAGAAACTAGAATGAGCTTTCCAGCCAAGATAAAACAACACTTTTAAATTACTCCCACCTCTCAAGGTCAAATCTAGATGCAGATGCGTGGCAACGGACATGCTGTCATAGATAGATAAATATGCGATAAGGTAACCGTGGCAAGTAACACGAAATTCCAATAGTGGCAAGTAACACCGTGGCAAGTAACACGCAACGCTTTTTTATATCAAATTTTCTCTAGTTGGTTGACTATACAATTCCTATGTGATAATTAAAGGAAGTGAAAATTGCATTTGTTTTGTTCATTTGCGTTTTGCTACAATAGAATAGATATAAATACACACAGCAAACGGGTGCAACGGGTGCAAAAGCAAAAACAAGTTAAAGAAATAGTCGAATATTGTAAAATTCTGTGTTTTAGGTTAGAGGTAAATGTGGTCCACAGAAACTTTTGGACTTTCCCAATCACATTTTATTAAAAATTATTCTTATATATAGGAAATGAATTGAAATTAAATTTTTGAGTTTTACGTTCCACGATTATGCGCCTAGGCTAAAGGAGACTTGATGATGAGAAATGAATGAAATGAAGAAAGTGGGAGAACCCCGAGGAAAATCACGCACACGGTGTTTGTCCACCACAAAGTTCACTTGGCTTAAGCAGGGTTTGAACCCTCGACCCCATGCATCAGAGGTGAATGCTCTACCACAGAGCCACCGCGGTCCCTTTCTTATAAACAGCAGTAATAATAATTGTGATTCTAATATAAGTTATGTCTGGATATTTGGTGGTTTGCTCTTGAATTTGTAGGAACCCAGAGACCACGCGTTCCTGGGTGACAGGATCCAGGGCACCTTGCGGCCAAGTAGTGTATGTAGGTACCACACAGAGACCAAGCGTCCTAGAGAATGATCAATCGGTGGAAACTGATGCTTTCTTTGATGTGTTAACTTCTTTTATCCTTAGATATCGGCTGACTTCGTTGATCTTCGCTATTTAACGATTGTTGCCGATCGTTGACTATACCTTCTTCGTGATTATCGTCTGAAGTTGTTAACAGCCACCACGTGGCGTTGGGACCACGTACAGTATGTAATGAGAACAATTAATTATTAATTACTAACACAAGAAAATTATGATTTCAAAAAATTTAAATGATCATAATTTGCAATTGTAAGCTATGACACTCATGACGTCTGTCGTTGTACAAGATTTAAGTATAGTAGTATATAATAGGCAATACAGAGGGTAAGGCAATAAACAGGATAAGTATACACAGGGTAAGCCAGAAGCACTTGACAGTTTTGAAAATAAAAAAGAAGTATAAGTACTTACTTCAGTATATATAAGTATTCAGGGGAAAGTATAAATATTTATTTTTTCACAAATATACACTTTTTCTTTTTATAAACAATTGATAGGTAGAAATACAACCACAATACCTGGAAAATAATATTTCGCTAAGTGTCTACCATCCAGATTAGCATGCTTTTGTAGTCTGTCTGGAATAGATAACATAATTCGTTCGCCTCAGATCAAAGCATTTGAATATTTTTTGTGGGGCTATCTGAAGCACAAACCCATTTCTTTGGATTAGTTCAAGAAAAGGATTTAGGATTTAGATTTCTGGGCTTTCGGCATTTAGAGCCATTTAGACCGTCACGTTTGAGGGATTGTGTCCCTTGGCGAGCACAAGATATGGGGAAAGGGAAGGAAGGAAGCTGCCTGGGACGTATAAGTTAGGTACCAGCCCGGCATTTGCCTGGTGTGAATGAGCAAAACCCAGGAAGACCTCATTCAGGGTGGCTGGCCTGAAGAAGCGTTGTACACTTTTTTTTGGCCCCAGTGCCCCCACGGGAATCGAATCCGGGACCACTCGCACCGAAGGCGAGAGCATTAGCGACTACTCTACGTGGGACCACTCAGTTCAAGGAAACAACATGCAGTAATAATTGGAAATTGCCGAAAAAAGAATCTAAAGTGAATATTGTTTAAGCAAAATGATGATAAAAATTGTAAATATTAGGAAAATAAGGAACAATGAAAAAAAAATGATTTTATTATTCCTTTGAGGCTGCATGAGGCGTTGACCTAGAGATTAACGTGGGATCCTAACTACATGAGCTTCCGCCGGGAAGCTAACAAGGGTTTGCCACGCCAAAGCTGCTAGTGCTAACAGTTTAATCAGAAGGAAACTCAACGAAAAATTTGAGCAGAGTGGATGGTCTAATAGTTGTCTCATCTCTTTCAAAGATGATGCAATTTCTATTAAAATTAAAATCAACGCATATGCGCAGTGACCAGAACACAACAATGAGAAAATTGCATCCATTGTAGTGCAACTAACACTTCGGCTATCAATGGTCTCAACTTGTGGATAGTCTTATTATCAAAATGAAATAATTTTTAAAAAAATCGAACGATATGCCAACCATGTTCAAAAATTCATTTTAAACTGTTCAAATGTTTTATCGCGAAAATGTTACTTACAACTCTGATTTCAGTTTTGTATATATTGATAGAAGTATCTTGAAATTCATTCCTGATTTCGATTCAAATTCTATATATTCAATGTATTAGGAATGAACAAAAATTATATATAATATATATAATTATTCAACTCGTTTCATTAGTCATTGTGAGAGATGAACAAAAAGTAAATACTTCAGGTGATTAATTATAAATTTGTTCTGTATGTCATTAAATAGTCAGGTATATCTTGTTAAGTTTCGTTATGTAGTAAAAATATCTGGTTAACGAGTCAACTAATTCATTAATAACAATCTTTGTTTCAATCAAATAATGAGCAAATCTGTAATCTTTATTTCTGCTGAAAATTTCAATACTTGTAACATGTGCACACAGTTTTTAAATCATTTCGCAATTCACAACCATATAGTGTGAAGTTTACAGGAATAAATAAACAAATAAAATTATGTTAGTTAACATCAGTAGTGTATTCATGTTACGTGTTTTGCGCAGTGATGCCAACCTGAAAAGTTATAAAATCCAATCTCGAGAGGTAGAAATTCCCTTTTTGCTCTTTGGTTTCCCACGCTATACTAATAACCAAATTTTCTAAATAGTGAAATGAGTGTATATCAGGCACTTTCTTCAATATATGAGTGAAATACTTTTAAAAAATCCGATTGTCTACGTTTATTAAACAGTTTATGAGCGAGCTAGTATTTTACTTAATTGAAAGAGGCAATTGAAAATGCTGATGAAAATAAGAACTAGAGCGACTCACATTATTCTTTATTTTTTGTTTAATTATGCTTTATTTTTTCCAAATTATGCATTATTGTTAATTTCAATCATTGTTTTACATTAATCGTGTATAATGTATAACATTTACTATACATTAAATAATCTAAATATCTTGATCTATTTATTAATATTTTATGCAAGCAATGTCTTTTACACGTGTATATTTCATGAACTTTCTACTTAATGCATTGTAAAGTCTTTGCTCAAGTCAGTTTTTTCTATACTTGAGTGCGCCTTAGAGGTGTATATGTACAGAAAGGGAAAGTAAAAGATGCCATCAAATAATACAGAAAGTGCTCAAGTTCAAGAGGTAATCATAACAATATAGTGTGGAGTTCTTGTGTACTATTCATTGTTGGCGGAAAGTTTTCTTCTTTTCCTTTTTTCTCTTCTCTACACCAAAGAATTACACCGAAAAATTTACAGAAATAAAAATAAGCTTTTCATTGTTGCATTGTTATGTTCTCAACAATTTTGCATTGTAAATATTGGTTTGAAAATATTAATATATGTTAAACTTGAAATTAAATAGAATTTTCCAAGAATTGAGCTATATATTTTAAATAATGCTTTGTGCTTTATTTTCTAAAATTATGCTTTATTATGCTTTTAAAATTAGTTTCTTCTGGACCCTTAGACAACCACAGCCATGTTCAAGATACCAACCATATGTGTAAATTGCTACTATGCTTTTGGGTTGCTCTAATAAGAGCATTTTGTTGTGAGTTGAGTACTTCCATCAACTCCTAATCTTCTATTGAAAGTAATAAAAGTAGATAAACTTCACTCTTCAGCCATTTCGTATAAACGATTTGGAAGTTGGACGTATCTCGTTTTATTTTCTGTCGTTAATTCTGTTATTTCTTTCATTTCTTTTTTTTAATATCAGAGTACAATTTATGTTCCTTGGCACTTTTTTTTTTAGATTCAAAGTTACTGCATAAATCACTTTAGCACCAACATGCATTTTGTAATAACAAAATTTGACAATTAGCATTAATTTCAATTTTATCGAAGACTTATTTCTCTACTTCTTGCCCATACAAAATTTTGTTGGCGTCAATGGAATAAATATATGAAAAATCCAATAAATCCTGCAAATTTTTACGAAAATTTCCCTTATCCCATTTCGTGAAATCATTGTCAAAAATCCCACAATATGGGATTTTTTCCTACGAGTTGGCATCACTGGTTTTGTGCTCTATGTGAGCATTTGAAAGTAAAACAAAGGTATCTTTTTAATATATATATATATATATATATATATATATATATATATATATATAATAAAACACAAAGTAAAATGTAAAAGTCCTGCATATTGAACTCAAAATGAGATTTTAGAGGCAAATAATGATTTGATTTTAACATATGTAATGATTTATGCATTTGCGTGTAAAACAGAGTTTTAACTGCAAAGGTATGATTGATCTGGATAAAATTAAGAAATGATGCATGAAATTTTGCCAAAGTGAAATATGTAAATGCGTAAATCAATCAAATAAATCACTTACATTCCAAAAAAGCATTACATGGAAATACATATGAAAAAATAACATCTTTTTATACACTTTATTGATCTTGAGCGGAAATTAGAGATTATATATATAGTTGCGGCAAAACAAACGCCAAATTACTTTCTCGATGAAGCTCTTCGTAATATTTCAAGCTCATTACTGGAGATTGTTTTAACATTACGGACTATGATATAAACTACATTAACACATGTCTGTAAAAGAAAATTATATATTGGTTATGAAGAAACACAGTTAGTTTCTAATCCACAACAAGTGATATTTACATCAGCCTAATCAAAATGGTTGTTATTGTTTATTAGAGTTTACTGTCCCTTTTCAGAACCGCCACAATACTAGACATGGGCCTACAATTTATGGTAGTATCCGAACGGGCGACCATAACACACGTCCAATCCCTACCTACCAGGAATTTAACCCGAGACCCAATGCACTAAAGCGGGCACGCTTACTAATAGACCAGCAAGGGATTGTTTGTTACCTAATTGATAGAATAGAACCACTGCTAATGTATTTTTTAGTTTAACGTTCCATGATAATACATCAAGGCTAACGTGATGGTGGTAATGATGTAATAAAAAAAGTGAAAGGATAGGTGACAACTTTTAGAATAAAAACTACGCAAACGGTATTTTTTCACTACAAAGCCCGCTGGGCATAACCTGGGACGAAACCGAGAACCACACGCACCAGAGATGAACGCTCTACCACTGAGCAACTACACATCTAATGTTCCATCAAACTTGGTGAGATGTTTGTGACTTCCTACCTCCTGAACCACCCGACCAATCGCGATCAAATTTTCAAACATAGATGAGGTTCATGTTTGGAATGTTTTTTTTTTTTTTTTTATTATTTCACTTTGACGGTGCAACTTAGGGAAGTGGGAGGGGGAAACATTTAAAAATAATCGAAAATGACCTATATTGATGTCGAATCCATAGTTTTCGGGGTTGCTGACATGACCAGTGACACTTCTAATGCCGTTTAAATCCAAATTTACCCCTTTATGTCCACAATGAAACGTATTATCTCTATGCAAAGAACGGGTATTCTGCTAGTTACAAATAAGAATAGTTACTGTTATGTATAGCCTATATATCCGAAACAAATTTCTTTGATAAGTAACCACCATACAATGGTTCAGACTGAACGCCATTTAAAACCATTGTCAATAGTGACATGTACTTTGTAACTCATATAGTCACTTGCATCGTCAAAAGGTTTGATAACGATCACTGAGACATATCATTAATAAATGAGGTTTCGTACAGAATTTTGATCGGTCAAAAGAGTCTTTACTTCACTGATGTTTGTGACACAGCACACATAACACAAATCTATCATTGCATATGTTACCTCTCTTGTTTCGAGTGTTACTTTCTATACTATGATTTAATTCTGGGTAAACGCAAAAAGATTTCTAATACTCGTCAGGAATAATAGAGACCGAGACTAAATATACTAAACGCATGTGAATTAGCCGGTTGACCACACGGGATATCACAACTTTACAACCGTACGTAATCAAATTTGCGTCATCAATTACTTATTTCCTGTAGCTCATGCATACACACACATACGCACACAAGAAACAAAAGGAAATGATAGAATCCCAATGAATCAAGAGATCATGGGAAACTTTCCCACCACTACAGCTAGCAAGCTTTCTGGTTAGTTAGTGAAAGCATATTTCATAGATTTACTATTTAAAAAAAAAGAGAGAGAGAGAAAGGGTGAAAGTTTGTAAAAACTGCAATTTATGATGTTATGCTTTTAACGTCCACCTGTTCATTAGCGTCCTAATAAATACAACTAGCATCGACGCTGATATTCTCCATAAATTCGGGTTAACGATATTTGTTGATCTTGTTTTATGGACTAATTTTTAATTTTTTTTTTTGTTCCCACCTCATCTCCAATCTGTTTTTCTCTTCCCTACTTTACTGTCCCACTTTCGCTTTCTGTCTCTCACTACTTATGATTAAAAAAAGAAAGGAGTGTATGGTACGATATAATCCTTTAAAGCAAAATATAATATGAACAAATAATTCAATACGCTTAACTCAATTCATAATTTTAAGATCTTTTCTTTGGTAAATTTAATTAACTTATATTAAATTAAATATTAATGCCCGGTAGGTGTAATCTAGCAGTGATAACGCCAGCTTTAACTTCTTGGGGGGACAAGTGAAGGGACAGATAAAATTTTCAGCAGCATCTATTTCTGTACACTGAGATGATGAGAAATGAGTGAAATGGTGGAATGACTTGAGTTGATTATAGTTTAGCGTCCCTTTCAGCAGCGAGGCTATATGAGACGTGGACCTACTGATTAACGTGGGATCCGAACTACATGAGCTCCCGCCGGGAATCGAACCCGGGTCTCATACGCCAAAGGCTCGTAGAAATGGTGGAATGAAGAAAGTGGGAGGAAACGGGAGAACCCCGATAAAACCCATTCACACAGTGTTTGCTCACCACAAAGTTCACTTGGTGCGAATTGGGATCAAGCCAAGGGTCCCATGCACCAAAGGTGAACGCTCTACCACTGAGCCATCGCGGCCCCGTAATGGGTTTAGGCTATATTACTTTGCTTACATTACAATGGAATACACCTGAGAGAGAGACAGTCGGGGGAGCTATTTCCATCCTCTAGAGTTGTCACTGTAGACTAGCGCCTTTAGCTTCAAATATATATATATATATATATATATATATATATATATATATATATATATATACAATAGAAAAATACTTGTATTCAGTGGCCAATCGTGAGTGAATTAACATTGGTAAAATTAACATTTTATATCTATAAATTAAGGAAATTAGTAAATTTTTATATTAAATGCTTCACACAAGAATTAATATACATTCTAAGTTGTCTTTCCTAGGTTTATAACTATAAAAAATGCTAACTTTTGCTGATATGACAGCTTTCAAGAGCCGCCAATGTCTGAGTTAAATTTTGCTAAATTTCAGAACGATTATTCCTGTAGGTGTAGGGAGATAATAGTGCCTCGTAATAAGTATCTGCTTATGGAAAAGGGAAGAATAGAAGAAAAATAAGAAACAGAAGTATACGTATTATGCGTGATGGTACGTTCAGCTTTCGTTAGCTTTAGACAGATCCTATTTTGTAGTTGTATGCTGTCGAAATTGTATAAATGTTTCATATTTATAGCAGATTTTGGGGGTGAACATAAGGGAATTAAAGTACACATTCTGTATTGGTAAATTGGAATGACTTATTAGATAGATATGCTACTCTCGCGATACTGAACATAGGCCTATATCAAAAAATAGTTACTTGCTATCTACTAACGTTCTTTTCTCTTATGACAAGTGTTGAAATTAGAAATTTTATTTTTCTACCACTTGTAATCGGGGTAAAAGTGGGTCTGAAATGGTGCGGGGACGGTAGGTAGCGGCATTGCGCCACGCCGTTCCCGCTGTCTATCTTTGCCCATTGTATTCTTTTAGGAACTGGGGGGACGCCGTACATATATTTTCGAGATAGGGAGACGGCGTTCCCCAGCGTTCCCCGCACTTTTATCCCTGCTTGTAGTTCGATTCAATGAATCAGGCTGAAGATAAAAGCTATCTTTGCGATGTTGAACATATCGAAAATCATTTCTCGCCATCTCTTAGCAGTTTTAATCTATGAGTATCAATATTGAAACCGGAAAAATAGTAGGTTTCTATCACTTCCGGTTTTAGTACAGGAATAAGAGTGGAATTGAAAGCTATACTTGGAACACTGAAATCGATTTAAAAAGAAAGCAGTTCTTGCTATCTACGAGGGTTATTTTTTAAGTAAGGTACTATTGTCAATAGAAACAAAATTAATAGTCCATACATTTTTAGTTATTTCCTCGGTACACGTTAAGCTATTTTAATACATAGTTATCACGTTTGTTTTAACATTTATCATAGCATTCGACAAGGGCGCCCATCAGGGGCGTAGCAAGGTAGGACGCTCGTCGTCCCTTCGGAATATCGAAAACCAATAGAATTTTTACATTAATTACAGCAAAATTTGAACCTATATTTGAAATGTCGCGTATACTTGCCCCCTGGAAACCACAATATGGGTGCCCTTGGCATTCGATAAGTTTCGTTATGTCCAAGTCCTAGAAATCACTCACCAATGACCAAAGCCAATTTTCAACCCTTGTTGTTACTTCTTCATCGGTGTTAAACCGCTGACAGGCGAGAAACTACTGCAGGTAGGAGAACAGATGATAATTTCCAGATGAATTTCCACTGTTGACACGTTCTTGCGGTCAAAAATCGAATCACAGACCTTATTTTACACTTTGGCGGGATGCTCAATTTGGCCAAACATTTCAACTACCCACACTGAACCATACACACTACCGCTACAACTGCAACTCCCAAGGCATTGTGGGAGACAGCGCGTATGAGCATTTCGACAGAAGCAACAAACCTAACAAATAGCCGCAGTGAAACAATCGTTGAAGATTGGCTTCGATCACAAGAGGGTGTTTTCTACGACATGACCATACAGAAACTTGTCGAACACTATCGTAAACGTTTAAAGAAACATAGTAACTATGCAGAAAAATTGCTTAATGTGTACAGAGGAAATTTTAAAAAAATGTATGGCACTATCTTCACTATTTTTGTTTCTATGGAGATTTGGACCTTGTTTGAAAAATAGCCCTCGTATTACCGATCTTGTACTATGGCGAGCAATTTGACACCGGAAATGGTTGGTTTCTACCACTTCCGGTTTTAATAGAGGGTTAAGAAAGGAGATGAAACCTATTTTTGGTACACTGAATTTACATTTAAAAAAATTTAACTCTCTTCTATAAGACATTCCTTATACATTTGCGCTCTGATACTTGTCGAAAGATAGACCGAGAAACAGCTGTTCTTCCAAAACTTATGCATAGCATTGTTTGGAAGTCTAAAAAAATGAGAATATATATACATATATTGTAATAGTCAATAGTGTACCTACTTTATATAGCTATCGTTCTAGAAAAAAATATTAATATAAGAGATGTTCATTTATCTTTTTAAATAAAGTGCTTGTAGAAGCTAGATGTGCAAAGCTGCCTGCTACAATAACAATAAAAAAAAAAGTATTCCTTTCATTTCGACCCGACCTCTGTCTTCGACCTCTCCATCTTTTTCTCTCGTGGCGTTACATCCGGTGAGGATTGGTCGAGAGATCTAGAACGAGTCATGTTGAGAGCAGGAGGTTAGGAAGTGGTCTGATTTCACAACCATGTTCTTACACAGTGTAGCTAACTAAAACATAAAAATACTGTATGTAGTAACAGGAAAGGTTATAGGTTACGACACAAAAATTAAATATATATATTTTTTTGTAACGGAATTTCAACTCGAAAAAGAATAGATAAGCTCCAGAAGCTTATGGTTTCTCCCTGGCAACAATTTATAAAATTTCTTAATGCTTTTGTCAGCCTAATTGCTCCAGCTTCATCCAAAAGATATTGAAAAGTGGAAGTTTCTCTGAACATGAAAAGAGCGGGAAGTGTATATTGTAACGGTTAAATTCCAGACTTTCACATTGCCATCTAGAAAACGAACAAATGTATAATGAGCTGTGTAGGGCTTATTATAGCTACAATAATTTTCGGGATTCTAAACGCTTGTCATTAAATTTGTCTTGTACAGTGGCGTATTTAGCGGGATTCCGGACTTAAGCCCCTCCGAAATTTTATTTTCTATGTTAAAGTAAATGAAATATTTTGCATAATTTTCACATTTCCAGGAACAAAGTTAGCAAAGCCCCCCGGAAACAAAATCGTAAATACACCACTAGTCTTGTATATTAAATTAATGCATTTTCCGTATTGCAAACTGTAAAGAGAATCATGAAATTTGTTTCTTGGAATGGTAGGGTTGTTGTATTATCAGATTTTACCTACACTTAATTTTAACGAAAACCTGCACTTGATCAGGGTGTCGAACGAGCCGTACAATAGCGGATCCAATCGATAAATGCATAGTGCGTTATTTGATTGATTGAAACTATATCACTGATAACTGTTCAACATAACTTTCGTAGCGAGTATGAGGAGTCCTCAGTTACAAAGTATGCGTAGAACATACAAGCTGAGCTTGACAATTTTAAATAATATGAGTTCTGAGGTTCGATGTGACGGTGAAATCTCATGAAATTCCTGCCTTGCATATGTAATGAAATTTGGCGGCAATTTTAAAACAGAGCTGAAATTAAAATAAGCTGCAACTGTCACAAACTTATGTGATGTCGGTGATAGTGAGGAAGTTTGCTGTAATCTTGATGCTATGTTGTTGTTGTATATAAAACTACGTGCTGGTCCTGATTGGCTGAAATGTAGGACCAATGAATTCTTGCCATGTATGTGCTGCAGGATTGTCACTCATCCTGTTTGTGACCAGAAAGGATACAGTTGTACTTTATCTTTCTTGATTGGAACTGGGTTGATTTTCTGTCGGAATTTGGAGAAGTAGGCTTAATTTTGTGAGAGAAGCTGATGTCTCCTTGAATTGGGGAACATATCATTTGAGCTTTTGTAGTATTTCAACGAGAAGCCCACTCGTCAATTTATCTGCATAATATCCCGAATTGAAAATTCTTCAGCTGGAGGCGGTCCTCAACCCTCAGAAGGAGAAAATCTTGGATGAATCGTTCTACTAGAATAGGAAATTAATGATCGTGAATTTACGGCACTCGTGGGAATAGAACTGCTTTGCTGGCGATGATACAGCGTCACTTTGGTGTGCACTGAAATTCTGCAAACTTTCACTCTCTTTTCTAGTAACATAGATAAAGCCTTACTGAGCAGGCAACAAAATTGGAAATTGCGCAAAAATATATTGAGCAACCTTGCCATCAAGACCATAAGCATTTCGACTAATAAAAACAGTCACCAAAACCAAGTCGTTTTAGGGAAAAAATACAAAGTAATGAATGACAATAGAATTTTCAGTTATGTGTGCACGAGCGTCGTTAGAGAAGGGGATGGGAGAACATGTCCAAGTCAATAATTTTCTGTATCGTGTCTAACTGTAAGATTACCTGTAAGATTAAAACTGTGAGAAACTAGTTATTGGAAAACTGTAAGGAAAACAAACCTATATAAAATAAACAAAAAATATAAATATTTCTAGTGAGTTCCCTTTAAATATCGCGGGCACGCTTTCGACCAGTCAGAAATAGGATTTGTTTATATTTTCCAGTTTTGGCCAATCACAAACAATCATTTGTTTACATATTTCATGTCGGGGGGGGGGGGGGGGAGGGAGAATCCGAGACATGTAAAAAATAGCCCAAAATGACCGATATTAGTATCAAATCCATAGTTTTCGCGGTCGCTGAGATCAATGGTGATACTCCCACAGGCATTGACTTCCAAATACAGCCCCCGTGCGAAGCATGGGTATATTCAACTATTAAGGCAATAAAATAAGAAGCCGATGAGGAATGAGAATGTTGTTTTCAACGTCACGGTGGAAATTTTGCGCAATTGCAGCACTTTCTGTTCCTTGTTAATAAGTCATAGATTACAGAAATTATCAACGAACTAATCTTTTAAAATATTTGAGCAATGTCGTTGCACCGAATGACCGAACAGCCGGAAAAGTTCGCAGAGTGGTCTTCATTGCAATTAATACACTGAAGTATTATATCTCGATTTTGTTTTTTCTCTTTTGCACCAGTAGGTCCAATGATTATCGATGCACTTCACACAGTGTGGTTGAACTATGCAAGTGGCTTGAATATGGTCAAGGCGTTGGCACTTTAAAAAATCATTGGATATATGCTCCTTGTTTAAAAACTTCAATTTTTTACTTCGAAGCTTAAAAGTACGTCTTCCTTGCTGATCATATCATTCTGTGAGGTTCGATAAAGAGTAACTATGAATAATGGGATGAGAATTTTCTTCTTAACCGCAGCCGGCGAATGTTGTTCGTCAATAACGGATCTTGGCTCTTGGTCCTGCTTGTTGTCGCCGCATCTATAGAATCGACTTCGGATGAAGTCCCTGGCTTAGAATGAGTTGCACACCAGGAAATCTAAGAATCATTAGAAACGCGTATGTTTTGAAGGCATAAAATCTACCATTTTCCATGGGATCAAAAGTGTCACTGTTCATCTTAACGACCCCGAAAACTATGGATTCCACACTAATTTTGGTCATTTTTTTTAAAAATCATTTTATGTCTCTCTCTCCCCCCAAGTTACGGAGCTGAATTTGGACGTAAACGGGATCGAAAATGTCACTGGTCAACTCAGTGATCCCCAAAATTATGGCTTCGACACTAATGTTTGTCATGTCTGATCTTCCCCTCACCTCCCTCAAGCTGTGGGATTGAATTTGGATTTAAACAGCATCGGAAGTGTCACTGTTCATCTCAGCGACCCCGCAAATTACAGATTCCACACTAATGTCGGTCATTTTCGATCATTTTTAAATGTCTCTCTCCCTCCTCTTTCCTTAAGTTGCACCGTTAAAGTAATATGACAAAACCCATCTTAGGTCCAAACCTCATCTATATTGAAAATTTGATTGAGATGGGTCGGGTGGTTCAAGAGCGATGAAGTCATAAAGTTACTTTCATTTTAATTTTTTTCTCCCCTTCCCCTTCCCTAAGTCGCGCCGTCAAAGTAAAAATATAAAAATCGTCCCAGACAGGGGTCTTGATAATTTACTAAGATCCGGTAACGGTTCGTAAGGAAAATCACATCGATAAAATGTGCAAATACGGTAAACGAAGGAAACAAACGTTACTTTATCTTGTAGACAAGAGTTAGAACTTGTGTCTACGGAAATTTTCAGGGTTTTCCCGTTTTTTCTCATTTGGTTCAACCAATTACTTCATAATTAGTGTTGTCAACGAGATGAGACAAGATGAAAAATTTAGTTTTCTCATCTCGTCTCATTTTCTAAATTTACATACAAAATTTATGCCCGATTTTTTAAAATAGAAGTGTCATCTAGAAGTTATCAGAGTATTTCCTCCTCACGAGATGTTCGTGGAGAGTGTAACATAACAACGTTTAAATCAGGCATCGTGGGCCGTACGAGCAGGGGTAAAAGTGGATCTAGAAAGGTGGGGGGATTCATGACGTCTCGCTTTCCCCCGTGCATATCTTTGTCCATTGATTTTTTTTTTTAGAAAATGGGGGGATGCCACAGATATTTTCTGGAAGTGAGAGGATGGCTTCCCCCCGCGTTCCCCCTCATTTTTACCTTTGCGTATGAGACAATGTACAAAATTTTGAAAAGAAGGGAATAGCCATCCATATTCATTGGAGAGACTTGTGATGTTTGTGTACGATGAACAAGAAACACCAAAATTGATATCGAAGGTTAGAAAAATTTTAAATTCGGTTTTACTAGATTATTTAAGAAATACATTTTCAATAATGGATCAGGGGGGAACAGATGAAGGAAGGGTTTAGCGGGCTTGAACTGACATGGAGTCCAGCTGTTGTATATGGCTGATTAAACGATATTTACTATTGGAGTTTATTGTGGATTGACTTGCGTATCATACAACGTTGATAAATGCTCTTAATTGTGTTCGTAAATCGCTTTATTAATTTATAGTTAAATTTTTTGAATCATTTAATATTAGAACAGTGTTTTTTTAAGAGTTAAGACTTGGGTGAAGCAAGATGCACACGAAACTTGTGAAATTTCTCCTCTCTTCTCGATTAGGCATTAGATTTCTGGGCTTTGGCATCTGTGGCAATGTTAGCACGTCATACATATAAAGGATTACGTCCCTCGCCGATCACAATACCTTTTGAATTGCAGACGAAGAAGGGGAATGAGAAGGAAGGAAATGACCTAGGACTATTAAGTACCACTCCGGCATTTATCTGATAGGGATAAGGAAAACCCAGGAAAAAACTCAGTCAGGATGACTATCCTGTAAATGCTGTTACACTTTTTCGACCTAATGTCCCTACCAAGGAATAAAACCCGAGACCGCTCGCATAATGTTAGCGATTATGCTATGCGGAACCATTTGTCTCGTCTCCATTTTAAAAAGAGACATCTCGACTCTTGTCTCGTTTAAAATTTCTCACCTCGTATGCAACACTGTTCATAATCGTATACTTTCAGTAATCTTTCGCCACCTTTAGTGTAAAGGACAAAAACGTGGGACTAAAACGAAAAAAAAATCATTTCATTTCCATTTCAAGAATTACGACATAAGTTTTCTTTCTTTAGATTATGGTGACAAAATAATTTTTCACGACATAATTTTCTTCAAAAGCCTCCAATTTTGAGGTGATCACATGATCTAACTTGTAAGACATACAAGTATAATTAAACAAGCTTTTGCGTTTTGCGGAATTGCACACTGATATTTCCAAATGTGTTAGTTTGCTACACTGGTGATTGAGTATGCGTTTCCCAGTAGGGTTGGTCAAAATGGGTTTTGAGTGAGAGAAACGATTGTAGCCGATGTAATGTATATGTGGAATGTGAGTAGTGAGTGTGTGTGTGTGTTCTTGTTTGTATGTATGTATGTGTGTACGTGAATGTGGGGGTCGGGGGTGTTGGAGGCGGGAAGGACAGACTCCCATATAACCTTTTCAGTTTGATGGTGTTAGAATTCCTCACTCTTTTGGATTTCCGTAATTAAACGCAAAATCCTTTCCTGTAGACGCGTTTCTGAAAATCCTTCGTTTGTTACAGAGACCGCACAACTACACGGGAGCAAAGGGCATTAAGTTGAAGACACATCTTTGTCCTCCCGTCATCAAATGCCGACGATCGCAGCCTCATTTCACTCCTCCCATTGGCTTTTGCATCGCTAATCTTTCTCTGGTCAAACTAAGTATGTGTGCGTGTTTCAAAATGATGGATGTAAAACGAAATATCATTGAATGTCTGTGGCATTAAAGCCTGTTCGATGAGCTATTTCTTACTTTTTACTCGTACCTACCATTACATGTACTCAATTCCTACAGGGAAGCCAAAGTATGTATACAGTTTATAATTTTTAAGATAATCATGGTTAGTAATTATATTTATTAACTGAAATACCCATTCTTCGTATAGGAGCTATATTTGGAAGTCAACGCATGGGGGAGTATCCCCATTCATCTCAGCGACCGCAAAAACTAGGGATTTGATACTAATATCGGTCATTTTTGATTATTTTTACATGTCTTGGTATTTTCCCCGGCGACCCCTTGGTTCGAACTTAAAAAAAAAACGCTTTGTCTTGGTCTGGGGCCTGGACCAAGGTACTCGTGACCAAAATTTGGTAACTCTCGATCCACTCGTCTGGTTCCAAGGCCGCACACATACAGATATGCAGACAAACCAACTCTATATTATTTATATTAGATTATGTTTCATTATCCCTTGTAAATTATCCCTTGTCAATTTACGCAATATTGACAACAAATTACCCAATTGATGAATAGATCGACGAAGGCCAGTTGAATGGACACCATGATCACCAGACCTCACCCCAATGAACTTTTCTTTTCTTTTCTTTTCTTTTCTTTTCTTTTCTTTTCTTTCTTTCTTTTTTTTTTTTGGTCTTGTCAAAGGTAAAGTATTTTTGAGGAAACAAACGCATGACTAATTTCACAAAGGAAGTGTGCAGAGAAATTAAAAACAATAGAAAACCCTCTGTGCCAAATTGTGCTTGATTGTAGAAATTAGGCTGTAGGAATATGTAAATGCTGAAGGCTGGCACTTTGAGAACATTAGAAATTATATTTAAGTATAACTCCTATCTCATGCTGATTGTGCTCATAAAGTTATTTTTTTATAATCAACAACTCATTATGTAATTCATAACTATTTATAAAGAAAATAAGGACCTTTATAACTATTTACCTACTTTTGAAAACTCTCCATATATATATAGAGTGGAAGGTAACAACACCGAAAAACTTTGGGGGGTGATTCCTTATATGAAATAAAAGAAAAACGTTCTAATAAACATGGGTCGAAAAACGTCTCCTTTCAGAGTTATGAGCCGCCGAAAATTCGAAAAAAATCACGTTTCAAAACGCTCTGGCTTAGAAACTATAGAACCTATCCCAAGCTTTTTAAGGAAATACATAAGAACTAGTATGCGCTCTATCTAAATATGTATGTTTCACCATTCTCCGTTATCGGCGAAACGAACTGTAAAAAGGAAGTTGAGGTATAGGGATACTTCTTTAAGTACTAATGGTGCGTTCGTTTCGCTGGTACCGTGAATTCTGAAACATGGATATTTAGACAGAACACATATTAGTTCCTGTGTAATTCCTTAAACCGCTTGGGATAAGCCCTACAGTTTCTATGTGAGGATGTTTTGAAACGTGATTTTTCGAATATTCGGCGGTTCATAACTCTGAAAGGAGACGTTTTTCGACCCATGTTTATTACAACTTTTTTCTTTCATTTCATAGAAGGAGTTATCCCCCAAAGTTTTTCGGTGTTGTTACCTTCCACCCTATATATATATATATATATATATATATATATATATATATATATATATATATATATATATATATATATATATATATATATATATATATATATATAATTAAGTAATTAAGAATAATAACCATATTTGTTTTTATGGATATTAAAAACGGGATTTACTTTACAAGTAGTGTATGAGTAACTGTTAGAACAATCTTGAAGACAGCCTCGACCTCGCACAATCCGCTCCGACGACAGTATGCACAGATCCCATGGAAATGCCAAATTTAGAGGCAATGTGTTCCACGCTCATTTGGCGATCCTGCAAAACAACTTTCTCACTCGTTCGATCATATCGTGAGACCGGTTTGTGCGAAGTCGAGATTGTCTTGGCTTGTTGCCACACGACGTTCTACCTTCTTTGAACATCACACTCACAAACGCACATTAGACACATCTATGACACCATCATCACATGTTTCATTGAACAGGCGAGAAATTTCAAGCGACGTCACACCATGCAAATGAAGGAAACGACGAGTATCGTACCGTTGCCGCTAGAGTTCTGTGTGCCATACAATTTTACCTTCTCTGTCAGACACTGACAACGAGTGCTCGCGTATTTTAAAACTAACAGCACGTTTATATCTGTTACCAGTTCTGAGAAGCAGAAACAATGGAGGTGTTATAACCTGAATGCACCTCGTAATATTGTAGATTCAATTTATTAAATACACAACATAGGTCTAAAAAACAAACTGCTTTATGATTTGGTTTCAGAACTTATGACGTCCGCCATGGTCTGGCACCTCTTTAGAATGTCAAGTTAACTTCACCCTTCATGCTCTCTTCCCATTTTTCGCACCTAATTACTTCCGCTGAATACCATTACGTACAATACATAACAGTGTAATAACAACATATTGTTTATATGCATCCGACAACCTGTTCTCGTTTTCTCGTCATTTTAAATAGGTTGCCTCTTCATTTAAGTACCAAATGGTGTTTTTTTTTCAGTCTCAACATAGTTGTTGAGTTGGTAGTTCCTGGTATACTAAATGTGAAGATCCAGTATTATGTTGAAGATGAAATATTGTGAAAAGAGATATTTACGAACGCACAGGTGCCTATGGAATAGCTGTATATGACCTTAAATGAGTATTATATTTCAACGAAATTCATCCGTCATGATGAATCAGTAACAGGAAGCATACATTGAGGCTAGTGCGGCAGAAAATAATGAAAGTGTGTAGTGTTGTAGTGCACAGTAATGTATAGAGTGCTTGTATTAGGCAAGGATCCTCTCTTTTCTTTCCCCTCCCTTTCTAATCGATATATATATATATATATATATATATATATATATATATATATATATATATATAACAATGATGTTTATTAATTCCATTTTCACGTTCGGGAACTAACGTTCCCACTGCGATCCTTGTTACTCACACTAACATAAATCTTTGTGTTCTAAATTAAGGTTTTTGACGTTCCTGTTTTCGGCCCACAATACACTGCGCGAACAAGAGGATTGTCAGTATGTGTGTGTGTGTGTGTGTTTGAAACTTCAGATTGGTTTTCTCTACCTTTTTTCTCTCCTCTCTTTCTCTGTTTCTTTCTTTACATTCTCTTTCTATATAGCTTTTCTGTTCTTTCTAGGGGAGTGAAAAAAAAGAAAACACGTTCTGTTGTCACCATTACCTGTTTCTAGTTCCAGTTTCTGTTCCGATTTACTCTACTACCGTTTCTGGTTCGGTGGATTTCGGTTTCGTTCAATTACAAGTCAATGCTAAGACACAAACAGGGTGTTTGGAAACAACACAAAAATATCTCTAGGGAAATTAATCCTAACACGAAAACATGAACAAAATCTTATACCAATATGAGCACACAAATATTTCGGATTGTTACAGCCCTCACGAAATTTGTTCTGAATGATATGAAAATGGTCATAATTCGAGAAAGAAATATAAATTGAAAGTCAGATATACCTTGTAATAACATTGTAACGTACGGATGAATGAGAAATGATATCAAGAACATTTTCTATTCCATTAGGCGAACACACTTAGATTGTATTGATACTATTGCATTTACACAGAAAAAATGGTGTTACTTCAACTTAATTATAGCGCAGATCGGTGCTCCCAGCATGGCTACTACTTTTGCTTGTTATTTTAACACCAAAGATCCGATGTTGCGATTAACATATACTTGGCGGTACCGGTTTGTCACAGAGTCAGTGTTAACCGTGACAGTGTTAAAGAAGTAGATGGATGAACGAAGAAACCTGAAAACAGGAACTATGCTACAGTAATCTGTCAATATATAGTATGTGTTGTTAGTAACAACCAATTAAGATGAACGCAAGCCACTAAAAGGTAGCTATATTGATAACTATATTATTCATCAGGAATCAGCCAAATCTTACATTTCCTAAGCACAATGGGTTAGCAGAAAGATATCACAGCCATCTCAATATCCCGTATATCAAGTAAATACATTATACTGTAATTTTGAGCTGCACATTGCCTTGTACGAATATCACGAATACCTAAGTAACTGACATTGATGATTTATATTAATTTTTATTTTAGCTATGAGCAAAGCTTTACATTTGACAATTATACCAAGTAACAAACAAGGTATTATACAGAGCTTATAAATTTTCTGTGAAAATATATATTAACAGTAATGTTGACATCTTCTTTAAGTGATTTTACACTTATTCTCGGTGCATTTCAACCCATAAAAATTATATCTGGCAGTTGGTTTATCGACTACCATTTTATGAATTTATTCCAAAATCCAATAAAGTTGAAATAGCACCAGACAAGTGTCAAAATTTATCACAACTAGCATAACACAGTCATTTCTTGCTGTGTGTTTAAACACTAATAGCAATATGCGACCAGGAGTCACGACAGTAGCAAAATTTAGGTTGAGTAGAATATATTATTAGTTTACAATATTCCACGAAATTTTATTAGTAAAACTCTGAAATGTAAACAAAAAATTAAAGGACAAATGGAAATAGCTAAGGAAGCGTGTAAGATCAAACATGTTTGTATGGTTCATTGAATATACTTTATGAAAACACTTTTGAAGTGTTTCCTACGAAGTTTTGTACTATACTCAACATTACGTCGTTTAACATGTGAAACTTGATATGCCCAATTTGTTTATTTTTCAGGAGAGGAAAAAATATACTAGTCACAATATTAAATGAAATGAAATGAAATCTTTGAATTTTTTGTCCAACGGTTATGCCGGTTGAGCTAAAGGAGACGGTGATGATGAGTAATGAATGAAAATGGTGGAATGAAGAAAGTGGGGGGAAACGGGAGAGCCCCGAGGAAACACACGCACACGGTGTTTGTCCACCACAAAGTTCACTTGGCGGGGGCTGTGACCCCAAGCACCAGAGGTGAACCCTCTACCACTGAGCCACCGCGATCCCTCACAATATTAATATTTCAGAACAATACAGACCTTCGAAGTGTGTTGTCCTTATAAACCTCTGACACAACTCTTCTCATCACAACACAAACGGTTATAATACACTACCGTGTGAGGTATCACCTGAAGTTTCCAGCAATCGATATGCAAGCCAACACTATAACCAGTTGCTTCTCAGCAGTTGATTTCTTGTGATGTATGAGGGTTTGATAGAATGTAGGTTTTTTCTCATCAGGTTTATGCTAAAAACTCAAAATCGCAAAAATCGGACATACGAGGTATCACATCTCAAACGACGATAACGGCTTGACATTAAGTAAGGGACAATGTCAGTGGCGTAGTTCTGTAATCCAGCTTTCGTAGAGATGATATAGTGAGATCAAGAGCAGCATATACTGGTCATTCACATTGAGTGGCTTATGACGTCATGGTGTGGTACTCCTCTTTTCATTAATCCAAGCGAAAAGTGGGAAAAAGAGCTGACATTGATAACCTGACACTGATAAAATGCAATGGTAACAAGCAAACAAAAATATCAATAGATTTGCAGGCATGTTTGCCCGTGGATCCATCACTACCTATACTTTTCCAATACCCTGCATGTTTCTCTCATTCCTCTACCTCATCTTCTATCTTCCTTCTACTCAACTTGCTTCTTCCTGAGATTTGGATAATTATAAAAGTACGCTCCTAAATCATACAATAACCAGCTGGAGTGACTGGCCTATGTATGCAGAGCTTGCATAATCCCACAAATTGCGCCGAATTTAATTCGCAATCATTTCGGATCCCACATTCGTAATTGGTTCCGTACTTTACAACATTGGCCTTCCATATGAAAATAAGGAAACGAAGAAAAGTTAGAAATAAGACCAAAAATTTAGGGTAAAAAAGTAGATATATTCGACATGTGGATATAGAGAAGAGTCACGGAAAGTTAACTGTACGAAGCACAAAGTATATAAACGAGGTAGTGCCAAAATAATCAGAAGAGAAGATATTAGTACTAGGGAGAAGTGACTGATTGAAAGGAGAAAAAGTAACTGATAAGAACACTATTGAAGGAGAACTTGTATTGTTAGCAATATATGCCGAAACACTATACAGTTAGAGATATTTAAGTCAGTAGAAGGTAAAATAAGGTAATTGGTTTTGGATAGACGATTCTCAAACGCCCATGTAGCACAGGTACATATTTTGGATGTCTAAGAGACATTAAATTTGGGATGTCTACGGGAAATCTTATTTTTGTCACTAGACTTCACGTAGACTGGTAATCCAGTTGTCCCTTACATCCAGGAAATGGGACTGCGTACAGGTCTCCCGTTGGACATTCATGGACTTCTTGCAGGATAGTCGCAGAATGACCTTTTGACATCCAAATATTGCCCCATTGACATTCAAATCCAAGGAAAGTTTCGCATGTATTTCCATTATACTTACAACTTCCATTGCGAGTCTGAGTGTTCCGGGACATGAATGGGAGCTGTGAGTCGTCCCGTGAGACATTTTTTGTATGAGCAAATGACTCTTGCATTAAGAGTGAAAAGTTTGATTCATGAGAACCAGTTCCATCCATCTGATTCTACTTAGATCTCGTTCCGATTCTTCCACTAATATCCGTTCCAGTTCTATTTTGAAAGAAAGAGGGGAAAGAAAGAAAAAAACGGGAATCAGAAATACGGCTACTGAATTACGTAGTAGGTCCAACGAAACGCAAAATATCGGCTGCTAGCACGGAAACTTGGAAACAAGCAACTAAGATGAAGAAGATGAAAATGAAGAGTGAAGAAGACGAACAGAGGAGAAGAGAAGAGGGGAGGATAAATTCTCCCCTCTCTCTCTCTCTTTCTACCTTTCCTTTTTACATCTTTCTTTATTTTCAAGTCGTTACCTCTCTTCTTGCTTTGGGCTTTTGATATTGAAATAAGATATTGTCACGCAACTACCCAGAAGCCCTTACGATGAAAGTTGTCGATAAAAAAAAGTATCCATAGAAGGGAAGCAGAGAGAGAAAAGTAACTCGTAAATCTGATGGTGACATTTCTTCACCCTCCACTTTTTTTACCCTACCTTTCTTTCACATTCTTTACCAATGCCATTCTTTATTAAGATGATTTTTTCCTCCCTTCCCCCTAAACCTCTTAATTTCGAAATAACGTGTGAAACAAATATAAAAAGAATGACAGGATTTTTGTGACAAAATTACAAGGTTTGGATGTAAATTAAATTTCTGCTTTTTAATTTTCATAAACTTTTGCAGGGTCACGTGTAATCAGTTTAGTTCAATGTGACATAATATATCGTTCATATGTATTGTGTTTATACGTTCTCAATGTATAGTTAGGTGAAAATAAATTGATTCCACTTTCTTATAGTCACAAATACTTGATTCACCAACCAGTGTTAGAAGGTGTGATAAAACTTGTTCTTGTTGGCGTATTACATGGCTTATTTTTCTCTTCGAGAATTGGGGTTTTTAATGTCTTCATTGTTTTCGTACAGTGTACAACAATATTCCAGCTATATATAGTTTAGAGGCTCAGTAAATATAGTTTGGATACAATCGTTTTATTTACCATTTCATAGCATGTATGATTGTTTTGGACACGCATGCGCTTTAGGCATGCTTAGGCGGAAGTGTGATTGTACATTTAGTTAAGCATTATACTTCTTGCTAAAATATCGCGTTGTATTGAAAACAATCCTTATAACGTTAAGGGAAATTCTCCCCTCAAAATTGGGCCGCGGTGGATCAGTAGCAGAGCGTTCACCTCTGGTGCTTGGGGTCCTGGGTTCGATCCCAACCCCCGCCAAGTGGACAAACACCGTGTGTGTGGGTTTTCTCGGTGTTCTCCCGTTTCCTCCCACTTTCTTCATTCCACCATTTCATCCATTACTCTCCATCACCGTTTCCTTTAGCTTAACCTGCATAACCGTAGGACGTAAAACTCAAAGATTTCATTTCATTCCCTCCCCTCAAGATTAACACAAAAATTGGATATGTCGAATAGCTACATTCGTGCGTTTTATATGCTAGCAAAGACGGTAGGTAGTTCATGACGAAAGTTATAATCTTTGGTTTAATATTAATCCAAATTATACCACAACGCTCTGTCTCAATGAAAAGGCAGTTTAGTAGAGGCAACAGTATGAATTCTTCAAATTTGGTAACTAATAATACAATTGAAATTACATTACTTTTAAAGAGGAGAGAGATCTGGAAGCATATCCTAGAGTGTAAGTGTGTCAATCTAGCCTCGTGTATGATACACATTTTCTTAGAACAATCTACTAATCCTAGTTATAAAACATCTCAGCGCTAAAGATGTTAATAAACAATGCCCTAACGTCACTCACTTCAAGATCTAACAATACTCGCCTCAGCTGTAGACATATCTTTTTCTTAGTATTTAAGAAATAAACAGTCTCAGTAACCTAAGTTTGAAATCCCTGTTAATAAGGATATTATGATTTTAAAAAATATCCTGAATTCAGTAGAAAACGTTCGCTATTTATTCATCTTCCATTTGTCCAATTTTGATTATATTTCCAACCTTAAAATGGTTCAGATTACACTGCAATACTAGCAATATTGCTGTCAATGTTTTAACGAGATTGTAGGGTCTATAGATTTTTGCCAATTCCGGGTTCGATAAAAAAAAATAAGATATCAAATGAAATCTATTTTACGATCATAAGTCTATGACAAATAATCTCAACACATATTATAGGTGGTAGCATTATTAAAACCAAAAAAAGGTAGTAATATATTTATACCACTTACTTTTGGAATGGAGGGAACAGGGTATGGATGGAACATATTTTCACTACTTTGAATCCGTATATAAACATTTCTCTTGACCGTTTTTGCTCTATGGGTACCAATGTGAAACCAGAAGGGGTAGTAAATATTTCATAAAAACAAATGATAATGAAAAGTGGTAGGTATATCATAAAAATTTAAACAAACAAATAACTCAACTTCGATCCTTAGTATGAAATTACACATTCAATTTAATTTTATAATTTTGTGGGATAGAGATCAAAATGTTTAGCTTAAGATCTTTGCAATGTCGTTAATTTTTAAAAATAATTTTAGAAGTAAATGAAAATATTCATAACAAGTTGGTGTTTAGAATATATTACAAAGCATACTGGTTAGTAGTTTTGTGATAATGCTTATATCCAAGTCAATTTATCATCTTATATGAGTAACAATTGGCGACTGGCCAAATTACGTAGTGATAAACAGCTAACCATTACTTGACGTATAATCGACGATTAACCATATTACATAATAAAAAACAGCACCCCATTTTATAGCGTTATGATGGACGAGTCATACAACTACATAGTGATAAACAGCCGCCCAATAAATGACATAATAATTGACGAAACATGAAATTACAGTTATAAACAACTACCCATTACATGTCATAATATGCGACGAGGAGGGACAAACAACAATACTTTGTATAACATAATACTTGAGGAGAGATCTAATTATGCAGTGATAAAAAGTCGCTTACTGCATGATGCAATACTGTACCAATCATCTAAATATGTAGTGATAAACAATGATTTATTACATAACATAATAATCGAGAAGGATTTAGATTGTGTTGTGATAAACATCTTTTTACTTATTTAAATTATACTACAATCTCTGCATACAAACATCTAAAAGTGTTAATATATTTTTTAAATTAACCATTGTCCACAGTAAAGGAAACAAAGACTTGAAGTTAAAGGTATATTGTCTCGACTCATAGAGATATCCTTTTAACCCATATCAAACTTTTCTTCCAAGCTTTCCTTCCTGTATGAAATTCCTTTAATTAGAAATCCTTTTGGGGGCACGGTTCTGAAGTGGTTGAGTGCTTACCTCTGGTGCATGGGGTCCCTGGTTCAATTCCTAGCTAAATAAACGTGTGGTGGACAACATCGTGTCCGTGGGTTTCTTCGCGATACACCCGTTTCCTTCCATATTCTCATTCTACCAAGTATTCCATCATAATTCACTTGCCTTAGTCATCCATCTTCCTTAATCTAAAAAGGCATAATCGTGGGACGTTAAACTGGAAGATTCTATTTATAGAAATCCTTTTGATTTATGCCTATTGTCAAAAATCTGGGCCCAAGTCGTAGGGAATTCAGGCTAGAGCTGAGATTCCTATCATTTACAAGTCCTATCATTTACCAGAACTAGTCATTTTAAATTGCGACGGCCGCGGTGGCTCAGTGGTAAAGCCTTCACCTCTGGTACATGGGATCCTCCCAGCTCAAGCCAGGTGAACTTCGTGGTGGCCAAACACCGTGTGCACCGTGGGTTTTCTCGATATTCTACCGTTTCCTTCCACTTTCTTCTTTCCACCACTTTCTTCATTTCTCATTATCACCGTCTCTTTTAGCCTGTACAATCGTAGGACATAAAATTTAAAGATTTCATATCATTTCATTCTAAACTGAATTTATAGAGTAGATTGTTGCCTGTCTAAAAGGGGTTTTAGAAAAATACTGCAATGAGTAAAGTGAGAAGTGCACTTCATTGTTTTAGTAAAGAATTGCTTATGATCCTCGAAGTTAAAGAATTTTAAAGCTATCTATGATACTTAAAGAAGAAATATATATATGTTTTTGGTAATGTTTAGGGTTCCATATCATCCCAATTTATTAAAGGATTTCATTTCCCACATTATTATATCATATGTTCATTACCCTGGACTAATACAATTGAGTTTTGAAGGTCTCGAGTTCGAGTCTTGAGCGAGCTAAAACAAGAGTAAATTTACTAATTACTCATTATTAATTTTTATTACTCATTACCAGGGCCAGGATCTTGTTGACCTAAAATTTTCTGAAAAGTGACCCGTAAAATGACACTAAAGTTCCTGTAAAATGACCCTAAAGTTCACAAAAATTGACCTTAAAACTTGCGTTTTTTAAAACGTTTATTTCGTTAAACATTGACATTTTTTTAAAATATCTGTTGAATTTTAATTAACATTTCTCACTCATATTCAAAACGTTTTTTTTTTCAGTTGCAGTCCATTGATCATTTATGTCCATTGATCAGTCCATTGTACGGCATTGTACGTACTGAAAGCGTCAATTCACTTCCGAGTTGAAACTAGGAAGCACTCATAAACAACAAAAGTTCGCAAATGCAGAGTAAATGAGAATAACATATAAAACCCTGTTTAAAATCTTTGTATGCCTTGTTATCCATTTTTAGTTATTCACGTGATCACATCCTTTGTGGTCAACAACCCAAAACTATTTGTTTGGCTACCTACCAACTCCCACCTTTCGTCAACCAGCTACAACTTAGTTTTCATTAGCCTGTTAAAAATGCGGTTTTTCCACCCCAATAGTTAGGAAGCATAAAAAGAGATTATTTAACTTCGTCTTTTTCACATCCGTAAACAGTGTTCATTTTAAGATTTCCTTACCATAAGTGATCTAAAAGTTACCTTAAAACGTTAAAAAATGACCTGAAACTTCAAAACGGCAAAAAGTGACCAAAAGTTGACCCTAAAAAATATATTTTTAGAACCTAGAGTTGATGGATAGCGATTTTATTTAAACTTGCCTTATCCTATGCGTAACAGAAAAAAGTTGACTTGTGAACAAGATCCGGGCACTGCTCATTACTATTTTTTATCATTAAAGCAGAAAATACACATAGCTAGTTTCGAAGTTTTCGAAGGAAATACAACTATTTTTCTTTCATTAGAAAGCTCTAAAATCTAAATTTTCATTCAGTCTTTTGTACTTTTGTTATTCTGAAACTTAAAAGAAGAAATGTAACTTCACGAAGGCTATATTTTTCAAGTAAATTTTAAACTGTTCTTTTTGTTTTCTTCTCAAGATTTTATTCACGATTTCCTTTATCTTCTTTCTTCATCTTCTGTCTCCCTATTCCTTGTTCTTTTTAGCTAGTCATCTTGTGGTCTTATCCTTTTCCTTCTAGGATATCTTCCTCTTTCGGTATCTATTGAGATAGGATAAATATTTTTAAGTTTCCTTACTTTTTCCTTGTTGGTACATGTATGACAGGCGTTGGAGCACTGCACCACTGATATCCGATTAACACCAACGATAGGATAAAAGGCATCTACTATATATATAATCTCCAAGTTAGTGATATTTTCCACAATTTCTTCCGCTTTTGAGAGATTTTGCTCCGAACTTTTCTTCCGCTTATGATCTTGCTTTCGTAATCCGGGTATGGAGACGAACCGAAGAGATTCCTTCCACTTCGCCCTCCCCCCATATTACTTAATATCTCTTTCACAATCTCTGAGCATGCTTTTTTTTTCTTATCACTTCAACTCTTTTACAAGGGATCTTCTGAGCAACCTGATTAAATGATGGTGATCAGTTATTAAATTTGGTCTCTCTCCTTCTATCCCCCTTCTCTCCATTCACTCATTCTCTCTCTCTCACACACACACACACACACTCTCTCTCTCTGTTTCTCTCATATACACTTCCTTGGAACACATTGGAAAGAGCTCTCTTACCGACACTGATTTAATGTTTTGTTAACAGCAGATTGGGTCTCTGTTGAAAAGCGATACGAAACTAGTGTTGCTTCTTTCGCTTGACAGGATTAAATTGAACACAAGAGAGATTATTTTGAGGATTGGGGGAAAAACAAGATGCTATCTCAATAACATTGTGGGTTTTCTACACAAGCAAGGAGTGGATGAAGTTAATATGTGTGTCAAAGAGAAGCCAGAAAAGAGGAAGAAGACCTTATGTACTTAGATATTAACGAAAATATCATATTTGGCTAAAGTCATGTAGTTTGTAAGAGTTCTTTTGGATTTCCTTCACACATAAAGTCCATTTTTTTTATTGTAGAAATAATTGAGGCGTGGAAAGTACAAATTGGACATGTACCAAAATTTTCTTTTTAAAAACATTTTAAAACCCAGAACTGTCAATGTATATAAATGTAAGCATATACTGTTTGTATATTTCTGAAATTGTAAATAATAGTAGAATGAGATAGAGAAATAGCTCTTCTAGGAGCACATTGGTATTGCTCTGTTTTATTTAGATGTCATAAACTGAATGTTGACAACTATGTCAATTGATTCATGTTGGTTTGCCAGTTCCAGTGGCGTATCGAGGTTCTGTGGGAGTTGCAACCCCTCTCCCATTGAGTCTCAAGTATACTTTAAAATGAGAAGAATTTAAGTTTTCTTAAATTTTAGAACTACAGTAATCTCTAAGTGTTAAGAGGGTTAGTTTATACATATAATATTAATCCCTTCCAAAGGATAGAAGATGTGAACATGCTAATGCCAATAGTTCTCTTGGGAAAGTGAGGAAACGAAGAGATTCTTTTACTTGCAGTTAAAGATAACCGTGGGTTATTACTAGCGATTTGAGTATTTGTTAATCTTATCTGTAATGTTGTCAGTGGAAATTTACCCGAAGCTTAAAGAAAATGTACCTAGGTATAAACAGAAAAGAAACAATGTAGCAGATAGAACCTGTTCATTGGACAATACATCCAGATCAAAAACATTTTATCGCTTCCTCTTGCAATTATTACTACGTAAGAATCAATATTGATACCAGAAAGTATACTACATGTTTATAAATTATTTTTACAACTTTACACTTTAATAACTTTAAAATTATTCTAGAATAACAACAAACGGTTTTCAACATGTGACAAATAGCTCATAAAGATTGGTTTCTTCATGCATGTTAGTATATGCACCCGTAGTAGAACGTCCAATCACTATTCAATCTCTTTGCATGTGCGCTTCAGGAATTACACTTTGATGTGTTTTAATGTATTGAGAACATGTGTCTTCAAATCCTGTAGATCTGTATTATTAGTTCGGTACATCTGATCCTTTATAAAATCCAATAGATAAGGAGAAGTCTAGTAGGGCGAGATCTGGTGATCATTGTGCCCACCGAATCGGACCATTTCGTCTAATCCAACCATCCGGAAATTTTTCGTCCAGAAATTGACGGACTTTTACGACCAGTGAAATGGTGCCCATTTTGCTGGAATATGGCGTCAGATTGCAGGTGTTCCACTTGTGGCACAGCAAATTCTTGTAACATGTCCTGGTAAACATCATTGTTCATGGCAGACTCTAACAAAAAATGAACCAACTATGCAATTGTGCATAAGTCCTCATCACACATTAAGCTTTACACTACTTCTTTCCATTTCACGTGTAACATGAGGACGCTCTGGTCTCCATATATGAACGTTATGACGATTCAGTTTGGAGGATACGTGAAAAGTTGACTCGTCGGAAAAAACAAATCTTTTCCAAAAAGACATTGTTTGCGACAATCTTGACTAGCATATCCACTGCAAACTGTTCACACTGAGGTTATTCTGTAGGTTTTAGTGGCTGAAGCAGCTGCACTTTGTAGTTATAAAGACGTGACCTCTTATGCAAGACTTTTTGCATTATTTTTCCTGGTATTTCCATCTCTCCGACAGCCTTACGCACTGATTTTGTCGGACTTCTTGCAAACGCCTTCTGTATCTTGTCCAGTTGGCGTCTGAAACAGGTGAGTGACCCGCCCACTGTTTATGGAGGACACTACCTGTTCCCATAAATGATGTATGCCAAGCTTGAATGGTTGGCCGGAGATGGTTCCCTTCTATACTGTGTTTGAAAATTTCATTGGACGTGGATATCAAGCTTTGTCTCTATGAATCAGGTTATACACTGAACTTTCTCCTGTAGCGTCCACATTTTCCGTCAAAGCTGCGTCACCTGGAAAATTAAGAAAATCTATATGAGTTACTTTGACACGCGTTGAAAACCGTTTAAGACTCTAGAAGATATAACATTAAGCGAAAATTTTCAAATCGCTCTCTTGTAAAATGACAAAACAAGATACACCTCTTTGCTCCTTCACCAACAATGTATTTTAAAGAGACAACTTTTAAGATTAAATGAGTTTTTGACATTGTGTAGATTGTTGACGAAATGAACATGAAAATTAAGATTGTACTAGAAAATAGTTAGCTAAACAATCATTAACCATTTTTAAGAAACGTGGGTGAAAACCTGCGGTAAATATGAAAGTGAAAAGTGAAGTTATCTGGAAGAATGTAAAATTAAAAAAAGGTCAAATTTTATGAACCTAAACCTTATCACTCATGCTTATATTTTGTAGTTATTTTTATTTTTATAGTTAAAAAAAAACAACTAGAGATTTAATGTGTAGGTAGCTGAACGAATGAAACGTGCTGATTCGTATCACGAGAGCTACTTTGTAGGTGTTTTACTGTGTGCGTGACACACGACATATTACCATTGGCAGTCCGTCGTGTACACTTGGGCTTGACCTTCATAAAGTGCACTTGTTCACACTCAATGTCACATAAATACACACATCAGAACGTAAATACACACACATACATATGAGAAAAAATTCTCTTCACGTTATAAACTGATAATTCATTTTTACATAACGTATTTAAAAAGTTAACATAACAGCGTGTAATTGAATACCAGTCTCTGATAATTAAAATGGATTATTTATTATTGTTATGGAAGCTATTTTACATTTTCTTAAACTAGCGAAATGTCGTAATGAAGAGGCAAAAAGTTGACGAAATTACTTTATTTACGATCGGCTATCATTTCTTATTCTATTAAATTAAATATTTTTTTTTGGGGGGGGGTCACGGTGGCTGAGTGGTAGAGCGCTTACTTCGGTTTCATGGAGTCCTTGGTTCGACCCATGGCGAAGTAAGATTGTGATGGACAACATCGTGCTGGTGCTTTTCTTGGGGTACTCCCATTTCCTTCCACCTTCTCATTCCACCAATTCTTCCATCATTATTAAACTCGGCCTAAGCACCGTTTCCCTTAGCCTAAAGAGCATAAGCTCGAAACTTTTAACTCAAAGATTAAATTAAATCTTTAAAACGGAACTTTGTGTTTATGTGTTATAATGTTCAAAAAAACAATTGTTAAACTGCGATTTATTAATGAAAGCACGGTGTCTTATATTCGAGTGATTTGAGACGTTAGATTGACTATTGTGAAACGAAATCTTTCTGGGGTTCGTGTCCCTGTGAGGAAATGGATGTTTTTAATCGCCCATCATGTTTTCTTTTTTTGGGGGGGTTGGGTCCCTTTCAGCAATGAGATTATATGAGATGTGGACCTACAGCTTAACGTATCCAAACAGATGAGATAGATATTGATATTGATCCAAACCACATGAGCTCCCACCGAGAATCGAACCCAGGTCTCCCACGCCGAAGACGTTCACTAACAATATAGCCACAGGGGAGCTGTTTCTGCATTCGTGTCACTTTCGAGTCTTGTAGACATGAAAAGTCTCAGAAAAGGAGCACTAGAATAAAGAAATAGTTTAGAGGGTGAAAAAAACAGTAGGTCGATCACTTGTGACATGATGGATCCTTGATTCGACGGCATGACATGTGAATTGGTAGTGGACAACATAGTGTTCCATGGGTTTTTCCAGGATTCTGCCATTTTCTCCAACATGCTCATTTCACCAATTCTTTTATTCATTTCTCGTCCACCTCCAGTTTGAAATCCTCTTCAAATTCGTGACTGCTGACAAGGATGATCCATCATTTTGCCCTGTGCCTTAACTTCGGAAGTAATACCTTGCTTCCCATGATGATCAACACTTTGTAACCTGTATGGAAAGAAAATATTTTAAAAAATAACATTAACATAAGAATTTTACCTTAAGCATGCAAAAGGCACTTAAGCATTTCAAAATAATAATAATAATAATAATGAATATGTTATTCAGAGTTTTAGCTTCGGTTTTATCCGTTTTGGCTCCTATAAATATATATACTATAATTCTTTCCCTGATTACAAACATTCATAAGGCATAAAATATGACACCATGAACGAATACTTTTATCTTGAATTGCATGTAACATATTAAAGTTTTTATGCACATACTTACTGTTACTATGTTTGTTACACTGCCCATTGACTTCACAACAGTGTAATCAGACACCATTTGCAGAAACATGTACTAAAATGAGGAGAAAGCCCAATGTGTCCTCTGGTATCACGAGACACAGTCACCAAAAAACACTACAGAGACAATTCCAGACAGCATACCACAGGCAGCCACCAGATGTTAGAAGCATCAAAATGTGATAAGGAAACAGGCAGCATCAGTGATCTCCCAAAAACAGGCAGGCCAGGATTTAGTGTGCAGACAATTCGAAAAGTGAGAAATGCCTTCCTGAGAAGTACCAAGAAATCAATCCACAGAGCCACACGTGAGTTGCAGATTCCTAAGACATTAGTTCACCGCATCCTACATGAACATCTTTCCTGTTCGTACAAAGTTCAGATTGTGCGGTCTCTACAACCAACATATTACAGTGTTGGTTATGACTTTGTTGTTGCCATGTTGTCTGAGATTGAGGAGGATGTTAACTATCTGAAACTTGACCTTTTATCAGATGAGATAACATTTCGTTTGAACGGTGTTGTCAACCGACACAATGTTAGGATATGGAGGTCCGAGAATCCCCACTGTGTTTGAGATCGCCAGAGATAGCTCTAAACTGAACATCTGGTGCGGTCTTATGCATAATAAAATCATAGGGCTTTTATCTTCAGTGAAAAGACGACCACAGCCAATACCTATCTTGATATGTTGCAGTTGTTTGGTGTGCCACAGATTCAGGACACTGCGGACTTAATTTTCCAATAAGATGGTGCACCACCTCATGGGGGATTTTACAACAAGCTGATACAGGAGAATGTCGACTTAGATTTTGCTATGCCTTATTCAGTCTATATAAAAACTCTTAAATTTTGATTAAAAGAGATTTTTCATTCGATTGACATTCGTGTATATATGTGTTTCGAAATTAAAAGATTATTTCTATTACGTGAAAATATCTGTGCTTTTTGATAGAAATCTTATTTAAACATTTATATTTTGGATATTTATATTCTTGTTATGTTCTACTTGTTTTTCTTTCATTTTTGTCGTGAAGGGCTGGGTTTATAGTGTTTACTAGGTTCTATTTGTATATTTGCATATCTTATTGAAGGAAATAATACAAATATATCTTTTACTTGTGATTTATGATGTTTGTACTGTTAATTGCATGTTTATTTTATTTTTCTTCTTTTTGTTGTGTGTCTTAATATTTATAAAGCTTGTAATTATGTAAGCCTATTGTAAAGGGGAATATTATTTTCCTGTAATAGGTGTCCAATAAATAAATAAATACATACATAAATAAATGTCTATTTGTCTATTTGGATACAACATTTTCGTGAAGATGGAACGGGCGTAATGATCCAGTAAACTGGCCTGCTCAGTCACAAGACATAACACCATTGGATTTCTTCTTTTGGGGTTATCTCAAGGACTATATTTACGAAACACCAGTGAACGACATCGCAGCATTAGGACAACAGAATTGCTGAAGTTATAACATACATCCCTTATGTAATGTTGACCAACACGTGAATGGAGTTGAAATATCGCCTGGATATCCTTCGGACAACGAAAATGTCACACGTAGAAATGTATTAATTGTGTACATAAAAACTTGAATATGTTACATGCAATTCAAGATTAAAAAAAATATTTGTTTGTGTGGCATACTTTAATGTTTGAACCACGGAAACAATTCTGGAACTCTCTCTCTCTCTCTCTCTCTCTCTCTCTCTCTCTCTCTATATATATATATATATATATATATATATATATATATATATATATATATATATAAAATTTTAAATCAAATCACATAATTGTTTTAATAACAAATTTTTACTACATAAAACCATTTTTATAGGTAAAGTAAATTACATATTTAGGCCAAAAAATTTAATCATTAAGACTAAAACAGATGGCGTGGTCCTATAATCCAGTTTTCGTGAAGAAGAGATCTAATAGAGGATCTGGCCAACTACATTGGATTCAAATCAGGTCATGGTGCAGAGAGCACTTTAATAGCAGGCTCCATCCTTTATAATCTCCTTGTTGTATATAGGTGTAAAACACAGAACATCAGACTCAATTTCGATTCATAAGCTTAAAATGACCAGGACTCTTTAAAAATTCCTAAACACAATATGAGTAAAGGATGATTTCCTCTCTAAATAATAATAATAATAGCACATTATCCAATTTCATGTCTATATGTATCATCTAATGACGTTTTGACCTCCAACGGGAATAGAACTGGGAATTTGGTATACAAGCACGAAACATATCAGGTGTTTTACCTATCCGAGATATCTATATGTCTCGAATTTTGAACTCAAATATCCTGCAAAATAAAAGAACATATAAAACCATTTCCCTGCAGCCTGTCGGTAATACTGTTTATCCTATAAGTAATTGGTTCAGACAGTTTTGACTGCGACAAATTTACAGATACACACACATACAAACACGCACACGACTTAACTAAAACTGTTAATGGCTTTAATTCTAATAGACACGGAACAGACATTTCCATACGAATATAGTGATCAATATATATCAGAGCTAATATGTAGAGGCAGTGGGTTTAAAAAAAAACAACGAGAAAGAAATATATCCGCCAATTGATGTCTTGAGGGACTTACCTGTGGGAAGTTGCGGCAGCCCGCTACATGTTACAATGAGAGTTCGCTACCCACTATATTTTTCATTGCATTTTACATTATTCAGACTAAAAACCCAACGGCTTGCTGCGGAGGAAATGACCAGTGAAAATTGGGTTTGCTTATTATTAATACCCGACCGACTGATGAGAATAATAGGTGAGGTCGTTTCCACGCAAAAAATCGATACCTCGAATTATGTTTGTTGACAGTTTAGAGCCATTCGTTAGAGTCAGTGTTAGCAAAGGCAAACAAAGTTGGAGATGGGTTCTGTGAAACATGTAAAACTGTTTCATGATTTATTGGATGCAGAACATAAATAAAAATCTTACGCAAATTACGCTGTCTTATGGAATGCTTGACTGTCATACACATCACGTCAAGTAAAAGCGTTGTTAAGACAAAGGTAATATAAGTAAGAACATTTTTTCTTGGTTATATATATATACTACGGTGAGCCTTAAGTTTATAGCATTTTGGGGTACAATATTGGCTGGTTTTAATTACTACAGTCTTTCATCATTTTGTTTATCAATGAGTCTTTCTATCGTGAACTTTATTTCTCAGAAAAAAGCTTAATCAATTTAATGCAAGGGTGTCTCAAAAGTAATGTTTACCATTGTAAAAACATGAATAAGGGCAGGAAGAAGAGGATGTTACGACAGAAGTTGTGGACGATTCAAGGCCAAGTTACTTGGAATAGAGGAATGAACAGAACTATTTCGATATTATATATATATAATAAAATGTGTTCATCTTATACTAATTCGCACTGATTATAAGAATTCAATGGATTTTTAATTGGGTCGAATACCACATTCAAAGTATTCATTACTGGTCAACTACAAATTGGCTTCGCTGCAACACTGCCCATGTATCGTAACTGGAACTGATCAGACCTGTTTTGGGGTAAGAAGATACTAATTTTCACTATGTCTTTTTCCATTTTCTTCAAATAAGGGAATTAGGGGCACGGAGGTTCAGTGGTAGAGCGTTTACCTCTGGTATGTGGGGTCCCTGGATCGATCCTCTATCAAGTAAGTTTGCAATGAACAACATTGTGGAAATGGGTTTTCTCGGGGTACTCCTGTTTCCTCCCACTTTCTCATTCTACCTATTCTTCTATCATCATTCACTTGTTTTAATTACCGTCTTCCTTGGCCCAAAGGGCACAATCGTGGGACGTTAAACTTCAAGATTTCATTTCATTTCATTTCAAATAAGAGAATTCAGAACTTAGTGATAAAAACTTGAAATTAAAATAAGCAACTTTCTTAAAATCTACTTTTATAGTTTTGTTTATGCATCATCATCATCATAGGTATTCTGCCATTAATGTCAGGTCAATTGCTGCAACTGAGAAGGTTTCATGTTCCACGGTCTTCCACTAACCTCTTCGTCTTCACGTACGATTTTTCTGTCTTGATATCGTCCATTAATTGTAGTCTCCTTCGCCCCTCCCTCTTTTTCCTACCACCATACCCTTTAGTACATCCCTCACGATATAGTTCCTTCTTAGCCAATGTCCCAACCAGTTTATCTTTCTCTTCTTAACAATATCTAAAATTGTTCTGTTCTCCCTTACAATTTCTAACACTCTCACTCGTTTTCCGCTCGATCCAGCTAATTCGATCCATTCTTCTCGACATCCACATTTCAAAAGCTCTCGTTTCTTATCATTTTTTTTGCTCAACGCAATATACAATAAATCAATTATTTAATAGATATTAAGGGCGATAAAATTGTAGTAATTCACTTTGTTCTAAAAACTTTAGAAAGAATGTTTGTTTCGTTTTGGTCCAATATGTTCCTGGTTCGTTTTCAAGGAATGTGAGGAGCCGCGGTCAATTCTGGCGCGTGAGGTCCCTGCTTTGATTCCAGTTTCCGCCAAGTAGGCTTTGTAGTGATTAAACACCGTGTGCATGGGGTTTCTCGGGATCTTCCGTTTCCTCCCATTTTCTTCATTCCGCCATCACCGTCTCCCGTAGCCATGGTCCATAATTGTGGAATGTTAAACTAAGAAGAAAAAGAAAAAAGTAATGAGAGTTTTATAGGCAATGATCTTTTTGAATTATATTCAAAAGTAACTCTCAGTATCTACTCGTACTATAAACATTGTCAACTCGGTGGGCAACATTGAATCCGTGGATTTACTCGGTTCTCCTGCCTCGTCCCACATTCTTTTCCACCAATTCTTCCATGATCTTTCACTTTCTTAGTCTCCTGTCTTCATCACCTTATTTTTGTTATTTTTTAAATACATTTCTCATTTCCTTTTTACATCGAACTTCTCATCTCCACAGAGTAAATTAGTGTGTTAAACATATCTATACTGTTTAATTCGATATTAAAACTACAAAGAGCTTTACTAAAACGGGAAAGCTGGTAAAACACATCCCACTAAAGTTTGAAATATTTTTGATGAATTGTCTAATTCGAATTCTAAGTTAGTAATATTAAAATTTTGTAAACGTACGTAACGACCTCACACTGCTTCACACATCTCAAACCCTCTTGTTCATGATAGCTACTTAACATGCCTGATTTACTATCGTTATCAGAAATCGAGATTAACAAAATATTGTTACAAAATCTTAAATTTTGTAGATTGTACTGTGTGGATATGATCGTTGACACTAATGAGCAGAGAAGAGCAGATACTGGTGATGGAACAAAGCAAAGAAAGGACAGGAAAGGGAAAAGTGAAAAGAAAAAAATTAAAAGTTTTAAGAAACATTTTAGCTAGGAAAAGAAATGAACAAACAAACCAACTTAGAAAATAATGCGACGCAAGATTTTACAATAGCTACAGATCGTGGAATATAGAGAAATTTTGATTTTTACAACAATGATCCTCCTCTCCCCTTCATCCAAAGACTTAGTTGGAACTTTGTATTTGATTAGCCCTAATAATCATTGTAAGTTGCAAATTTTATAGTGCCTCCGTAAGAAAAAAAATAATTCTTAAACTGAACATTAGATTTGTCTATAATGTTCTGTAACGCCTTATATCTCAACAACAAATGAGCTACAGACAGATGGTCTTTACACTTGAATTCAATATCCTCAATTTTCCCAGTAGATCTATTTGCCAGTGGTGTCATTGAGAAAGATACTACTGCACGTCAAGTATATAAGAAAAAGAGTTGTCTACTTCTTTTTCTAAGTAAACCTACTCGAAATTCAGAGTCACCAGCCATTAGTCTCCAATATCATCATTTGTCTTACTGGCGTACATAAAATTTGATCAAGAGAGTCTTTTCGGACACAAGTGATTTTTGTGAATATACGCTTAGTATGGTAAGTGCTTATTTTTCCTTAGTATCTTATGTAAGGGAAGTGGGTTTTAAAAAAAAAACTCCCTTTGCATATGTCACTGATCTGTCTACCATTAGCGTAGATAGAAATCTTTTTCTGGGTGCTTTTATTTACCTTTAGAATGAAAATAGATATCGTAAAACAGATTTAAAATTCAAAAACAGCGTATTCTATTTAGCTATCTATTTTGAATGTCGTTATCTGTATATCAAAAATTTATTTTGGCGCTTCAACTACAAAGCGTTCCACGATAAATAAGAAGCGGGGAATAGAATACCTTCAAAATTCTAGTTAGACTCCCACTTTGGAATATCATGAAACCACTACCCTTTTACGCCAATTCGAAAATAGAGCTGCTCAAGCGTACCTATATATTTGTATTGTTGAGTTCATAATTGGCAAATATGCCTTTCTTCTTTCCCCTATTTTGAGTGTAGTTGAGCCTTCTTAGGATGAAACCATTAGAGTGTAGTTGAACTTTGTCATGTCAAATCAATAAGAATGTAGCTAAGCTTTATCATATCAAAACTATTAGAATGTAACTAAGCTTTATCATATCAAAACTATTAGAATGTAACTAAGCTTTATCATGTCAAAACTATTAGAATGTAGCAAAGCTTTATCATATCAAAACTATGAGAATGTAACTAAGCTTTATCATATCAAAACTATTACAATGTAACTAAGCTTCATCATATCAAAACTATTAGAATGTAACTAAGCTTTATCATATCAAAACTATTAGAATGTAACTAAGCTTTATCATGTCAAAACTATTAGAATGTAGCAAAGCTTTATCATATCAAAACTATGAGAATGTAACTAAGCTTTATCATATCAAAACTATTACAATGTAACTAAGCTTCATCATATCAAAACTATTAGAATGTAACTAAGCTTTCTCGTGAGAACATGATTAGAATGTAGCTGAACTTCCTCATGATGAAATGATTAGATTTCAACCGAGCTTTCTAACTACAGAACGATTTTGTTGTAATTAAGCTTCGTTCAGCGAAATGATTTAATTTTAGCTGAGCTTTCTCATCATTAGATTGTAACTGAACCTTCTTGTGGCAAGATGATTAGATAGTAACAGAGTTTCTCATGACAGAATGTTTAGATAGTAGCTGAGGTTACTCGCGGCGAAATAATTAGATTTCAACTAAGGTTTTTTTTTTATTACGTAGCGATTAGATTGTAGCTATTATTTCTCATCGCGAAGTGATTAGATTTCAACTGAGCTTTCTGATTACAAAGTGATTAGATTGTAACTAAGCTCTCTTACTGCGAAACGATTTAATTGTAGCTCAGCTTTCTCATGATTAGATTCTATCTTAATTTTCCCACGGAGAAGCAATCAATTATTGCATTTCGTGTAAAACACTTGGGTTTGGTTCTCGGTGCAAGGTTATGTGCTTCGGTAAAAAAGGGATTATTTCTTAACAATTAACCATATATAATTAAAGAGCAGCTCCTCTCCAAGGAATTAAATGTGCTTACATCAAGAGTTGAAGCCCAGATCTTTTGAGACAAGGGTTATAACACAAATCATTTAGTCAGAAATCATAAGGTGGAAAGTTAGTGTAGTAGAACTGTACCTTTTAGTAAAAGAAAACCAGTCAAAGATTCAAGTGCTACAACATATAAACTCGTAACCTTCATTCAAAGCTAGGGAAAAAATGTATATCTTACGAAGACGTGAATTTGAACACGATAACTGAAAATGATAAGAATATATAACCCCCTTGTCTCCTTGTTCAGTTCGTTTTTCTTACGTTAAAGATAAAAATGTAATAACAAAAAAAGGGGGAAAGAAAATGCAGACCGGAGCAATAAAATGGGCGGATTTCGGTGGAAAAACCTTCTTCCTGTATCCCGCCAGCATAAAAGTTAATGGATTCAATTACTTTCCTTTGATACATGAAATTAGTGAAGAAAATTGCAGTTACAAAGGTGCGCCCTTGTATGATCGTCACACACGCGAACTCACAGCTTCCATATAAAGACTTCTTGCGTAAACAGGGTGGGAAATTGGTTCATCATTATGTAGTTACCGGTAGAAATTATTAGCTGAAGGGAAAATTCAAGGATCATGTTTTTTTTTACTCATAAAAAAAATTGCAATAAAGCTAATTTAAAGTTTATGAATTTCTAAGAACAATATCATTTCTAAAGAAATATGTTTAGAAATTTCTTGAAGTTAACATCTGTCAAAGTAACTTACAAAAATTGTCAAGTGATATTATATTTAGAAATGTGTATACTAGCAGGATCGCACTCAAGTATATGACTCTCCTCTGGTGCAACTAGGAGTTCCTGATTTAATCTCAGGGTGTATGTGTTCGTGGTAGACCATATTGTGTCCGTAGGTTTTACCGTTTCCTTCCACATTTTCATTCTACTAACTATTTCATATTCATTCACTTCCATTTCCTCTAGTCTAAAGCGCATAACTGTGGAACTCAAAACATAAAGATTTCACTTCATTTCATTTCAAGTAGATATCAATTTTTCTCTGATAGTTTGTCTGTTATTCGTTATTGTGCTTATATATACTCTTATTCAGCACCTATTTTATCAGGTACGATAGTTACTATTACATTATGGTGCATGAGGTACCCGGTTCGATGCTCTGTGGCAGAACCATTACAGTTGTATTTTAAGTCCACCAGTCATGTAGCCTCGGTGCTAAAATGGACACTAAACTTACAAAACGATTAGGAATCAGGAATTAGATTTCTGCACTTTCGCCAACTATGGCCATATTTGCCTGTTACGTATGAAGGATGACGTCCTTTGGTAATAACACTGTGTAAGGAAAGGGAAGGAAGAAAGGATTGGGAAAGGAAGGAAGCGACCTGGGACCTGTATGTTAGGTGCCATCCTGGCACTTGTCTGGTGTGAATGAGGAAAATCCAGGAAAACCTCAATCAGGATGTCTGGCCTCAAAAAGCTGTTACACTTTTACGACCGAATGTCTTCACCGGGAATCAAACCCGCGACCACTCGCACTAAAGATGAGAACTTTAGCAACTACGCTACTAAAGCCCACCAACTTACAAAAAAAAACTATTAAAGTGAGATTTGAACCTCTATTCGAGGTAAACTTCTAATAAGATTCTATTCTTTAATTGCACCAAAACTATTAGGATTTCTCATTCTTTTCTCAAAGTACGTATACTGTAGGAATATGTACAGAGAATTAAATGTATGCGAAAACAATTGAAATACTATTTGTTTCTATGGCTGACCGAAAGGATTTCATTTTAGATTATGCGTGACCAGGACACTTGCTAAGATCCGTTATTTTTGATATTGCAATCCGGAGTTTGATATTACTAATTTCATTTACTTTCCCAATTACTTCAAGATATTGTAACAAGAACTAAATGCTGAAGACTTAACTCAGGAGTATTCTAGATAACTTTGTAAAATGAAAGGAATAATATAATAAGTATGTATACCTATTAGTTTACTACTTTGACATGAAGTTATCTTTGAAATGTTATTTTTACGCCTATTAGTTCACTATTTTGACATGAAGTTCTCTTTGAGATATTATGTTTGCGCCTGTTAGTTCACTAGATGCGGAGTTCTCTTTGAGATGTTATTTTTACACCTATTAGTTCACTAAATGTGGAGTTCTCTTTGAGATATTATATTTGCACCTTTTAGTTCATTAGATGCGGAGTTCTTTTTGCGATGTTATTTTTACACTTATTACTTTACTACCTTCATACGGAGCTCTTTTCAAGACGATATTTTTACACCTATTAGTTCACTACTTTGACACAGAGTTCTCTTTGAGATGTTATTTTTGCAGCTATTAGTTCACTAGATGCGAAGTTCTCTTTGATATGTTATTTTTAAACTTATAAGTTCACTAGATACGGAGTTCTCTTTGAGATATTTTTGCACCTATTAGTTCATTAGATGCGCAGTTCTCTCTGAGGTGTTATTTTTACACTTATTAGTTTACTACTTTGACACGGAGTTCTCTTCAAGATGTTATTTTTACACCTACTAGTTCACTACTTTGACGCGGAGTTCTCTTTGAGATGTATTTTTACAACTATTAGCTCACTACTTTGATACGAAGTTCTGTTTGAGATGTTATTTTCACAGACTAAAAGTATTTCTTTCGCATATATTGCATCACGTTGAATGAATAATAATAAAAGAAAAGATTCCCAACCCTGTATTCGTGTAAGTAAAGTGCCAAAGATGGAGGGTATTCGGTGAGAGACCTTTAACAGAAAGAAATAAAGAAAAAATGAAAAAACAAGAAGTAAAAAAAAACGAAAAAGGAAACAAAAAAACAAAATTAGAATCTTACATGTCTCTTAGCGTGTTTCAGCAATATTACCGCTATAAGAATGCAAAGGCACATTGTAATTTATTGCAGACTTTTCCTGCTCGAGAGTGGATGTTGTAGTTGAGTACGGCGGCTGAAATATCATGTATTATTAGATATTGTACGTACGTATACACTACTATCGGAAGAGATAGCTCAAGAAAAGAAAAAGGGGGAGGAAGAGACTTTTCAGTCAGGCAAAGCTTTTCCCGTCATTTCAGCCGCCCAAATCCCCCTCCCCATTTCCACTATGCAGTATCTTGTTCGATAGGCCTCTTAGAAAAGGTCTTTTACAGACTGTTGCTTATTGATATCATTATTTCCTGTGGGGTTGGGGGGTTGGGTAACTTCTGCCTTTGCTCCCAGTCCTCCCATTCACTCCATCTTTGCATACATCTACAATACAGTACTATAATGTTTGAACATGCTATTTTATAATGCTGTACACAATGATTAGGGAAATACAGTAATAGGTACTTACAGTTCAGTTTTGTTCCTTTTTAAGTCAAGCAATAGCAAAATGTATCCCTCTCATTAAATTCATATTATAAAATGCGACATCCTTTTCTCATTTATATTACGTATCTATAGCTGAATTTGTGGGAGGAAATTACAATCCATTTCCCTTGTTTTACATTACAAAGATTATAAATATATAATTGTGAGATATCACTACTTTTTTATCTTTTGAAGCGCGACGTGAAAATAGAATAAACATGCCTAATATGTGATAGAATATCAAATCTCTAGGGGATTCTTTTGGACCATTTTCCTTCCTAAGTTTTTTATTTCTGTTACGGCACAATTTTTTTTTCTATTTTTGTATATTTTGAAATTTATTTGTATATTGAAATATGTATTTGTCATAAAGGTAGAACTACTTACTGTACAATATTTTTTCACAGAAGTACCGATTTCAATTTTTCATCGAATTCATATACACAATGAACGTTACCACTTCGTACGTAAGATGTTCTGGGCTTAAATTGTGAGGTCAATCATCACGATAAACTTTTCTTTCCTGTTTTACATAACAAAAATATATCGGAATTGTACCTTTAAATATACACCTTTTTCGATTTTTCCTAAAAGAAATTTCTACTAACAAAATTTAATGTTTATTTACGTATATGAATATATGTATAAATTTAAAATATAAACATTAAAATTTTGATTTCTTCCTTATAAGCACATCTAAGAATACATAGATTATCTGTAGCCATCATATTTGTTCCAAAATAAACATCGGACAGCTTGACAACAATATCCTTCGGGTCTTTAACGATTTTGAGTAACAAAGTAAAATCTGTAGATAATGTTGCTACCACTCCCAAATTTACCGGTAAAATTATGTTGTTAATGTTTTGAGTACAAAATGGTCTTTCTTACATCCGTATCTTAGATAATAAATAAAATTAAGAACGTGAAAGAGACATATCTTGATACCTTTTGATGTCTTTAAATTTTACCGCTTAACAACTAAATCATTTCTCTGTTATACGTTCTTCAACTTAGGTAGTAAATAATGTTTTTTCATATAAATTGAATAAATTTAACAATTAATTTAATTTAATTTAACAATAAAATTATTAAATGTATGTTTTGATATGCAGAAATGTAAAAAAAAAATCTCATCTATTAAACGTTGGAATTTAGATTATAAAATAATTTCTTATGTAAATTATTAAATTGAACAAAGCATATTAACTACACTTTGACATGTAGAAATAATATCAGTTAGCAGTTAACTATTTTTCGCAATTAAGTTATATGGTGTTCAACACAGTTTTTGCATTAAAATAAATATACAAATCACATTTATTAACTGTATTTTGATATCTAGAACATTTACTAGATAATAGTTAAATGATTTTCCCCTTCTTAAGTTCTGGAACTTAAATAATAAATAATGTATTACATACAATGAACAAAATGAGTAAAGTATATTTAAAATATTATATTTGAAATAATTGCAAGTAATTCTACCTAATATGATCTACGAATAAATTAACTAAATTACAGAAAATACTAGGATGTCTCTGGCATCTGGAGTCTACTGCGCCCAACCCATGTAGTTACGACCTACTATTTGATGTATGAAACATATTAGTAATGCATGTAAGATTTTTAATAGTCTGTTTCTATAAAACAAGCTTACTCAATAAAAAAAATATTTCGTAAAATTAGATTTCAGTGTCATTTCTTAGTTTATAATTATATAAAGAAATAACAATTTGAACGTTTATAAGTAATAATTAAGGTGAGTTGGATTAAAAGTTTGATAAAAAAACGTGAGACATTTAGCTTATCTTTTTATATGTAAAAGATATTCCATATAGGATGCCGAAACCGAATCGAGTGCAATATATACATATCGAAGTTAAAGATTTGTTTTTACATATATTTAGAAGGGTACGCTTTGTAACTTATCGTCTTACTTTACATTTCCGGCGTCATAAGGAATGGTTAACTATGATGTACTTCAACTTGAATATGGGCCGCGGTGGCTCAGTGGTAGAGCGTTCACCTCTGGTGCTAGGAGTCCCAGCCTCCGCCAAGTGAACTTTGTGGTGGACAAACACCGTGTGTGTGGGTTTCCTCGGGGTTCTTCCGTTTCCTCCCACTTTCTTCATTTCACAATTTCCTTCATTTATCATCATCACCGTTTCCTTTAGCCTTGCCGGCATAACTGTGGGACGTAAAACTCAAAGATCTCATTTCATTTTTTTAATTGAATATGATAGCGATATGATCCGACTCGTTAATTAAAGATAAATATGTAATGTACACATACTTATAAGCTTGCTAATTAAAGTTTACTGCTTAAAACAAATTAAATATGTAAATTTATTCATAATAAAACAATTAAGTACAGTACAATTTCATGATTATTTTGTAAATTTCAAAAACAAAAATTTGAGATTAATATTTACATGCCTTTGAGATTTATATCCTTCTTGTTATGCTACCCCACACAACCACGTCGTTAAAAGGGTTGCATAAAATATGCACAACGCCTTAACAGGCCCGAATATAAGCCTCACATTTTATTCAAATTTCAATTCTTGAAAATCAGGAATCGTCTTATATTCGCCACCTTACAGAATTTGTGACTTTTCGTCATATCGTGTGCTGATCTCTTTTATTTCTGAAATAACGATAATGCAACAATATCATTGAAGAAACTGCCCGCATTTGTATAAACCTTAACCCCTTCCACTACAATTTATTTTCTGATAATTGAAGTATAAGTTATAAAAGTGTATTATAGATGGTTTCAAATTATATAACTTTCAAAACATCAATATAGTAACCCTATGTGATGCTAAAATAGCTTAAATTTTATGACGAGTATAGCTCGTCATTGTGCTATTTGGCAACGGGAGCCCATGACGAGCTAGACTCGTCATTTCAGCGATGTAATGGCTGAAGTAATGTAATTGAACAATAGCATTGTCAAAACTAGTTTTTGATAGTTTTGTAGCCTTAATTTTTCAATAAAGATACTAAATTTTGTATTACTGCATGTTTGATAAAATAGAAAATGTACGACCTAATTATATTTCTCTGAGTCTTCCGGTTAGTAATTATCGTTATTTTCTTTTGTCCCTCGGGTGTTATTTTTTTTTTAAATTTCCGCTCCTTCAAATGTTAGAGTGTGTCTTATATAATATCCAAGGGAGATTTATTTTCGTCCCAAGATGATAAATTCCTCATCATCTTTCGTTTCAGATGTTGTCAAACCTCAAACCACATTCAGCACGCTTATGATTCAGAGACAGGAAAGAAATTTAGTTCCTTGGTGGGAATTTCTATCCCGGATCATTCTCTGAGATAATCATTGTTTATAACTGATGGACAATCCCTACAGTCATTTCGCCCAGCACTACCGGTCAATTACGCTGACACTGATCGGAGTGATTTTCTGTAACGAATTCACATGATTCAGTTGTATTATGTTGACTTTCAAGTTTTCCCTTTCTGTTTAAAATGTTATTTGCCTGAACTCAAGTAGTGTAGTATGCTTCTGAATTTGCATCTTTCATTAAAAATACAGACATGCATTTACAGAGTGGTTCGTTACCTTTAAAATGTTCAAAGTAGTCTTTTTATGACGAATATTGTGCAATTAGTCGCATATAAAATTATACTAATATAATAATAATAATAATAATAATAATAATAATAATAATAATAATAATAATAATAATAATAATAATAATAACTTTATTCATGTTTTAAGGTGGATCACCACCCGGAAGTCAGTACATATTTTAGCTCATTCCCTTAACCACTGCGCAATGAAACGTTACATATTATAAATATTGTACTATGAGATAAAGTTATGTTTCAGCTTCAACACAAGACACTGATTCATTTGGTTGTGTCTTCTGATATCGAAAAAGGTAACAAATAAAGGAAAATATTTGATTCGTTTTACAATGAGCTCACAAGATGGCACTTGCTGTTAGATCTTACTAGAAGTGCTTAATTTTATGAAATATTAATTTGAATGTGTAAAGTACTTTAAAAGTAACGATCTTATTACAAAATAGATATATTGTTTGACCTTTTTTCGTTTAAGGAAATAGATTTTGAGAAGAAACTTACGCAGAACGCCATAATGCGTTGTTGCCAAATTTGTAAGTTTAATTCCTGGATTCTAGCGTTGCAATTCGAGAAGCGGAACTTAGCTGTGAATTGCAGTAAGGGTCGAAAACTAATTTCTCCATTAAGTGTTCACGCAGAATTCCATGATTACTTCTCTTATTATCTGGCACCAGTAAACACACGACACTACCTGGCAACGCCGCACTATTCAAGTAATGTTTAGCATAGCACTGAGAACACCTAGTGATCCACCTTAAGAAGAAAATGTAAAATGTTATCGACGTTTTTGCTAACCTGGCTAGGTTATATAGACCTACTACAATTGTATGGAACTAATGAATTTATTTTTAGTGTACTTCTGCACAGAAAAGTACGCAGAGTTTGCAATTATTTCAGGATCCATGCATAAAGTGTAGAGTTGTTTGCTGAAATTAACAACATAACTTAACCCTATAATGTATGATTTTTTTTATTTTCTGTAAAAAATATAGTTTCGCAAAAGAAAACAAAAATGAGTAACTGAAGTATCGGTACTCTTAATAGTACCATCTATGCGGAAACTGTGGAATTACAACTAGCTTCGAACGTTTCCAATCTGGTTCAACATTCATTATCAACTCGTACATATCGTTATGTAGGAAAGCAGAGATTATTTACCACTATGAACCATATCTGTCCCACTATGCATTGTGGGGTTAATATTTCTGACAATGCGTGAAAACAATTAACAATCTTTCTGTTTTTTTTTTTTTTTTTTTTGTATTTTAACTTCAGATTTGTTCCTTTATGGGTTTTTGTTTATTTTACCGCGATATGCATTTATCAACTTCACAATATTTGATTACTTTCTGGTTGTTTTATGAACTATCTCCTTTAACCGAATCTCAGGGTTTTTATAACTCTACGAAGGGTTGTTCAAACGTTTTATTCTTGGAGTATTTAATCATAATTTGATCTATTATGTCGGCAACTGATTTGTCTATTTTGACAATCTCCGATTATTTAATTTACTTTGTGTGTGAGTCTTGGTACACGATTCATTAGATAGGATCTTGTATCAGATTGGAAGGTACATTAATACTAGATAATTATTGCAATCTGTATTAGTCTTCTTTCTTAAGGCAGAAACACTGATTCATTCAATTCCTCGGAATTCTTTTCTGTCACATTATATAAGATTACGTTCGAGGATTTGACAGTACTAATTCATTATTTGCTACTTAGTTGATATTATAATGCAGTAGTTGTCCTACGTATTGTACTGTTGTTTGTATATGATTACTTACAAATGTTGTATTTCATATACAAACATCCATTTAATTGATTAAGCCTAAATATTAGGTTTATCGATCATGTTGTACGGTATAATCTAAGCATATTACATGTATAAAGGAAGAATTCTTGATTGGCTGATGAATGCCTAGACTAAAATCACTTAAGCTAGAAACTTGCAATTTGGACCGAACATAGAATTTGTAACGCAAAGCATCAGTAACATTTCCATTTTCGGAAATTCCACGTAGAAAGAATGGGGAAAATTTGGAGTGGTAATTATTATAATAACTGACTGTGAGTGAACCTTTGAGTCATATCGAAACGAAAGTGGAATGAAAAATATTTCCCGTCCTACCTCGAGTCGATCCCGAACCTCACTGTTTGTGAGATAGACATTCTACTGACTAAATCAGTTGAGCTCTGCGACTGGTAGCAAATTCTCTTAATTACACCCGTTTAAAGTCCATGTAAATTAGATATTAAAGATGTAACAATTTGTTCACGTGCCTAATCTGCCTTTGTGTTTCAATGTCATAAAAACACAAAAAAAATTTTTGTATACGTCTTGAGATTAGCAATTGTCCCTACGAGACCTTTTAAACAAATTAAATACTTGATGGCATCCTTATTACAAATGTGCATCATAAATTTAAATTATTGTTCATTATCCCTATGTGCATAGCTATCCATTATACAACTTAATTTTTTCAGGCTAAAATTAAGACATATAAAAAAGATTTTATACACTTTTTTTCTGACATAGCCTGTCAACACTGCCGGTAGATAGATATATCGTGTCTATCCCATGTAATGAATCGCCTGCAACACGAGACACACGCCGTCATTCGTCACTTTTCGAAGTCCACCTATGATTTATGGAGAGGCAACAGCAGGCTCCTGATTGAGGAGTTTTGTCACTTAAAGCTGCGAGCAGTGTGCGCTGCTGCTTGGAAAGATGGCGTGCTGTATATACAGCTTTGGATAGAGAGAGAGAAAAAAAGACACGTGTCATGTGTTTTACGGAGAAAAAAATCTAGTGTTAAGCCAAATAAATAAACGGTCTCAAAAGTGACTTCCACACATTTTCTCTTCTCTCATATTCTTATATTCTGTACGATTGTCATTGATCATTTTAGGTTCAAAACAGTATTACATTGATGTATTTTCTTCAATGGCATAATCCATTCCCAATTCATAGAGACGGAAGTGTATATATGTATAGTTGTTGAGTGAATATGAGGTTAAGGTGCATACCGTATTTAACAGACTTACTTGTGAAATGAATTATGCTGTTTAATCAATAAGGAACAGATAGTACATGCAAATGAATGGATAAGGAAGAATTAGTACAAGCCCGTATTCTTAGAAGAGACAGAATTTAAAACTGAGGGGGCAGTAATAGTTAACACTGCGTTGGTCGCGCCCTCCACTTTTACGTGAGTGGTCGCGTGTTCTAATATTGTAGAACATCAGTATTTTTCTTTAGAGTTATGATTTTTGGCGATATTCGGTCTTTGGTATGTTATTTATAGTATTATACACGTTTTAAAATATTTTAAAATTATATTATTTGATTAATACAAGAACATTGACAGAAATATACATTTGGTATATCGTATTTAATATATAACAATGTTGAACTGAAAATCGAACAAGTGTTTCAGTATAAGTGTTTATATAACAGCATAAATCTTTTTTCTATTATACATCGTACAGGTAGAATGATTTCATGTACTCTTTTTGAATGACTGCCTACTCCAAGCAATCGTCACACACGCTTTTCTGCTGGTCTGAGCACACCCATATCTGGCATTTTCCAAAAGTTTTTACTTGTTGACTTGTTGCGAGAATGGCCACAAAGGAAACATTTTCCAAATCCAGAATCTCCGTCTTGTGGTAATGGAACACCTTCACTGAAGCCAAACAGAAATCTTCTTCAACGTCGAAGGTCGTTTGGCAAGAATTCCATGGCTAAATATTTGCTTATTGCTGGTTTTATCAACCTAGACCGAAACCTAGATCATGGAGGAAATTCTTTCGTCTGACATTCTCATTATTCTTATTTGTTCTAAATATATTAAGAGCATTAACACCAGCTACGTTTTTCATCAATTCGTCATCAATTAGGCATAGAAAAGATGCTTTGTGGGCCAAGCCTATGAAAAGCTGGTATTATATTCAAATTGCGAGTTCGTGACTTTCTTGGCATTATGGAATCTACATAGCAGTGAGAAGGTTCTACTTTCTTCTCTCTACTGACATAAAATGCATATGTATCGAGAGAAGGTGGTACAGCAAGATTCATGACTTCAACACTGGCTTGTACTGGTATATTTTCTTCTTCTTTTTCCGGTATATGTCCTCGTACATCTTCGGTATCACGGCACTCAACTTTTTCTTCATCAAAATCTTCCTCGAGCTCCTACATGTCTTCAATCCCAAATGCACTTTCACAGTCACTTTCTGCCTCTTCTAACTAAAGACGCACTTGTTCTCTGTCATGCACTGGCATTTCATATATTATAAACACGTATAGCACAAAAATAACTTGAAAATGTAAAACAAAATAAATCACTAATACGAAACAAACTTGTACGCCAATAGTCGCGCGATCTACAATAGTAGAACACTAATGAAATCATGTTAACAAATCGGAGCACATGAGAGAACAAGCGCTGAAAATAAACTCGAATGTACAGAAGGTTTTCGGAGAAAGGTACATAACCGCTTAAGGTCGAGCGTGTTGCCAATTGCTCAGGATTCTAAAAATAAAACACCCGTTTTACAATAGTAGAACGCGCGACCACTGCAGTGTTAATGAACACCACAAAACTGTTTATTTATTTATTATCAGCTGAAATGTCCGGTCTTCGCCCGGGAGTATAGGATTTTCAAAATATTTGAACCCTCCCCGCTTAAGATATGCATTTCAATGAAAGAGTATTGATCAAAATCCGTGATGTCAGATTTTCCCACCCCTTCATTACCCCTTCATCCCGATAATAATGGAGCCAAACTTAGACTTAAAGGGCATCATGTCACTATTCATGTGAGCGACCTCGAAAACTATGGATTCGACACTATGATTTGTTTTTAATTATTTTTATATTTCACCTTCTTCGCACCTTCTAGCGGGTGCTAGGGTTTCCTTATTCTCGTATTGTTTGTTTCCTGTTGGTAAGTCAATACGTACAAAATTTAGTATATTGCTCCAGGAATTCCAGAGCTATGCTGGTACATACATGCATTTATAGCTATATAATATAAGTATAAAATGGCTCCTAAGCCTCTTTAAAAAGAAAGATTTTTCAAAAACGCTGGGATACGAGCGCGTCCATTTTTAAAGGGGAGTTTTTGTACCAAATTTCATGCTCCTAGCTTGAAAGTTTCATGAGATACTTTTTACTTATTTACTAGCACAATATCCATCCTTCGCACGGAGAGAATAAGTTTTATTTTGGACATGGAGGGCTGAATTTGGATTTAAACGGCATCGGAAGTGTCTCTCTCAGCGATCCCGCATTCATCTTAGCGATCCCGAAAACTATGGATTCGACACTAATATCGGCCATGGTCGATCATTTTTATATATCGCCCCCTTCCCTTACCTAAGTTGTACCGTGAAAGTGAAATGATAAAAAATCATTTCAGGCTCGAACCTCATATCTGTTGAAAATTTGATCCATATCGGAAGGGTAGTCACAAACATAGCCACTTTCATTTATATATACAGGGTGTTAATGAACTATACCGACAAACTGTAAGAGGTGATTCCTCACATCAAAATAAGAGAAAAAGTTCATATGGACCTATGGCGAAAAGTGCATAGTTTCAGAGCTAGGGCTGTCCACAATCGCGAAAAAGCTAAATTTTAATAGGCCCTATTTCGAATTCCAGAAACTGTGGATGATGGTTCTTATCAGCGTAAAGGAAGCCACGCATACACAATCCAAAAATGCAAATTTCATTAATGTTCAATGGGTATACGGATTATTCCCTGCAGGGTGAAATTCTGAGACATACCATCAACCAATTTTTGAGACATGCTCTGACTTTATGATTGGCCCAAAGCAGGCAAACGATACTCGTTGATAGCAGTGACCACGGAATCCTTTGGCGCGATGTCGGAAGTGTTAAGGATCGTCAGCAGTACGGTATCTCGTACTTGTGAAAACACATAGTGCGATGTTTTGTTTCACGCTTATAAGTGAAGAAAACGTGATATATAGCGTGACAAAATACATATCATCACACATTATTCCGAATACAAAGAAGCATAGAACTTCCGGTTCCTAACACTTCAGCCTTCCCTCCGAAACATTGGATGTCCATTGTTGTCAAGGTTTACCTCGTGCCTACTTTGGACCCTTCTTAAAATTAGGGCATATTTGAAAACTCTATTGAAAACATATCTGAGAATTACACCCTGTAGGGAATACCTTCTACACCTATTGACAATTGATGAAACATGCACTTTTGGATTGTGTATGCCTGACTTCCTTTACGCTGATAAGAAATACCATCCACAGTTTCTGGAATTGTGTCTGGAATTGTCTGGAAACATGTCCATAAGAAATACCATCCACAGTCTGGAATTGGGTCTATTGAAATTGAGCTTTTTCGCGATTTCGGGCAGCCCTAACTCTGATATATATTTGTTTGAGATAGGTGATAATCATATGCAAAGTATCATTTCATTCGGTGTAGCCATTTTTTACGTGAATCAGTGACAAACAAGATTCTTTTTTTCATTTTAAGGAATTCATTTTACTAAAATTCCTTTATATATTAACCCCGTCCGACCGTCCAGGGAGACAAAAATCACAGAAACTACTTGATCACTCATCACCAAATTTAGGGAAAATATAGAGGGACGAAAGATAAATCCAGATTTCTTTCTTTGGAGTCTATACTCCAGAAGTTGTAGAAATCAACCATGTCCAATTTTAATGTTGATGATATAGAGAAAAATTGCTAATAGATAGGGAGACGCAATTTTTTTCAGAAATGCATTACATCTTCATCCTTAGCTCTCTACTAAAACAGAAAGTATTAGAAATCAACTACAACTTCCGGTTTCAATATTAATTTATATAGAGAAGTTCGAAAACATATAGTGGGAACCGGTTTTTGTGGAATCCATTTACGTGGCGTTCTAAGAATATGAACCACTTTCCCTCTTAATCCTCTATTCAAATCAGAAGTGCCAGAAAATCAATCACTTCCGGTTTTAACCTTGATCGACTTAGAATAAGAATATAATTGCTAGTGATTTTCTTTAATCAATTAGGTGTCCAACAATGTATTCCATCAGAATTCGAATATCTCTACTGAAACAGGAAGCGGCTCAAACCAACCATTTCCGGTTTTAACGTTGATTGTTGTAGAGTGAAGACGCTAATAGATATCGAGAATAGTTATTGTTGCAATCGATTGAGCGCCCCAACAATGTAATCTATCTCTCCAATCTAATCCTTCTATTAAAAGTGGAAATGGCAGAAAATCAATCCTTCCAGTTTTAACATTGATCGCTGTGGAGTAGAAACAGTAATACATAAATAGAAATAGTTTCCTCCAATCAATTAACCGTATTGACAATGCATTTGATTTCCACCCTTAAGTCTTTACTGAAAACGGAAATGATAGATAAATAGAAATAGTTTCCTCCAATCAATTAAGCGTATTAACAATGCATTTGATTTCCACCCTTAAGTCTTTACTGAAAACGGAAATGATAGATAAATAGAAATAGTTTCCTCCAATCAATTAACCGTATTGACAATGCATTTGATTTCCACCCTTAAGTCTTTACTGAAAACGGAAATGATAGATAAATAGAAATAGTTTCCTCCAATCAATTAAGCGTATTAACAATGCATTTGATTTCCACCCTTAAGTCTTTACTGAAAACGGAAATGATAGGTAAATAGAAATAGTTTCCTCTAATCAATTAAGCGTATTGACAATACATTTGATTTCCACCCTTAAGTCTTTACTGAAAACGGAAATGATAGATAAATAGAAACAGTTTCCTCCAATCAATTAAGCATATTAACAAAACATTTGATTTCCACCCTTAAGTCTTTACTAAAAACGGAAATGATAGATATCCACTAGAATTCTGGTTTCAATGTTGATCTATAATACCTCATACATAGAGGAAACACTAATTTATAACAAGAAGCTGATTTATGGGATTGATTTAGCGTTCTAAGTAGGTACAATCTTCTTCTTGACTCCCTATTCAAATCGGAATATACAACTGAGATAAACAGAACGGTGCATATCTAAAGTAACTTAGTGTGGGATACTATGACCATCATATTGAGAATTTCGATTTGATTTGACTTGATTTTGAATTTAACGTCCAGTTCAGCAGCGAGGCTATGTGAGAAGTGGATCTACAGTTTAATGTGGAATACAAATCACAGGAGCTCCTGTCGGGAGTCGAACCCGGGACTACGCATTTCGAATAAAATAGGAACAAAGTCACAAGAAATTGAAAATTTGTTAGGGTTTTTTATACAGGTTTTATTTCGAAAACGTGCTCGGATAAGTATCGTATCCAAAGAATTAGATGGTTTCCAACTGACAAAATAATCTTTATATCGTTTACAGCAATTTGATATCACAAATCGTTCCTGATATATGATAAACATAGGTAAGGTTTGCAACATTGCTTAAAATTTTTCTACTTACAACTACCAAATACTATTGCTGTAATGTTATACGTTGACGCAAAAGAAAGCAACGGTTATTTTAAACATTCCTTACAAATTTGTCATTTTAAGCAGTGTTGCGAACTGTACCAATGTTTATCATATATCCGGGGCAGTTTGAGATATCAAGCGCTGTAAACGGAATTATGGTTGTCAGTTGGAAACCATCGAACTCCTTAGATATTATATTTATCATATCATTTTTTTTTCTTTTTTTTAGATAAAGCCTGTAGAAAAGAAATTAAATTTTCAATTTCTTGTGACTTTGTTTCTATTTGTCTGAAATGCATCATATTATGGCCATAGTACCCGACAAGAAATTACTTTAGATACCGTATGTACCATCTCGTTTGTCTCAGTTGCATTATTATTGTTGTAAAACACTCTGAAATTAGAGTATTTGTAATACTGTAGAATCATTATTTGGTAACACTGAATTTAAAATGTGGTATTTTAATGTTTCATTTTATATATAGATTTGAAATATGTAATAACTTGGAAAATGAATTTTTATTTTGAGATGGCAATACTGTTAACCTGGTGATATTGTTGGAGTATGTCAAACTTCCCCGCCCCCTTTTCTGCTATTTCCTTGGTACAGAATTTCCTTACAGCATTTACCACAACTACAGTTACATGCCGACTAAAAAAAAAAGAAAAAACTTTCCTATTGAGAGATGTTTACAATTGTTTAACAATCTGTGGCTCGCAAACCGTTGCGAATCGCACCTATCTTTATGAAAACTTTCTTGCTTAGAATTACCCATACTATCAGCATTCAAAGTATTTTCACTTCCTCGTGATTCCCTCAGTATGTATCAGTTGACAGAGCACATCGAACTTAACTAAATGATTATGTTTGAGGGTAAATTCTAATTTGTAAGCTACGAGAAACCTCGAAAAAAAAAAAAAAAGAACTTGGCTAAACTGCCGCAGATGGCGGCCCCGGATAAAACCCTCATAAATTTGTTTTCAACGTTGTATTACAACTTTCTGTTCTTACTTTCATATATCTTACCTACAATTACCTACAATTACCCGTTTCGTATATCTTACCTACAATTACCCGTTTCATTTCTGGCCTTCACTATTTACTATTAATCACAAATATTTCTTATTTTCACGATTCTTTTGTTCTTTCCTACACCCGTATACATCAGTATAGTATTACTGCGCAAAATTAGTACCTTGGAACTGTTAAGTGTTGCAAAGTACGGACTACTCATTAATGATTAAAACAATGCGGCCGATTAAATATCATGTCTTCTCAAAGGGCGAGGTTAAATTTACATTGAAGCTTCACCACCTGAGAGTGACGTAATGTCTTGTGACATTTAGTCCACTTTGCACAAATAATTTTATTGATAAAAAAGTGCGTGCAGTTTTACTATGCGGATCCATAGTATAAGTAGTAGTAGAAGGAGGAGTAGGAAGGAGGATAGCATCTGTACGGTTTGAAACCGAAAACAGAATTACTGAATTTTTTGTTACTTGCAGCAACATAATTTAATCATTCATTTGCTGCATGAGCTTTGAATCCTGTTTGGTAACTATATTGTGCTTGCCTAGTCGAACAGTAACTTCATACTAAATTATGATTGTAATGAAAGTAGATGTGGGGGATGAGAATAGTCCATAAATTTCGTATTTTGTAGTGAACAATATTAGAATTTAGTTAAATTATAATTCTTTGAAGTAAATCTTGTTATTTTTTTGACGATGTAGTTTCGAAATGATTACCAGGTACAGTCATATCCAAAATAATTTTGTAAAACATTCAAAGTGACATCTTTAAACAAACCAGAGAAAACAGTTATTAAAGTGTAGAAAGAAGTTAAAATACAAATGAATGATCAAACCCGTTTCAAGTTAACCCTTTACTTGGCAGTATTGCTTTCAAGGAACAGCATATTCTATTGCATTATCCACACGAATTATAACTTCAGTAATCATTTAATTGGCATTATTGCTTTCATACAATATTCATATACATGATTTGCGGATCGCTTCTTTAGATACTTTTAATCTTCGTCAACGGGGGACAGTCAAATTTAGTATTGTAGAAGCTTTATCTCCTACATTCCGTAAAAGTTTTTTTTTTTTTATTTGTGGTTTCTTGCTCTGTAGGAAAATATTTCAACGAAACTGTTGGTAATTACTTAGAGTATTCTTATGATATTTTACCAAAATAGGGCAATGGTGCTCAGTAGCTACACATAAGACCTACTTTGTGGCAATGTTGCTTTGAAATAAACACCCTGTATTTTGTAACCAAAGTACAAAAATGCTTTAAAAATTACAAAAAAATGATTAGGAACACATGGTTCAACCATAAAACCAAACTAAATATTTTAATGGCAATGCTATCAATCCTTGCCAATTAAAAGGTTAAAATGAAAACATATAAAGTACCATGATTACTACAGGTAGTAAAGTCTAGTAAAGATATAGAGTATGCTAGGTATATAACGTTAGCAGTTATAAATATATTTTTAGTCTAATCTGAAACTACACCTCTGGCCAAACGACAAATAGAGATCGAGTAGATATTTGCAGAACGCACTCTGAATGAGAGGACACACTGATATAATAATTGACGACACAGTTTTGCTACACGTCGTCTATATTTGGCTGCCATGAGACCCAAAAACGAGTCTCAGTGAACGTCACGCGTGGAGCCGTGATACCCACTTTTGGGTATCACCTTAGCTACTGCTTCAGGCCGCGATACCCGCACGGAGGTTTCACTTACTATTTGTTTCTCGGGTCAAAAATAGACTTTATCCTCAGAATGTTGCACTGTATTTGTGGCCCGGCGCCAGAGAGCACCACGTGTTGAAAACAATAGTGGTACCAAACTGTTTCATTTCCACAAAAGTTTCATACTTGGCCCCTCGATGTGCTTCACACAATTTGGCCTCGGCAGCCAACGCTTCTTACAGAGCAGCCTACGAGATAAAGAGTCAGAAAGGTGTTTGTGAAAGTGATGTCTCGTCTCGAAACGGAAAGTGGACGCCTTTGTACTAGAAGAACTCTATCTAGTTTTGAGAATTTTTGTCTCGTCTCGACTTGCGAGCAACCGCAGATAGCACTAAAAGATAGACGGCAGAGACATAATTATATTGTGGAAACATATTTGAACTACTATCTTTTTATGAAACAGGGTTAAGTGCCGTATCCCCGGACCAATTTTAGGAAATTTACCAGGTCAATTGGAGAATTTGTTTAAGTTTGTGAGGAGGAATGAGTGAAAGTGAGGTAAGTGAAATAGTAAAACTGAAGAAAGTTGTTGTTTTTGTTGTTGTAAGCGGCATTGTATGTAGAGGCGGAAGGACTATTTCGCGGAGAGGTACATTTCTTATGATATAGTAGAGTGAAAGGCATGCCGTTGGGGAAGAAGGAAAAGCATTTTAAGGGCTATTTAGCGGAGTATTTATTTAAGGAAGGAAACCCCAGGAAACTGTTGTACACGATTTTCTTCTTGAAATTGGAGTTTTGAAGGTAAGTGACTTCTAACTGAACGGGAATGTATTTCCGCACAGTGTACAGAAGCTGTATTGTATGTTAACAAGTGAGGCGTTGCAAGTATGAAACCATGACAAGTGTTTTTGAAATTTTTATGATCGCCAAAACACACTTGTTGTCACTGCATTCGCGTACGCGTATACCAACCGACGCTGACGCGCCTGCTCTTACTCTCGCTCCGCTCTGGCCCCCTCTGCTGCGCTCCTGCCCTGACTCGGTTAGATAGCATTCATGCTTTCTTAGTGGCCACCTAGCACAAGTTGGTTTGTGTTTTGCACTGTGGGTTTTATGCCCCTAACGTAAAGTTACGTCATCTAACGTAACTTAATGTAATCCAACAAAATATAACCGAATACAGTACATTTTGGTGCATTTTTTCAGTTTCCAAAGTGGTCCGGCGATACGGCGCTAATGCCATGAAACATATTAAAATTGGTAATAAATAAAAAAATAAATCGATGAAAATCTGAAATTAAGAAAAAAGGGAAATTTTACTAGCTTCCACAAAGCACAATATCACTTGTTATTGACTATATCTGCTGTTAAATTACGAAATTATATTTTCAGAGCAAAGTTAACTTATAAAGCATATGTACCATCGCAAACTTCACCATACATATACAAAAAAAAAAAAAAAAAAAAAAAAAAAAAAAAAAAGTAGGAAATAGACAGCATAAGCTTATTGGAAAACTGAAGAGTGAAACAGTCAGTTGTTCATTTAAAATATTGTATTAGCTCAGCAAATCTCAGCAATCACCAACTTCATATATGAAAAGAAATGTATGTTTTAAATTAGTTGATAGCATGATTGAATAACCATGTTTTCTAGCAACCCTGCTAATGAAGAACGAGAAGCAACCCTTCACAGGAAGAAAAAAGAAACATTGGTTGACGAAGAAGAGCATAGATAATCGATATTCGGGTCAGACTGATAGTTAGAAAGCTGGTTATTCCCAGAAGAAGATTAATATTTGCCTTTCTTTTTCTTTTTTTTTCAAATACACACACACACACTACCTGTCTGTCTGTTTCTCTCTCTTTTGAAGGGGCTCAAAGTGTGGAGAGTACGTCGGGTTCAGGTAAAAAGAGGGATGAGTTGTCGAAGTTAACGATGAGGTGCAGGTGGAGAGGGGTGAGATGAGGAACGAGAGGAGAAATTGCTGGTGACATCTGGAGTGACAAGAGGACACGACGGTAACAAAAGCGAGTCGAGCTTCCAACAGGAGGTGAGAGAGACACATATATGCAGTCAAAGTGAGCGATGGGAGGGCGTGAGTGTGAGGGTTATAGGTTTCTTCCTATAACAAGAAGACAAGATGGACAGCGGGTGTCATGTCACATGTTTCAATCTTTCTATTCCCGCTCTGAGTAAACAAACATCACCTGTGATGGATATTCTAGTCAATAAATTCCATAAGCAGCTCGTTTTTTTTTTTTTTACCTTTCTCTTTTTTCCTATTCTTATCTGTTACAACGTGTGTTAAAATGTCAGAAGAAGAAGAAAAAACGAAAGCGAGTTAAACTTGACTTTGCGTGAAAAAGAAAAGTAACTAGAAACATTAATAACACTAAATGTTAAACTTTTTACAAATTGTATACGCTTCGCTGTTAAAGTTAAATATGCAGCTGTTTTGAGTGTTAGAAGAGAACAAACAATAATAAATATAGTTTGCCATTGCTTTTAGTCTATATACAATAAATAAATAAATAAATAATCTATTACAGTAGAATAAAAATTACCAAGTGCATTAGATTACCAACAAACAATATATTTCTAATGCAATAAGAATTCGTCTTTTTTGGCAACTAAACAACATATTTTTAATGCCATGAGAATTCGTTTATTGTCAAAGAACAACAGGCTTGTAATGTCATGAGAATTCGTTTTCTTAGCAACGAACAACATACTTTAATGCCATAAAAAAGTTAACAACGAACGATATATTTTAATGCCATAATAATTTATTTATTTGACAACGAACAACATATTTATAATGCAATAAGAATTTGTTTTTCGACAACAAACAACATACTTTTAATGTCATGAGAATTCGTTTTCTGGGAAAGAACAACAGGTTTTTAATGTTATAAGAGTTCGTTTTCTTGGCAACGAACAACATATTTTAATGCCATAAGAATTCATTTATTTGACAACTAATAACTTATTTATAATGACATAAGAATTTGTTTTTTTGACAACAAACAACATATTTTTAATGTCATAAGAATTCGTCTTTCAACGACGAACAGCATATATTTAATGCGACAAGGATTCGTTTTCTTTCAACAAACAACATATATTAATGCCATAAGAATTCGTATTTTGGCAACGAACAATATATTTTATTGCCATAAGAATTCGTTTTTTTCTGGGAACGAACAACATTTTTAATGCCATAGGAATTCCTTTTTTGACAATGAACAATCTATTTTAATGCCATAAGAATTATTTTCTGTCAACGAACCACATATTTTAAATTCCATAAGAATTCGTTGTTTTTATCGAGCAACATATTTTTAATCACATTCAGCATAATAATTCATTTTTTTACCAACGAATAAAATATTTTAATACCACAAGAATTCGTTTCTATTTTACCAATGAACAACATACTTTTAATGCCATAAGAATTTGTGTTTTGGGTAATAAATAACATTTTTAATGCCATAAGAATTTCCTTTTTGCCAAAGAACAAAAATATTTTTAATCCGATAAGAATTCGTTTCTGGGCAATAAATAACATTTTTAATGCCGTAAGAATTTCCTTTTTGGTAACGAACAACATATTTTTCATACCATGAGAATTCGTTTTTTTGGCAACGAACAACATATTTTTAGTGCCATAAGGACTCTCTTTTTTTGGCAACGAACAACATATTTTTAATGCAATAAGAATTTACTTTCTGGCAACTAACAACTTATTTTATTGCCATAAGAATTCGTTTTTATTGGCAGGAAACAATATACTTTTAATGCCATAAGAATTTTTTATTTATTTTTATTTATTTATTTATTTATTTATTTATTTTTTGCAAGGAACAACATATTTTTAACGCCATAACAATTCGTTTCTTCCTCGAAAACTATACACGAGAACTTAGCCTCAAGCATGTAATTTTATTCATTGCAATTTGATCTATCGACTAATATATATATATATATATATATATATATATATATATATATATATATATTCTTGAATAATATTAAACAATAAATAAATAAATAATATTTAATAATTATAGAAAGTCATTCCTACCCCTCTCACCGAAGTAAATTTTCTGGAATCACCACACACTGCTTATTAAAGACATTAGGATCTCCTTTTTGATATGATGGTGTTGTCAGACTATCCGAAATCTCTCACGTGGTTCAGGAAACACCACCATGGGAAACAGTGGCGTACAAAAAAAAGGAGAGGAAGTTCCTGTTTTTATCCTTCCTTCAAATAAGAAATTATGAAAATATGAACGTTTACTATATTAAAATATAAATATGTACAAGGAAAGATGCTGAAATTATGTGACCTTGGGAGATGAAATTCCTCCCTTTTATGAAATTCTGCGTAAAGTTACTGGTACAAAGAATCTTTTAGTGGGCAAATGTGCTACATAATGAATTTATAATTAAGAGACAAGTTCACATAATAGTAACAAGAAATGTAATATTTTCCCTATATATATATATTTTCCCTATATAAAATTGTTCTTTTTTCCTACTTCTTCATTAATTATCTTCCAACTCCCACTCTGAAACATCATTATTACATCTCATGTCAAAATTATTTATTTTTTCCCCTCAGGTGAAATATTTTGTTTTTAAATTTTAAATTCCCTAATCATAATCAAATATTATATTAAAGAGTGACGGATCACTGAAATCTAGAATGACACATACTGTATGTATGTATTAGAGATATAGATGGTGTGTTCGCATCATTTAATGTGTCAAAGTAAATAATTTGAAATATTGTGCATATTACCAATGATCCTTTTTGATGTAAAATTTTCTTTTGAAATGGCTAAATTAACATTTTATTGTCTCCACCCTTCCTCTTCCTAGCTATTTTTTTTTTCGTGAAATGAAATGAAGGGAGAGGGGAAAAAAAGGGAATTAACGAAATATTGAACGTTGACACAAAGGATTGCTTTTTGAACAATGAAAGAGCGGAAAGGATCAAATTTCCCGTCAACTGCCAACTGGAACTGAAAACAATAAATACTATAATTGCGATTGTACGTCTTTCTTCCCTGCCCCCTCCCCGTTGTGTTGACCTGATCTCTCTTTTAAATGTAGATTTATAAAATTATTTTTCGTCTGTGAAATTTAGAATTTTTAAATGAATAATTTAGCTTCTAACTCTTGTAATATAACATTCATGATATTGAATGCATATGTTGCCATCTGTATGGACGTAGTGCAGCAATCAGTGGCGTATTTAGGGGAAGGTCTTCTGGGCTTAAGCACCCCACCCCCCCGAAATGTTATTTACTATATTATTATATCTTACAGAATTTTCATATTTCCAGGACTGAAGTTGGCAAAAGCCCTCCCCGAAATAAAATCGTAAATACGCCACTGGCAGCAATCAATCGAATTTTACCGTATTAATTAGAAGCAAAATGTTGAGTGTTAGAGCAAATGTCTAAACATAATAGAACCGAAACATGGACGTCAATCCTAAAAGAGTGTCGAGGGAACCTGAGCCCAACCAAAGTTTCCTTGGGTGTCGCAGGATTTGGATACAGCGCACACAATGTCGCAGGATTTTGTGATTAGTAGGCCATCTCACTCCAAAGTTACATAGGATTTGACGCCGCTGCACAAAAATTGGCATTCTACATACCTAATGATTATACCTCCTAAGGAAATAATGAAATATTATTTTCATTATGTAGGCTTCTCTTCACTACCTCTTCTAGGTAGATATTAAATAATGTTGACGAGATACGACATTACTATTGAACTTGCCTTCCGATTACACATTGTTCTGCCATTTCTTCCTCTATTCTACTTTATAAATTGTCTAAACAAGTTACGTAATGTGAAAAAAAGCTCTATTACCAAAAAGCAGGCGGATAACTGACGGAGTTGAATGGGTTAAGGTAAAAGTACAGAAATGGGTCCAAAATAGCAAATTCTAATTTAATTATTTTAACAATGACTTTCTGTAAAGAAGAACAAAAAATATTTCCAACTTTAATTCGTAAGTTTGGAATCTAATGGAAAAATCAAATTACCAAACTTTAAACCTAAAAAAAAATGTAAATAATTATATCGGGAAATCTATCCACTAACGTTAAAAAACACTACTAACACATTGTCTTTTGTCCTCTTATTACAAGCTTCCTAACAAGTCATGCTTGCGTTTGGTTGTTCGATGTGGTTAATGAACTTTCTAGTTGCCTTGGTAACGAGCTGACTTTACACAAAGAATTTCAAAAACGAGAACTGTTTCTGATGCATTTTTACCATTAATTTTACCCTCCTTTGGTCCTATATACTGTTTTATATACATTATATATTCTAAGTATTTTTACTATAAGGAAGTTGAAACATGTTTTCAGAGTTTTAGATCAAAGTTTTAACACAATGTCATAGACGGTAAGGAGAAAAATTCCTAACGTCAAACAGTTGTGGAGCTTTTATTAACTTAAACTTGGAAGAAATACAGAAAACTTCCCTGTATACAGGGTGACAATGAACTATACCGATAAGCTATAAGAGACGATTCCTCACATCAAATTGAGACAAAATGTGGATGTCGAAAAAGTTACATAGTTTCGGCTGTCCTAAAGTGTGAAAAAAGTACTTCGCAGCACATGTTATTCCGAACACGGAGGTGGTGAGTCCTAACACTTCCGACTTCCCACCGACGCGTTTCATATTTAACTGCTGTCAAGGCAAACTTTTTTTTTTCCTATTTTAAACCCACATTTAAATCCAAGAGTGTCTGAAAATTTTGTTGGAAGCATGTTTGGGAATTATGCTCTGTAGAAGCAGTGACGTAACTAAGAGGGGTGGGGGGAAAATGGTGCTTGTGTCTCGGGCGCCAGATTGGAGGGCGCAAAACTGTGCATATATTTATTTTCACTAAAAGACAAGGAAAGGAGTTTTAGCGCACTAAAGATCATGAAAAATTACCTCAGAAACTTAACAGGACAACAACGACTCACCAACCTTAGGATCATATCCATAGAGCATAAGTTAGCCTCAAAGCTATCTTTTGAGGTCATTGTAAAAAAGCTTTGTAGCCAAAAGAGCCCTCGAATTATAGTTTCAGCTTTTTGTGTTTTCATTTAACTTACATCGATTTAAGAGATTTGCAAAATGCCCGGGTGTAATATTCGAGAAACGAGCTTGACTGTTTGACACAATTAAATATTCTATTTTTAACCTACAGACTGTTGACTTTTTTCTACACATTCAGATATAATTCCAAAAACATTGTGATTTGCAGTTAGGGCCGGATTTAGGGTGCGGTGCACCGGAGCACGTCCCCCCCCACACACACACACCGTTCTGAATATACACTATCTAAAATAAGAAACTGGCAGCGGAAATAGATATACGTTCCTAAAATTTCATGTCATGTTTCCGTTTCGGGCTTGAAAGAAAGCGGTTTTGCTAAACACAATAGTTTAAGTCAGTTCCTCATACACATCAGAGATGCCTAAAGGCATTTAAAAAAATTAAATTTGATTCAAATGTACTGATAGTTATTGGTGCACCCCCCTCAGAAAATCCTAGATCCTGTCCTGTTTGCAGTTATGATGGTAAGACTATAAATAAAGTCAATATGCTACTCTCAAATTGTTTGGCAATCAAATAATAATTAGTTTGTTGTTTTATCTTGTACTAAAAATTTAATTATGTCCTGCAATTTTGAAATCAAGCTTTACCACTTAAAGAAAAAATGAAATAGGAAAATGACTGTGTGATGCCAATATCAGGTGTAGTCGGGGAGCGTTTTAGTTTGGTTGGTCAGGAGGGGAGAGCGCTAAGGCGACTTCTTGTCCCGGACAACAATTAGCATCGTTGCGTCGCTGCGCGGAGGATTCCCTGAACACTCAAACACTCATTGCACATTGCTAGAATATACATCTTTGGATGGTGTACGTAAGATTTCCTTTACGCCGACATGGTCCGCTACTCTACGGTTCCTTGTGTTAGAAATAATTCGTGTTACTACTTATTTGAACCACGCTTTGGACTGAAGCCAAGCTATGAAACTATGCAATTTTTCCCACAGGTCCTTGTGGACTTTTAACCTTGTTATTTTAATATGATGAATCCCTCTTACAATTTGTCAGTATATTTCGTGTAGATGCATTTAAAAAACGGATATTTTGCTAGGAGGATATGACCTATTATTTCTGAGAACCGAAAGAACTTTACTTGTGTCGCAACAGTATTCTGGAGAGCTAGCCCCGTATAGTTACACATACGTCTTATAGAACGTTCATGTGTCAGTTCATGTGTCTGTCTATAGCTCTCAGAGAAACAAACAATAAGACATGTCGAATATTGTTATATATAAGCCCTATATATATAAGGATGGTCCTTAATTTTTGATTTCCGAATTTCTTTGCTCCCAACCCCTAAATTGGTTCCATGTCGGACCAAATTAATCTGTGAAAAAAATGGGTTCAATCGAAGAGTATTTAACCGACCCCCAAGCGACCTAAACATCTGAATGTATTTACAATGTATAGTATATGGCAAAAATTTGTAATAAACTCTTGTAACTTAAAAATGGCTGAGGGAAAGGAATCATATCTTGGATAGAGGTTGTAGAAGTAGATCCATACCTGATGCTGAGTAGTGAGTAGGACGTAAGGCATATCTTTACGTCCACCATCTTGTATTCGGGGACAAAATTTTAAATAGAAATGACCTCGTATGATATATCATTTTGAGATAGCTTTTGACGACAAACAGACGTCTGCCTTTATTTTCCACTTATCTCTGAACATGTAATAATTATCAACTATGGAAAATAAAATCTCCGAAGTAATAAAATTTAATATTCTGTGAGTTTATATCTCTGTACGGGCTGCAGATTTATAAGATTGTTAAATAGTTTCCCTTATTTGAATTAAACCATAAAGTAAAGAAAGAAATGCACATGCCCATCTACTTGGAAAGAAGATGGGAACTTTCAACGTGGGTTGAATATATTGAAAAACATTGTGGTGGTGAATGATGTTGCAGAGAGAGGTGTGAAACTGATACAAGAATACGGGAACATTTTAACAAAGAACGAAAAAGAGAAACAATACATATTGCAGATAGTCAGTGAACACAGAAAAAAGTATCGAGATGCTGCAAAAATTGGCTTAATGATGCAGTAGAATTTGGCTAGTTATCCACAGCCTTCAGCTTTCTTTTATTATCATTTTAAACATTCATTATATTATTTATGTAATTTCATTTCATATAAATAATTTCAATATAGGTTGGTGTGTATTTCGACGGGATGTAATTATATAACAACATATATAATTATTTCCTTGTTACATGTATGTAATAGTTTATTAATATTTCAGTAACCTATAAAGGAAAAAACAATATTGAAAGATAATAAACTATTATTTCAAAGCTAAAAAGAATTAAATGACCAGAGATAAGTTGAAAATATAGGAAGATATGTTTTTTATAATAAAAGGTTACCCAAAAACGATGTCACAAAACATCATTTCCATTTAAAATTTTGGATCCGAATACAAAATTGCAAACTTCAAAATGGCCGCCATCATGCTATTTCTCAGGGTCAGATGTGGATTACTTCCAATCCCTGTATCCAAGATTTGGTCCCTTTCCCTTCAGCCGCTTTAAAGTAAAAAGGGTTTATTCCAGACTTTTCCTATATAAGATATGAACATATTAATATGCATTCAAACTTTAAGTCGCTTGGGGGTCGGTTAAATATTCTTCGATTGAGCCCATTTTTTTCATGGATAAATTGGGTCCGACATGGAACCAATTTAGGGGTTGGGAGCAAAGAAATTCGGAAAAAAATTTCGCCATGTAATTAAGGACCACCCTAATATATATATATATATAAACTATTTCAAATTTCAAGATTAGTTGCCATAGTAGAGCAAATAAAATAAATAACGAGAAGTAACGATTTTTATAGAATTGATTCTGCTTCAAGAGCAGCTTGTATCAAAACCATTATACTACAAAAACCAGTAGTAGTACAAGTCGAATACAACTTCTGGTTTTAATTATTGATCTCCAGAGAGCAGAAACAATCAGGAACAGCGAAAAATGACTTTCTGATATGGATGCAGAATCGCAAGAATAAGTTTTGTCTCCACCTTCATTGTTTTATTCAAACCAGAAATGGAAAAAATCTGCAAATTCTGGTTTCAACACTGGTTGCCAAAGTGAGCAAATGGTAATATAAAGGTAATCAAGAAAGTTACTGTCGCTTTTTGTGGATGTCTTGTTCTATTGACCCTCAAATCGTGAGTTGAATGCGAATGGAGATAAGGTAAAGGTCAGTTGTTGGTGTGGGTATATCCAACATACTACCTAGTTTTGGCAATTCAGTTACACCATAAACTTGTGTCAGGACAGAGTGAACATGGGATCTTCACAGAGCGTCATAAGGGCGTGTATCCTGTACGAATTCAAACTGGTGTCAAAGGTCGCTGCGGCGGGCCGGAAGATATGCCAAGACTTTGGTGTGGGTGTCGTGACAGGCGGACAACACAAGGACGGTGCTTTAACCAGTTTAAGGACGGAGACGAAACAATCAAAGACGCACCACGTGCCGGAAGACCAACTCATGTACAAAATGAAGATCTTCAGGCAGCAATTGAGGCGAACATTAGCCAGACATGGAGAAACTGGGACTACAATTCAGTGTGAGTGGAGAAATCATTCGGCAGCACCTCCATCAACTTAGGAAGTACTTCAAGTTAGGTCGATGGATCCCAAATGATTTTACTCCGGGCCAGAAGGCAACGCGAACAAACACCTGTGTTTCTTTGTTGTCTCGTCTGAGAAATGAGCCGTTTCTCGACAGGGTGTTAACATTTGATGAGAATGGATCCTGTACGAAGATCCACGGCGCCGTCATCATTGGTTAGCAACCCATGAATCGTTCCAAAACAGCTAAAATCAGCACTGTATCAGAAGAAGGTCCGCCTGTGTGTTTGGTGGACTGCTCCTTGCATCGTGCATTTGGAACTGCTACCAGCTGGTCACAGATCAATGCAACTGTGTACTGTTAGCAGTTGAGCCGTGTTCAAGAAAAACTCAAAACTCTGGACCCAGCACTTCTGAATCTGAAAGTTGTCCTCCTGTTACAGGGCAACGCTAAGCCCCAGGTGGATAGGATGACCTGGGACATCACTTTACGCCTTGGATGGGAAACACTATTGCGCCGTCTGATTATTACCTGCTCCATTCTTTGGACAATCACCTTCAAATCCCTAGTAGAGGTGCAAAATGTACTTGATACCTATTTCGCTTCACGGTCCATCAATTTCTACCGTGATTCAACCCATGGCCTTGAGAACGCTGGCAGAAGGTCATCGATGCTGATGAGGACTATTTTTGATCTTGCAGGTACGTCTTAGGTGACATATCGATGTTCGAATGTGATGGGTGAAAGAGCAAAAGAACTTTCTTAGTTACCTTTATATATAGCATGGAACAATTTTCAACAAACTTGAAAGGTTCGTTTCTGAATTCTCTGTGTTTGTGTGTTTGTGTGTTTGTAATTTTTTATTTTTTTATTTTGAGCTCTCCATTCGATAGAGCATGAAAACGTATCTGAGAAACAGATAGAATTTTCCGCGTCACTCTTACTGTTCCCAAGACATTGGCCAAAAAAGTTCGGAGTTCGGGAGATTTAAGGAGCCATATCTCGGAGAACCGCAAGTCATAGATAGATTACATTTTGCGAATTTTTCAATTGTGAGCCCTCCATTTTGAGCATGTGTCTTCGTAAAACAACATATCGAAAACGTTTTAACAGAACTCTTAAACAAAACATGTGGAAAAAATTTAGTACTCAAGGAAATTATAAATGGGTAGAAATATTACAAGAATTATTTAATGAGTATAATAATAAAGTACATAGAACAATTGGTATAAATGCCGTAGAAGTTATTAAGAAAAAATAATTATTTTTAAGTTCGTTCTGGCAATGCTCTTGGAGCATTCTCAACTGGTTTGGTATACCTATTATTATGGGTAGTTCTAGAAATACTACTGCTATCGTGTTTAATATTGATTTCCATAAAAATGAATGAGTGAAATTTGGTTTTACGTCCCCCAATCAAACACTTTTATGCTAAAGCAAGGAATGTTGATGATCGTGAAAGAATTGGTGGAATGAGAAGTTGGGAGGAAATGGAGAAAGCATCCTGAAAACCCATGGGCACGGTGTCCTCCCACTTGCGTACATTCCCACTTCCGTAGATACATGTCAAAATCCTTCCCAGTTCCGTACAAGTGTCAGATGCAATGAAATGTCATGATTTAAAAGCGAGATAAGAATTTCCATTTCCATACAGGTTCAATAACTGGGACTATTTCCGTGAATGTTTGTTAGTTTTTTTAGCAGAGGGGAATATGGCATCGAAGGTTTCGTTTCGAGTAGCAGCCACAGGGAATAAGAGTCCTTGAATAGTTTCATTTTACAGACTGCCTAGCAGGCCAGTACGACCTTCTTTATTGATAGCACGTTTAAGAGCTGCAGCAAACATTTCTCCCCAAATTTTTGTAATTCATGCAGATATTGGAAGTTCAATAGAGAAAACTAATGTGATTCCAGTGGATTTTGGCCTTCTCCCGAACAAGAGAAAGCATCTTTTCACTGATAAAGAAAGAAGCCCCAAACTGGAATCTTGAAATTGTAATGGTAGACTTCAAATAAGCAGTAATAAATTCTTTTAGGACAATTTTCCTTTCAGCTTCCGTAAGTGGGTGAAATTTTCACTTTAAGTAGTGTCTTTGGCGTAAGGTACAGGATTTGGGCTTGGTTACATACTACAAAAACAATGATGATATAAGACATTAGGTTCGAATGTGTGCGTCATTAACTTTTCTTCCGTTAGAAATGGTCGCTAGTGGTTTGCTGTGTATTCAAGAAGATATTCCCTAACCTTGAGCAGTTCTATGACTATTTCGCTTACCAGTGGCTAGAAAATTCTACAGTCCCAGTAAGCGTGTGGAACTGTCATGAAAAACGCCATAGAACAAATAATCCCGCATAATAGATAGGAATAATAGATTATATAACGGGTGATGCAGCAAAACTGGACTACGTGTTGCGCTCTATGTCATTTAATGCTAAGTATTAGGGACAAAATTAGTATATGTAATATGGAGAGCGATTCAACTAGTATTGGTATGTTTTCGTTTGTGTCTTCAACAGGAACCAGTAACTAGAACAATGGCCTCAAGCGAAGACACCCTCCGGTCCCGAGTGTACAAGTTCTGCTCCGCCATCATCCAGTCCGGAAAATGGCCCACGTACGATACTTTATGGCTAAACGAGTGCTCTGAAGTACTATCTATGGTATTTTGAAACGTTTTCACTACAACACACTAGCTCTCGTCGACTTGACTTAGGTGGATCCATCGCCAAAATGACTTTAAGAAAATTAACCACTCTCAAGCGTTTGTTCGATCACAAGGACGGGATTTCGTAGCGACAACCAGCTCAATAGCTCCAATGTTATCAAAGCACGATCTGTTGGAAACTACAGAAGATGAATGTGAAGGCATACAAGAAGAAACGTATCCCACAGCGTACTGACAGACAGAAGTCCGAGGCGAAGAGGTTGTGTGGTCTGCTGTAACGAAAGTTTGTCAAGGCGTTCTGGATCCTCGATGACGAATCCTATTTCTCGCTATCTCACTCCACCATTAACGCCAACATCTACACTTCGATCAGAGACGATACGCCACCTAGGGTGAAATTCTATCGCAAAACTAAGTTTTAGAAGAAGGTTCTGCTCTGGCTTGCCATCAGACCAAGCGGATGGTCACTTTCGCTGATCAAGGAGTCCAATTTCGCCATCAATGGCAGGGTTTACCTGGAAGAATGCACTGAGAAACGTCTGACTCCATACATTAAAGCACGCTACGACAACAAGTACGTGTTCTGGCCGGACAAAGCCAGTGCACATTACGCTAAAGTGGTGGTGGAGCACTTGGAGCAAGAAGGCATCCATTTCGTCGCCGAGGAAGACAACCCTGCCAACCTCCCGAAGGTCGGATGTATTGAGGATTTTTGGACTCTGTTGAAAGACGGAAAGCCCGAGTCTATGCCAATGCCTGGAAAGCCGAAAACACTCGCCAGCTTATGAATCGCATCAAGTTATGTCTGCGACAGATGTACGTATACAGCGCCTGGTGGAGAGCACTAAGAATAGGATCGATCAGATAAGGTGAAATGGTGTAGTTGAAAGTTGAATAAATGTGTGTTTCATAGAACTTGTGTTACCCTTTCTATTGCTCCCTTCCCTTTTGTTTTATATTAACAACCTGTTACTGATATGTTTAGTTGCGGGCAGTCCAGATTTTGCTGCATCACTCGTTACCCTACTACAGAAGCAAAATCCTCATGTCATCGAATTAGTCCGTTGTTTCAAGTTAGAAGCCAGGACAAGTGGCCATGCTTACGACAGAAAGTATCTCAGCTTGCAAGGTAAAAGAAGAAAGAAAATTTAAGTGCAGCTTGACAAAAAAAAGGGTAGTTTTGATGTTCCAAAAGATGATGTTAGAAGATGTTTGGTTGCACTTTCATATATTCATAAATTGTCACAAACTGTAAATCGTATATATATATATATATATATTATTTATAAGTGGTGGTAACAACGGTGAACGGCCTACTGCACATGGACCAAGATCGTGGAAGATCCACATACTAACTAGTTCCTCGAAGACTCTTTATAACAGCCGCCTTGTGTATCCATTTGATGTGGTTTGTGAATTCGTATTAAACACATTTCGGGGATATATTTCTCGAATTTGAACTCAACGTGAAGAGTTGAGTCGAAAAATAAATTACAATAGTATGGAAAGCATATGCGTATTTTTTTGGTATTTTCTTGAGAATGCAATTCCATATCCTCCTCCTCTGCTCAAACTTTATTGAAAATGCACAGAAACAGTGTCAGTCATTAAACATGTACGGAAGTGGGAAATATTTTGTCAATGTCACAATATGTCGTGTCATCGCCCATGGGTATTTTACGGAACTGGGAAGGATTTTGACATGTACGGATCTGGGAGGTAATCATGGGCACGATGTTCTTCACAATAATTCCACTTGGTCTGAGATTGAATTAGGTGCCGCTACCTCAAAGGTTTACCTCTGAGCACCCGTGCCCCCAAATGAATTCACATAGATTCAAAATGGTAATGCAAAAGGATGAAACGTTTTATTCTTTTAAAAAAAATAAGGATTCAGAATCCCAGGAATATACTTCAAGTCTGCTCTTATTATTTTAGCTAGTACAAATTCCGGTTTCAGTAACTGATTCCTACATAGTAATAGCAATTGTAAGAAACAACGAGTTTTTTTTATGTGGATTTTACGTCCGAAAAACAGGTTCTATGTCAACCTCTCTCTCCATTGTTATAGATGTACTACTTTCACTTCTAGTATTGAATTCGCATAGTTTGAAAGGGCTCCGAAGTTTCATAATTGAAAAATTATGTTATTTTTCAATTTTAATATTGCTCAGTTGCGTACACAACACTAAAGATATCAGCGCACGTGTAAGAGCAATGAAGGCAACCCGGAATCATAAAATCTCATCTCGAAAGACATAAATTCCCATTTTACTCTTTAAGTTTTCCATACGCTATACTATTTACAAAATATTTAAATTTGTAAAATATGAAAATTAAAACCACTATATGTTACTTACTTTCTTCAATTTTGCAAATTTCGATTTTCTAAATCTCTAATAAGTAGGCCTAATTTCCTTAATTAAAAGGGACAATTGAAGTTGTTGAAAACAAATACATTTTGTTATCATAATGTAGTATTACCATCACATTTTTATGCCATAATATTGTACTGAATGTACTGAAATTATACAAAATTCATTATCCAGCTATTTCGTGTGAGACGTTTTAGACAATATTATATCTAAATCACTTTCACACTAACATTCACTTTCCAACAACCAAATTTGACAGCGTTGATTTAACGTTTATTTAAGCGACATTATTCCATTTTACGCTCATAGAGACTTGTTGGTGTCAATGAAATATGTGTATGAAAAATCCCATATACGCTGCAGTTTTTACAAAAATCTCCTTTATCCGGATTCCAAAAATTGTCGAAAAATCCCTCGAAAATGGGATTTTTCCCATGGGTTGACATCTTGAATTGTACAAACAAATCCACAATTCTCAAGGTGATATAAAAGGTAAAATTATTCTTTCACTTGACGATAAACATTTTTTTCCCTCTGTCTTTCATTCCCATCATGCGATGGGCGGGCCAAGAAGGTGACGCCTTCTCTGTGGCCAGAGAATGATAAAATATTGAATTTATTCTTATAACCATATATTAATGAGGATATTACATTATTTTTACATTTGTAAACATACATATCCAATTCATATCTAATGAGGACATAATTTACGTATTATTTTAAAGTATTTGTTTGAATTCTGCAAGAAAGTTTCACTAAATATTCCAATGAGACGTTACTCAAAAAGATTTTTAAAATTTGAAATTGTTGCTCATTCTTAAGTGCTCAATTTAAATTGAAGTTGAATCATAATCTTCTGTGTATATGCACATAATATTTGCAACTTGATTTCCAACATACTAAACAAAGCAGTAAAAACTTCCATAAATAATAAAATATTACAGAAGTAAATTAATACTGCGACTGTCGCAAAACTTCCGTCACTCATGATTTGCCACAAAATAAAGGTTTCAAAATATTATCAGAAACATGACTTTGGGGTTGCATTTTTTTAAATGAAATTGTTGAGTATGACCACCGTGTTGGATAACAGACATTAAAGGAGATGATAAAAATCTAAGAAATTGGAGAATGAAGAAAGCAGGAAGAAGTGGGAGAATACAGAGAAAATCCACGCACACGATAGTTTGTCCACCACAAAACCCACTTGGCACGTGCAAGGATCGAAACCATTGACCAGAGGGACTTCATGTAAATAGACTACTGTTTCAAAACAACACCGACAACGTTTGGGAGGTGATTCCCGACACCAAGATAAGACAAAACTTATAGACCAACCTGGGTGTACAAATGCTTCCTTTCGGAGTTACAGGATGCAGGAAACATAAAAAAAAAGAACTGTAAAGACCCATAGCTTCAAAATTATGGGATCTACCGTAGTCGGGTCAAAATTTCACTTAGAAACTAATGTGTCCTATCCAAAAATACATGTTTCAAAATTCTAAGGTAATCACTCAACAATTTTTATAGAGGGAGTTTGGTTACGGGCATATAATTTGAAGTACTCACCAACTACCTCTATAAAAATTGTTGAGGAAGTACTGCAGGATTTTATTGAATACTTCTTTCTTACAATTTTTGTAATTACGCAGGTGGTAAATTTCTGTCAGTAGTTAGGACCCTTTGCTCGCTAATAACACCCCCTAGGTTGGGTAGCATTGCCTTAGAAGGACCACATGTTGAAGTTTGGAAAACTTTTTCCGGTTCTACTTTGTATATATAAACTGTCTATCTACTACAATCCTAATCCAGACAGCAATAATGATTCATCTATCCAAGTTCTGACACAGTGTTAATGTATTAATAGATACATTGTTATATCTAATGAAGAAACGTTTTAAGTATACTGCTTTATATATATATATATATATATATATATATATATATATATATATATATATATATATATATATATATATATATATATATATGTAAACTTACTTCATTATCTCAGAAGATTTCGTTTGCAGGCCATACGGGATTCAAACCTCCAAAAATCTTGAATTTTCACAATGAAAACTCAATTTGAGATCTAAGCAAAACGTTTACAGTAACAGGGAGTAAACATAGATAACAAAAAGTAGTATTGGCAATTTTGGGGCAAACATTCTGGTACGAATGAGACATTTGCATGTGTAAATGAAGAAACAGGAAGGACGAAAGGAAAAAAAGCAAGAGAACAGGGTATGTAACAAAGCTGATTCAGCATGTTGATATTACACACCATTCTTGTAGCTGTGCTTTTGTTGACTATAAGCACCGGCACAAAGAAAATACATACACAGAGGGAGAAAAATCTGCATATTGTACACTCGCAATGCACACCTTATAGCTCTTCTCTTACCCATTCTTGTTGGTATTGTTGTTAGAAATCTTGTGCTATTACAGCAGTGATCGCATGGGAGAGGGGAAAAAGGCATAGAATGAGTTTTCTGTGGAAAGGGGTTTTAAGGCAGTTACAGAAGGGATGAAAACAACAAGGGTTGTGGAGGATTGGGTTTGAGTGAGAAAGCAAAGAGGGAAAATAGACCCAAAAAAGGAGGGATGTTTTTAAGGGAAAATTGAACCGAGTATTCCAAGCCTTTTACTCCAGTGTTGGGTTTTCTGGAGAAAATTTGATGCGTTTTATCTGCAACAGAAATCTCGACCAACAAAATTCGCAGAGTACGGTAGTTTGTTCAAACATGTACGCACGTTAAATCTGAGAGAAAGTTAGGTTTGAAACTGATATTCAATATTTATGCAAGGAAACTAATAGAGATGGGATATATATATATATATATATATATATATATATATATATATATATATATATATATATATATATATATATATATATATTGCTAAGCACAAGAAGAGAGAGAGAGAGGGAGGGAGAATTCGAGAGTGAGAGAGACGGGTGGGGGGGGGAAGATGGAAAGAGAAAATATTAGACAGCAACACGAAAGTAGTAGCTAACATATTAGCAAAGAAAGCTGAGATAAACTGATCGTCCAATACTCGTTATTCCCTAATGATTTGTAGAACAGAAAGAGCATAAATAAGGGCCAGTTAGATTACGGATAGTAAAACACTTAACGTCGTTAGGTGTTAGTAGTTAGTTTTACTGTTGATCTGATCGTAAATAAATAAACTACCATTTATTATAAGGGCGATAGTTTCTGCGTCAGTTACTCCACACGATTTGTCTTCAACGAAATCTATTTTTTTTATAGTTTTTTTTTAATAAACAGCTAGAGCGATTTATCTCGGAAAAATTCGTTGAAAGAGTAAATCCAGTGCCGGATTTACGTATAAGCTTAACAAGCTATAACTTAGGGGCTATAGCTTATATTGTTCGAATAGGGTACTTATTTGTGTGAAAATCATACACTGTTCGAATAGATTGTTTATTTATGTAAAACTTCGTACACTGTTCGAATAGATTTTTAATGTGAAAAATTACACATAAATATCGAACTACTGTTCGATACATGGTTGAATCTACTCTTGTTTTATTTCTCCTAACAGAACACACCTACTGTACAACTAGTAAACAATTTAATTGAACAATTTGTTTAAATAAGTCTCTAATAATACAACTCCTATATTTCTCTCTTTTTGAGTCTGGCATATCTTTTGAGAATGTTTTATGGATTTAACCACTCTGGAGATATTGATAAAAAGTGACATTTTAACTGTCAGCCCGATCCATCATTTTTTCCCTTTTTATTCTAATGGTATTTTCGTCACCTGAGTGTGACGATCCAAGCTACCTGCCCAAGGGAAATGTGTGTTCCGTGGCTAAGCTTAACCACCCCAGAACACATTCAGTAGGTGAAAAACGGAGGAGAGAAGGGACGAAGCGGAAGTATATCTATCAAAAGGTCAACCAAACCGACGTGTGTTGTCTTCAAATTTTAATTTTAATTTTCTTATTTTAATGTAAAATGGCACAAGAGCTTAATATTTCTGACATATATATATATATATATATATATATATATATATATATATATATATATATATATATATATATATCTTTATTACCATTATTATTATTACATATTTTCCCCCCACTCATCATCTGAACTGGTGATGTAGTAACTAACATGCCATCCAAATATGTAAACTGTTTCTCTCTCTCTTTCTTTTTCTTTTTTCTTTTCTTTTCTTTTTTTTTTTGGAGCTAAACCAGCTTGCTAAGGATAAGTTACACAAGTAAAAAAAATAAAAACAAAATAAATGGAATCTTACAGTTTAACGTTCCAACATAATGCCGTTTAAGCTAAGAGAGACGATGATTAAAGCAAGTACAGTAAATGATGATGGAATAATTAGTGGAATGATAATGAGAGAGGAAACGAGGAATAGGGAGTACCCCGAGAAAACCCACGGGTAACGATGTTGTTCATTACAAACATACTTGGCTGGGGATCCGAATCAAGGACCTCGTACACCAAAGGTAAGCGCTCTAACACTAAGCCGCTGCGCTCCAGGTAAAAAATTACAATTCGATTTCTTTAAACTAAGAGATTAAAAATACCCAATAGGCCTATTCTAATTGTTATATACAGCGATTAGATAAGGTTACTTTCCGTAATTTGCGGAGATCAAACTATAATTTTTACCACTGTGAGTACCCATGCAATCCGTCTCTGCTCTGGTAGTTCTCTAAAAAGTTTTTTTTTAACAGTTCCGGACGAGTCTAGTATTAACGCCGCTTTCCTTTATTGTATTTATGCGCTTTACCTCAATTTCAATTGCTTCTAGTGACTTTTGTAATGTCCTGTAGAGTTGTAGACCACTCCAGTATCCAATATTAGTATTGGTATGATCTTTCATTATTCTCTTATATGACATTATCTTTTTATTATTTATTACTAGCAGAGTATTCTTCGCATGGGGAGAATACGTTACATTTTGGTCATAAAGGACTGAATTTGGATAGAAACTGTAAAGGAAGTGTCACTGTTCTTTTCGGCGATTTCAAAAACTATGGATTCGACACAAATATCGGTCATTTTCGATCATATATATATATATATACAGGGTCGGATCCAGGATTTTCTAAGGGGGTGCACCAATAACTACCAGTAGGCCTACATTTGATTTTCTTAAAAATGTATTTAGGCATCTGTGGTGTGAATGAGGAGTTGCCCTGGAAATGCTAAGCGTATGCTTTCAGTGAATCATTTTCTTTCAACTACTAGAAAATTACCTTAAACTATCGATTTTTCAAAACTTTTAAGCCCGAACGGAAACACGACAACAGAAAATTTCTAAAAGTGTTCCTATTTTGACTGCTATCTTCTCACTTTATATATATTTACACTTTATATATATAGTGTATATTTACAACAAAGGGAGGGTGCACGTGCATCTTTGCACGTCTCCTAAATCCGGTCCTGTATATATATATATACCCCTCCCCCAAGCTGCGGGGTTGAATTTAGATCAGGCCCCCGAACCATCCCAGGCCCCCGAACCTCATCTATGTTGAAAATTTGATCGATACTCCGATACACACACACACACACACACACACACACACACACACACATATATATATATATATATATATATATATATATATATATATATATATATATATATATATATATATATATATATATAAAGCCACTCTTTCCCGAGAATCTCCACAAGAACTTTGAATCAATTGTTGCCACTAGAGTGTGCTTAGATGATTTTCAGGATTACGTTCTATTCCCTTCAATTTAGCTTTAGCTAGATTAGGTCTTAGCATTGGTTTAATTCATGTTCAATGAATAGTATATGTTTCTGATAAACAGCTTAACATTATCAACATAAACAGATCCCACTTGTGTTGTCAAAGACTTCGTAAGTACCAACTCCATGTTTTCCATAGAATCTACCATCTTTGAGAGTCTTTGGAAAAAGAGGAAGTTATCACAAAAGCTTAATGATATCTCGACAAGATTCAGTAAAATTCACACCACACAGATTTGATTTATGTGTCAAAATTCGAAAATACGGTATGGAGTCAGTAGTAGAGTGCTCAGCTTTGGTGGAAGGATTCCTGCTCTAATCCTGGACGATATTAATTTGTGGAGCATAACATCGTTTCTGTGGGTTTTCCCTAGCTTTTCCTGCTTTCTTTCAGATTTTTATCCCAGCAATTATTTCAAGGTCATTCACTTTCTTTAATTTTCTGTCTCATTTAGTGTAAGGAGTGCATTTGTGGAACGTTAACCTTGAATTTTCATTTTCCGAATAGATGACAAACGCATTAAGTTTATTGATGTTTTCTGCACTGTACGAATATGTAAGAGCCATGTTTGCACTTGTTCCCCTTATTACGGCACTTGTTCCATCTTTTAAATCTTTCAGTTTCTGTATTGCTATTCCTTCTTCATTTCCTTTTCCTACGAAAAGAAGAAGAACAAGAAGAAGAAAAAGAAGAAATACAATAAGAAAGAATAATATGTACAGATCATACGTTATTGAAGAAACGCATCCAATTTTTGACCAAACTTAGCATGATGGTAGACGACAAGATTAATATGCATATGGAGTACTATGGTGTACAGTCAGCGACAAAAGAAATCCCGTTTGACGAAAATAGTTTCGTAAATAACTTCCGAATGGAAGGACTATATGAGTACAGTTTTCGTACATTAAAGAGAGTGTAATTTTCTCTACGTTCCAGCCCTGAAACTCGGTGAAACAGTGTACGCTCTACCGTTATTATAAAAATAAATTTTACGAAACGGGAAGAACTTTTGTCTTTGAGTATACAACCATTTGGTTCTCAAGTTATTTGCCATCAAATTTGGAGTTTCGTCTTAGTCAAATTTTCGAAAAAAAGCAAGTCCCCAAATGCTATTTACAATTTAAAAAAATACATAAAACGAGCTTTCTTGTTGGCGTATGGTTACTGGGATACCGGAGCACGGGATACCGGGGTTCAATTTCTTTCAGGAGCTCATGTGAGAGAGAATTCCACATTAAACTGTAGTTCCACGTCTCATTATAGCCACGGTGTAAAACTTAATATCGACCCACTAATACAGAAAACATTTTTTCCACCCAATTTTCCAGGTTTCACGAAATATTGCGTGTATTCTCTTGGGGGTGGGTTGACGAATCATCCCTGTTGCTTTTAGACCCAGGGTCCCCGATCTCACCCCTAGAGCTATGAAATTCCCTTCCGAGACATATCCGATCGGGCTCAACATGGATTTCCAGTATTTACACATTAGTACATTACTACTTTCCTCCTTTGCAGGCCGGTAGCCAGCCCAAAAATTTAGGGGGGGGGCGGCTGAAGTTAGGGGGGGCCCGATCCAACCATATTATAGTTCATCACCATATTATAGTTCATATCTAAGCCTATCGTAAAATTTTTAGAGGGGGCCAGCAAAAATTTAGGAAGGCGGCCCCCCTAGATCCCCCTGGATACGGGCCTGCTCCTTTGTGTATTGAAATTCCCCCACCCCTCAGGGAAATCTGGTTATCACTGCTTGCTATTGAAATCAGAGAAAGGGTACAAGAGGTGAAAATGTACCTTACAACTTTTATTACTACTACTGTGCCCTTTACTACTACCAATAGTATTATTAAAAGCTTCTCAAGGTTTGAAAGCGAAAGAAACAAACAAATATATTAAACAGAACACACAATATCTGACCATTTCCCCTCCCTCACGTGAAGTAACAGCTGTAAGCCAGGTGCTGCGTGTGAATTGCATTTGCATCTCGTTTGCATAAAATCATATGCAGGTTTGCGTTGCGTTATTGTAATGCGACACATATACTGAATAAAACCCACGAATACACAGATTCGCACAAGCTTACACTCTTTGTAGAAAGAGAGAAAGTCCTCTTAACAAATATTTGCATTTGCAATGTCATCCTCCATGTTTTTAGCAGTAATCCTTGTTTGGCTAACATTTTCCCTGTCTACACTAAAATATATTGAGATAAACAAAACCAAGGGTAGATTCACATACGTTATTCCGGAGTACTTTATTGTCGTATAAAGCAACATACAGTATAGGTATATTGTATGCTGTAACTTAGGTAAAATAGAGAAAGGATGTATTCATATTCTCCTGAGAAAACATGCACTGCTAGAGTTTGGATATATATATATATATATATATATATATATATATATATATATATATATATATATATATATATATATATGTGTGTGTGTGTGTGTGTGTGTAGGGATAGTTAACAGGAGTCTATTTATTGTACAAAACACATAATCATCATGATTATCGTAAAAATTCATAGCCTATTGGTAACTAGCATGTCACTTGCAACAAAATAAGAATATTCCATATCCCACAGCAGTGAATATTTCAGAAAGTTGTCAAGTGGAAAAATTACATACCATAGCTACGTAATCCGATCTTTCTCAACGCGATTTTCCGGTATTTTTCAGTATCGGTACTACTTTCATTCACTGAATAATAAAAGTTATGTTCCTTGTGACACGTTCTGCCAAATCTGTCTTGATGATAAAATTCCTTCTCAACCAATGTTCAAATTAGGTTTGTCCAGCAGACGAGATGATAGCGTTTCCTTACTTATTTTTTACTTGACAGAATTCTTTGTTTACTTTCCAAGACATCAATTTGAGAGCATTTTTTTTTTTAGAAACGGGACAAATAGTGTAGTCTCAGTTCTTGTCATAATTGTAGATGTCATATTTCCCAACATATTTCGTAGATTTTGTCAAAATATTCGAACAGGTATCAATTTAGTCCTTAATAAACATCAATGTAATTATACGTACCTAAAACCATATATAAATAGTAGGTATAATAGTAAATATCTTCTAACTCGGATGATATCCAAAAAAGCACGCTTCATTGATCTTAACTATTCTCCAAATCGCTCCTTAAATGACGTAACAAATCGCTCCTTAAATGAAGTAACAAATTGCTCCTTAAATGTCGTAACAAATCGCTTCTACGATCTCTGTTGAAAAGTACTGAATGCTAAAAGACTTACGCGATTCCAATTTTTCACGTAGAAAATGAAACGAAGCGAATTTGTTTTGCAATAAGACAGAAATTAATAAATAATGGCGAGAAATTTTCGTGCCTTATATGAGATCTCAATGTACGAGAGAGTTAAACTTAGGTTAGAAAGGCTCGATCTTACATTATGGATCGGCCAGTTTGAACTCACGTTACTATAAACTAAGGAAGACATACTGAAAACATTTTTCTATGAGTATTATCAATTGAATTCAAATTTAGTAGTCTTATGTTAAAATATTTTATAAAGATCTTCCCCTCAAAAGTGGGTGGATCTCCTTTACACTAATCAGTATGTTTTTATTAGGAGATTTGTAAAATAATTTGATAATAACTGTAAACTGAACTTCTGTAGAGGTAACAAACTGTTTAAAAGAACCCATATATATAGCATAAACACACAGCAATAATACATATTAATACTTACAGATGTAACATTTCACGTGTCAAATAGTCTGTAAAAATCAAATAAAATTTCCTAATTCTATTAAAATTTTAAGAGTTAGCAACATTTACTTCCATTTTCATCTTTTTCTTTTTCAAAAAAAATTCTTTTTCGTTCTATGAAATTAGAAAGGACTTCCTTACTCCTTTTCCGCCATCCTTCAAATGCGGAAGGATTCCTCTATGGAAACGCACACTCGGTCTCTCTCCCTCCCTCCCTCCACTGGCACTTCGGTTTCCTCCATCTTTCCTTTCTCTCCCTTCCATCCCCTCCTTATTCTCTTCCTGGTTTTAATTAGCCTTTTGCCAAGGGTAATTGCTCAGCCACATCAGCGAGAGAAGGCTGAATGCCAGGGAAAAACCCCAAAATTCTGACGAATAAGTCCTCAAAATTTCCTTTCTCAACCAGTTTCTTTTTTTCTTCTTTCCTCTCTGGTTAGCGAGTTCAAGCTCTTGAGTCTTCTCTTTCTCCTGTTTCTGCAATTTCTTTTTAAGCGTCATTCGCTTTTCGTCAGAGCGAACTGCAAAATTCAATACATAAAATTCAAAGCTAATATCGAGAACATTTTATTTTTTTAAACGCAAATCTTGTTTCTGTACATCTATCAGATTCTAAACGAGAGAAATTGCACGAGTAATAAGAATACAAAATAATTTGTTCTGTGCGTGCAAAGTAACAAATTCAATACTACATGAATTAGCAATCAAATTATTTGGACTTAAAAACAATCTTTCTGTATGTAGCAACTAGAAAGGTGTATACCGTACCCTCTTTATATAATTTCTGTAGAGGGCCAGAAAGATATATGCACTTTTTATATTTTTCAATTTCAAACTTTCTACTACACTGTATTTTCATCAGGAAGAGTAGTTGTATCATTGTCTTCATATCTTCTATTTATAAGAAACACTATTTTTTGAGCTGAGCGAAGCGAAGCTCTTATACTCGGGTTAGCCGTTTGGTTGTCCGCGAACTCCTCCTAGACCGTTTGGCCGATCTCAACCAAACTTAGCACGCTGATAGAGTATGTCGTGCTGAGTGACAACATAGGTCGAAATCAAAAATCCGATGTACCATCGAGGAATAATCACCGAAAAACGCTTGCTCCTAGACCGTTTGGCCGATCTCAACCAAACTTAGCACGCTGATAGAGTATGTCGTGCTGAGTGACAACATAGGTCGAAATCAAAAATCCGATGTACCATCGAGGAATAATCACCGAAAAACGCTTGCTCCTAGACCGTTTGGCCGATCTCAACCAAACTTAGCACGCTGATAGAGTATGTCGTGCTGAGTGACAACATAGGTCGAAATCAAAAATCCGATGTACCATCGAGGAATAATCACCGAAAAACGCTTGCTCCTAGACCGTTTGGCCGATCTCAACCAAACTTAGCACGCTGATAGAGTATGTCGTGCTGAGTGAGAACATAGGTCGAAATCAAAAATCCGATGTACCATCGAGGAATAATCACCGAAAAACGCTTGCTCCTAGACCGCTTGGCCGATCTCAACCAAACTTAGCACGCTGATAGAGTATGTCGTGCTGAGTGAGAACATAGGTCGAAATCAAAAATCCGATGTACCATCGAGGAATAATCACCGAAAAACGCTTGCTCCTAGAACGTTTGGCCGATCTCAAGCAAACTTAGCACGCTGATAGAGTATGTGTAGATGTTGAAAAAGTCAGAATAAACTGATTACGTAGTTTAAGCTCGCTCAGCTCATTTCATTGCAATCGGGTATATCCATTGCATTCCTAGTTTAAATAACAAACGAAATAAAGTTGCAGAAAAATCAAATAATGAGTGAAATGTGCATCTATGTAAAAAAAAAAAAAAGAGAGAGAGAGAGAGAGAGAGAGAGATCTCAACTAATAAATAGCAACTAAAAAAATTGCAACGTGTTGTAGATGAATTTATGAGTAGATATAATCGTTGTAGTTAATTTTTGTATTTTCTTTTCTTTTTACAAATTAATCAGCTGTAATGTACTATTACTCCTCGTTCCCCAATTACTTTATAAACTTGACTTGCATCGCTTCTGATGGCAAGTGTTGTACTTTCAGCTCCCGATCTAGTGACGTTACGTTGTCTTAAGTTATGAATCATATGGGTGACCAGCGGTTATGATACGGTAACTCCGTTTGCCAAGGATTAGAATGTGTGATTACTACTCACCCCGCACTCTGTTAGTCAAGACGTTTGTCACTTTAGACGATCGAACTTCAAGATAATTACTACTCACCCCGCACTCTGTTAGTCAAGACGTTTGTCACTTTAGACGATCGAACTTCAAGATAATTAAATCACGACGTACTCCACTTTCTGTATTATAGTAGCTGTCATCGACTACTCTAGCGTGCGTAAGCCATATTCTTGTTAGTTTACGCTTACAACTAAGGACAAGTGAGTCCAAGTCACCTTGTCGGCTAGAATGGTGCTTATGGTGTAGATCTCTTGAGTATCCGTAATTACTCTCTTTCTCAACTGGTTACAGAGAAACTAAGGCCTGTGACAAACATCTTGGCATTTCAGCTAAACGAATAAAACGCAAGCTCTGGCGTGACTTGCCAAGTGGTAAAGGAGTGTGGCTATGGGTAAGCAGACAAACTATAGCGCGATCAGGTGACAGGGGATAGACGTGGATGTGTGCAAAATAAATGTGGCAATACCGCTGGCCTCGCATTTGCTGGCAGCATTTAAAGGGAGCTTGGAGCGCCGTCTTCAAATGCCAAGATGTTTGTCACGCCGTTTAGTTGGCAAAGCAGATAGTCTTTCTATCAACTGGTTAGTTCGAAGCTAAGTAATGCCTTATGGTATCGGACTAACCCAGAAGGCTACGTCTCACTTCTTATACAACGTAACTACTAATTTGAAATAGATAAAATCCCACGACCCATTTCAACTCTTTATATAGTCTCTACAGAGGGACGGAGAGATACTCATCCTTTGTATAGTACCAGTACTTATAGACGAGAAGAAAAAGGATACTCTCTTTATATTATGTGTACATAGAGCCAGAAAGATACATATACTCTATTTAGCTTCCACAGAGGGCCAGAATGAAATATATCATTCTTATACAGGTTAGCCATTCGTCCCGGAAAATCCGGAACCGTCACGGAATCGAGATCTGAGTCCCGGCGTCTCGAAAATATATCTCGGGACCTTAAATATTCCGGATTTCAGCGAAGAAGAAAGGAAGGGAATATTACAGTTTGTTTTTTTCACAAGATTAGGTATATAGTTATTCTCTTAACAGAAATAAAATAAAAATTCAACGAAAGAAGTTCTTTGAAGAAAACAACCGCCGCCAGAACATATTGCCAATGAATTAATCGTTCTAAAAAGAAGATTACAACACGAACAGACGAAACGTGTGAAAGGAAGAATCATAATTTAATGAGCTAAAACAGACTCTGAAAGTCACGAAAAATAACAGATCCTGAGAAATTAAAAGCACAAAAATGCTTACCAGGGGGAAAGGGTAAATCATCTGCTTATCTTTGCTTAACTAGGGAGGGGAAGGTTTACTAAAATGACTGAAACTGTGATTACATAATACTTGAACAACTATATCTAATGGAAGAAAGTAAATTATTATATAACACTACTTCTCATTTTAAACATTTCAAACATTCTCCTAATTTAGTAGCGTCCGGGTTTTCTTTTTTGAAATATGGCAACCCTATCATTATATTGTCTCTGCAAAGGGCAGATAGATGCATAAAATCTTTATATTGCATCTACAGAGTGGCAGAAAGATGCATACACTCTTTATATAGTCTCCACAGAGGAGGAGAATGATGGCTATACATTCTTTACATAGTATTGACAGGGAGCCAAAACTTTGTATACAGTTTCCATTCATCAATATCTTCGGAATAAATCGACATGAAAGTTTGAGCACGTTACGTTATTCTCTGTTCTTACGACAAACGATATACATGAATAGAGAACTTTAAATCAATTAGTAACTTAATATGTTTCAAATAAGGAGAGACAGGATGTATGAATTCTTATTTCATCATCTTGCTATACAGAATCTGATGAACGTTAATTGGCCTGTTATCATAATAAAGGGCAAAACAATTATGTAAGCCTAAACTCCGATTTCAGATTTTCAGCAACAGTTAACGTAATATACACCCAATACTGCTCTTACACAAGAAACATAACATATTACAATCTCTTCCAGAACATTCAATAAGTTATCGCAAAAAAAATAAATTATTTGAAACTTGTTGTTGCTGATAAATATTATTACTTTATTCAGAGCAGTAAGGAGGCTTAAGAAGCTTTACGAAAAACAAAAGTAAAAATACGTGTGAGATACTTTATTTACTTTTAAAATTTTTAGTCGAGAGCTACCTTTGATAGGGTTGCGCAATTTTTTACGATAATGATATAGCTATTGCTGTGTTATATGAATAAGTTCTTCAATATTATTATTAGCATATGACTATAGAACGCGAGTTCCGTTCACATGCTGAAACCACAATAGACTTCTAAAGTACAGAAAACCAGAAGTGATAGCTCTATAAATTCCAGCTATAATATAGGAATAAGGTCAGAGATGGAAATTGGACGCTGAAACCACATATAAATGCCTTTTCATGTTATCTCTTACCGTTTTACCTTTATAAAGATTAATTTTCAAACCGGAAATAGTGGTACATTTAAACAACCTGTGGTTGAAATATGAGAATAAAACTTGATTGGGGATATAGGTTTCTAGGCTCTCGGATAAAAGGCCATTTAGCCCTTCACGTTTTGAGAGATGACGTCCCTCGGCGAGCACACAATCCAGGAAAAGGGAAGAAAGGATACGACCTGGGTTAGGTATGACCCGGGCATTTGCAAGTTTGGTACCACCCAACCTCATTCAGGGTGGATAGACTGGAGAAGAGTTTTACACTTTTTCGACCGAGTGCCCTCACCGGGAATCGAAGCCGGGATCGCTCTCACCGCGAGCGTTAGCGACTACACTACGCGGGGCCACAGAATAAAGCTTGAGATGGAACATATTCTTGCTGTATGGTATCTATATCAAGAAATTTAATTTCGATAACTAATTCCGTTTTTCCCTAAGGCGACCAGTGTTGATACCAGAAATCCTAGGCTTCTAATAGAATGACCATTTGAATCTAATATGAAAATTGAAAGTGAATATGTTTGTCATTTCATAACTCTTGAACCACCCGACCGATCTCGATCAAATATTCAACATAGATGAGGTTTGGAGGTGGGATGATTTTTATCATTTCACTTTGACGTTGCAGCTTGGGAGAAGGGAAGGGGGAAATATTTAAACATGATAAAAAAAAAAGAGGACCGAATCCATAATTCTCAGGATCATTGAGATAAATAGTGACACTTCCAGTCCCGTTTAAATCCAAATTCAGACCCGCAACTTGGGGGAGGAGGAGTATATAAAAATGCTCAAAAATGATCGATATTAGTGTCGAATCTATAGTTTTCGGGGTAGCTAGATGAACAGTGACATTTCCGATGCTGTTTAAATCCAAATTCAGCCCTCATTGCCCTTTATATGCAAAATGAAACGTATTCTCCCGGTGCGAAAAACGGGCAATCTGCTAGTATATGATAAAAAGTCAAGATGAACAATTTCCTTGGCACGCTAAATCGATTGAAAGATCAAATACTTCTTGCTATCTCTTACCACTAATATACTACGAAAATTAATGATAAACCTGAAAATAATAGTTGTTTTCTTTTCTACCACTTTTATTCGAGTGAAGATTAGGCTTGGGATTTTTTTTAGGATTCTTAATTGGTTTTATAAAACTTGTTCTCGTTCGTTATTTCTGCTTTTGCACTTTGGTGGTCAATGTTGAAACCAGATATAGTAGATTTATGCCATTTTCGGTTTGAGTAAATGGTTAAGGGAAGAGGTAGAACCGCTCTTTCTTTGAATGTTTAATTGATTCCAAAAACTAACTTTCTCTAAAATTTTCATAGTTTTTAGTCTATATGAATTTTGATGTTGGAGCCAGAAGTAGTAGCAAATTTGTACTACTACAATTTTGTGGTTTAAATAGAGAAATGCTGGTGAAGGTGGTATCTTATCTTGAGAAATTGAACTGATTCCGGAAAACCGCTTTTCGCTATCTATTACCGTTTTCGTTTTACGACGAACGTCAATGCTTCACGACGATGATTAATTTTCTACAACTTCCTATTGAAATGGACGATTAACCGATGAGATGTAACCTATTCTTGGGAAACTATTGTTGTTACATGATGTCCATGCCCAGGCGCGTATTCAGAAATTTTCAATGGGGAGGGGGCTGAAAATTTTGGGGCAAAATTAAATACAACATAGACGTATTTTGTGTTGAACATGAATCCAGATACGCAAGTATGGCTACGACACACACACACACACACACACACACACACACATATATATATATATATATATATATATATATATATATATATATATATATATATATATATATGGCTCCACCAAGATCAATGCACTTTATGTTTCGGAAGTAAATAAATTATTGAAGTAGGTAGAAGCTACGTAGCAGCTAGTCGGTAAACAATCACATTTCCTGACAATTTCTGAATAATGTAGTTTCGAGGCTCGTGCCTGTTAAAATGATTGTCGATTAGAAATGTTTCATACTGAGATTGCGAGTTTGCCAAGAAATGGCAGCAAATGTACGTAGTTATTCATTGAAGTGTCACACCTACAGTGAGAGTGTTCACCTGGAACACCTACAGATTTGTGAGCTGCTGTTATCTGATTTTTTTACGAAGCATTTTACACACAGTTACCGTAAAATGACACCTACGTTACACAAATAAGGAGTACATGGACATAGTGTTTTTGTAGGAGTTTTATAATGTCAATAATCACACGGATGCTAAAGTACGCAGACGTTTTACATTAAAGAATACCAAATAAGCTAGTATCTACTAATACGTATCGTGCATTGAGAGAGCATGGATCAGTTCCCAGTGCTAAAATAACTTCCCAACGTGAAACCAGACAATTTATGGAAGAACCAAAGGAAAAATTGTCCTTGTACTACAAAGTTCTACCACAGGTACACTCATGTCCAAAATTATTGTCGCATGTCTATAAATATGTTGTAGAAATATAATTTGATAATGAATTCGCCCGGTATTTCTTACAATGTTAGTATGTGTATAACCGGCAAAGACGTGTGTGTGGCAAATTTCATATCAAAAGAGCAGTAAATAAGAACAATAGAACGAAAATAAAATTTTCTTGTCCATTTAGCAACATTTTTATACTCATTCTAATTTTCGTGTTTATAATTCTTTTCCTATGAAATTTGCCACAAAAATATAATTCCCAATTATAAACATAGCATCGGTATTAAAAGTACCCTACAAAATAATTATCAAATTATATTCTTACAAGAAGACAGTTATAGATATGCGACAATCATTTTGGACATGAGTGTACCAGATACATGTCAACACGTTACAAATGAGTGGCGGACACTTCATGCAGGAAATTTGAATCCATTTCATTACCGACCAATGCAGTACTGACATCTTACTGATTACGCTTCACACTGTTAATTTAGTAATTAGTTACCACATAATCCTGTAATGCAGTTGCCATATATTTTTTTCACTGATGAGTCGACATTCACTTGTACCAGTGTGAATAATAGTCGTAATAACAGGCTCAGGAAAACTATAACGCAGTTTTTGTTACAGGATACCAAGACAGATTTTTATATAAATCGATGGAGTGGCATGGTTGGAAACATTCTTGTTAGCCTCTTTATCTTCCAAGAAAACATGAATGCACAGCGGTACCATCATCTATTACAAATGATTTGACAGACCTGTTAGACAATATTTCTTTGCACATAAGGCGGAACCTCATCATGTAGCATGACGGATCAACGGCTCATGCCAGCCAGTTAATCACTGTACATCTGAATACCGTCCACCCTAATCGATGGATTGTTTGTGGTAGTCTGGTTACTTGGCCACCGCGCATTCCTGATCTCATCACTCTTTCAGTTTAACGTCCTACGAATATCCCGTTTAGGCTAAGAAAGACGGATAATGAAGGTAAGTTAATGATAACGGAAGAAATAGTGGAATGAGAATGCGGAAAGAAACATTAGTAACCCGAAAAAGCCCACGGATAAGATGTTGTGTATTGCGAACTTACATGGGCGGGGACCAACCAGAAATCCAACACCTACAGATAAGTCAGATACAACTGAGCCACCGTGTCCCTCTCACTACTCTTGATTTCTGTTTATTGGGTGAATAAAATAGGAGGCTTACCGAGCGGGAAAGGGTGAATATAGTGGATGAACTGCAGGTTCACGTTATGAATAATGTTCATTTAATCCGCGAACATCATCAGCAGCGTCGCAGTGCAACACAAGATGTCCTCCAACGCGCTCAGAAGAGCATTAATGTTGATGGCAGCATTTTTGAAATTCTGCCTGACCTGCTATGAAGCCTTTGTACCTACTTACCCTCGATCATGTTAATACTGATCTGCATGTATTAACATTACTTTCGCTCGTAATTACTGCCTTATTTACTTAATTATCATATACCAATTACTGTTACATCACAAATTAATGCTATAATAAATTTCATCAGTCATTTCCATGTTTTCCATGTTATTACGGTTTCCCTACTTCGTTTTTTTATTTCTGTTCATATCTGCCATCGCCCAAATCAGACCCAGTTATCATATTAATCTCTTATTTTTTCTTAGAATCACTCTTACTACCATTTCCAAAAGTATTGCTATTTCCTCCTTGGACACCCTGTATATCGTTCTGTTTTTTCTAACAGTGTCACAAATACTCTTAACAATGACACACATACGACTTCAAGTATGTATACATTTAAATATTTTAATTATATTTAAAATATATTTGATAGTTTATTTCCTAAGTTATTCATAAAATGATATTATATCATAAGATAAACTAATATTTTATATATTTTTTATTTATTTCAGTGTTGACGTTCGAGGGAGGGACATGATCCAAGCATCTCATTGGTCAGATCCGGCAGTTTTTAACTCGCGGGCTTACTTTCGGACATTATCGGATCCGGCGTATCTGTCAGTGAGTAACGTGAAACTTGAAGATGAAGGTGTTTACAGGTGTAGAGTGGATTTTAAAAATAACCCTACAAGAAGTCTTCGATTGAACCTCACCGTTATAGGTAAGTACTCTAATATTAAATGTGTATGTGCTTTATGTCAAATAGGACTGAATCTATTCACGGTAAGTAGAGTGCTACCTGACGATAAACATATCAAGTCAACATTCAAAATTGAACACACCATAAACTTAAATATCTAAGTTTGAACCACTACAAGGAAAATTCTCTTTCGTGACAATTACTTTAATTTGTGCTAGTAAAAAGAATTCAGCGTTAAAATGAAACACAATATGTGCCAAATAGGTCTAAACAGCCTCAGGCAGGAGTGCCGACTCTGGGGGTATTTCGGTGCTCTACAGGCCTGTAGCCATCCCAAAAATTTCGGGGGGGGGGCAGGTCGAAGTTTGGGGGCGATCCAACCACATTATAGTTCATCACCATATTATAGTTCACTTTTAAGCCTAAGAGGGCCTGGTGCTCTATCACCCTCTGAATTTTTGTTTGGATGCTTACAACCCACACAGAAAGACACAAGAAAAATATGGAAAGAGAAAACAGAACAGAGAAAAAGAAAATTGAAATGAAATTTTACGTCCCACATTTATCCTGCGTAGGCTAAAAGAGACAGTGATGATGAAAATGAATAAAAATGTCGAAAAGTGAAGTAAGTGAGAGGAAACAAAAGAACACCGAGAAAACCAATGCTCACTTGACGGAAGCTGGGATCGAACCAGTGACCCCAAGTACTACAGGTGAACGCTATACCACTTGTTTGTAAAATTTCCTTTTATTTCACGTGACTGGCTACAGTTACAAATTATTACAGTACAAATTAAAATAATTAGTTCAGTGTAGAGGATAAAGAACTACATTAGTATTGGACAAACACAATGCGGAGGAAGTTTATGAACTTTTTTTGTCTCGTTTGAAAATTTACGATAAAAAATTTCAATATTTGTTTTCGTAAGTATCAAATAAAATCCAATTGTTATATCTTTGAAGAATATTGTAATGTGTAAAATATGAAATGTCCATTCAAAATATTAATTGCATTTAGTTTTGTCACGACTGAGTGACGATAGTTTTTCACTTGTTGGAAATAACTCATAAATTAGACATTACCATGCATTTCGTACATCTGCAGTAAGACACGCTAATTACAGGTCGCTAATTGTACTGCAGGATTTTTCTGCACACTAAGGAACTAGTCCTCACACAAATGGATTTCATTAGGAGAAAATGGAGTTGTTTCGATGAGAAATCACTCAGATCATCTTGAAAACTACTGTAAGCCCAGAATGTAATAAAGCTATGAGCATATTCGGGATATATTTATGAAAACAAAATAAAACGGATTTTTTCGGAAATACAGTTTTTGCTCAAAAATGGAATCATATATATATACAGTGGCGGATCCAGGATATGATCAAGGGAGGGGCTAAACCATAATTTGCCGTTTTATCCAGTGTAAAGCAGAATTGAAGCCCATTTTATCCAGTGTATATCTGAGCGTCAAGGGGGAACTATAGCCCCGTAACCTCCCTTGGATCCGCCCATATATATATATATATATATATATATATATATATATATATGTATATAATATAGATAGATAGATAGATAGATAGATATGGGATGGTTAGTCCATGTAATGGCAGTAGGTTGTATTTATATAAAGTGCTTGTCTGTTTCCTCGAGTATTCACTAAATTGAATCAACCTGCAGAATATGCGAGATACAGTATAAAGTATTCCAATGAGTCCAAAAGAAATGTTAGACCATATTAAAAAATCACATAGAAAATCCAATTTTCTTCGCACATCGTACAGTTCTGGTAACGGGTATATGTGCGCTATATACCAAAGATTAGAATAAATATAAGTATTCAAAAAAACATATTTTCTGAACCGAGTTCAATTTCCGATACTTATGTTCATTAGTTAAGAACCGAACGCGCTGTAAAATTAGATCATTAGTTAAGAACCGAACGCGCTGTAATGAGCGTGGCGTAAATTACGTTACAGGGGAAATGCATCTCCAAGATTTTAACAATAATCGGTAATAGTATATGCTAGTTGCTATTTGCACGGCTGCATGGAAAATAATCCTGGTTTGCATGTACCAATACAAGCGAATCAGCATTGTTTTCCTTTTTAAATTAATTATAGCTCCAGCCACTTGTTGATAGTTCCGTAAACAGTTCTGAAGATAACAAAGCTGGTTCGGTGTCGTGTCCATTAAAGTTACATCATCAGCAAAAACTCGTGCTTTCAGTACTTGAAATTTGTGCAAGTGGGTCTTATGCAGTTGCAACAATTTTTGTAGGAAAAATATCTACAGTAATGAATCGTTTTCATCTGTCCTTTACTTCTGTAAGATGTGAGCAATTTTACTAAGTAACCAGTCAAATTGTGCATTGTAGGTAGCGCGTCACACCCGCGTCAAAGTATAAAATTTTTTTCAATTCAGACGCATTTAGCGCTTCTCTCTCCTTCGTTTTGATACTTCACGAAGTAATCTGTTTAGCAGTACAAGCAGCTAAATATTATTGAAAAGGAAAATATGTAGAAACGGAAGCCAATCAGGCTGTACGAGAAGCTCATTTTTATGTTCTGTGACGAAAAGGTCACTTTCCCAAGACTAAATCGATGGACTGTCTCCAAGAAACGAAACTCATTTCTTGTTCACTTTGACATAAAACAATATTGTAAGGGATGGACTGAGCTGAGTTATGTTAGTAATTAAGAATGTCAATGTTACTGGGATAATGAAATGCACCGAATGATTGAGTGCTCTTGTTAGCTGGGGAAAGATTACACTGTAATAAACAAAAACGTAGTTGATATCGAAGTAACTTACGACGTATTATTCGTGCAGATTAAAAATATGGACACTATACAAAATATCTTAATACCGTGTTTCTTGGTATCAATAGTTTTGCATTCTGATGATTAGTTTTCTGTTATCTAACCCACCAACAGTGTACTGATTTACAATATGGGTGCAAACTAGTATGCTACGAAATTGATTACTCCGGCGCCTACTATTAACTTTTACTAGATATACGGAATGATTGATTTCGTGACCCAGTGCGAAAGGTGGATGCTGGACAAGCAATAGCAAGCAACAAGGGTCAGGGTGCATAGGCAGATGTTATGGGTAGAAATTTAAATATTATAGATACGAATATACCTGCTTCAGTAAATCAGTACATGCTTACCTGCCTATAATTGCACTGTCAGAAACAACACTTCTGAATGTTGTTTCTACGTTACATGACTTACATATTTGACCCATACACAAAGACTTACCTTAAATAACATTAACATTCTTTATAAATTAACATTTCTCACAAATAAATTTTCCCCCAAAAAAAAAAGACACCCATATTCTTAATCTTCACCGAATAAACAAACTGATTTTAATGTAATTATCGTTAAATAGCATACTAGTACAGAAGTGAGGGGTGTATCATTGATGTTCTATCGTGTTTAGATCTCCACACACAAAAAACCTGGAATTTGCCGTTGCCTATAATACGTTGTCTTTCAACACGTTTGTTACTACCTTAGAGATCATCCAATTTAAAATACAAATACTGTTATAAATACTTCCAGATAGTCTACATCTATGCCCAGATGACATGAATTCCACTTGAGCATATTCTATTTCAGCTTTCATTAGAATCGCTATACCTCTTACATTGTTACCCACATTTACAGTCGCACTATAATTAGGAAGTGCACTGTAACTACTATAACTTCTTGCACGAAAATGTAATCAAAATTATAATGTTGAATTGGGAGTTTAAGACTATTTGTATAATGACCAAATTATGTCCCAAAAGTATTCAATGGACAAAGTTTTATTGCGTTTGTTTGGAAGTAAAAAAAGGCGTGTCTGGGACAAGGCCGTACTGACCCAGGTGGCTAGGTGGCAATCGCCACCCAGACAGGGGCCAAATCAAAAGGGGGGCAAAGGAAAATGTTAATAAAGAGAGGAGGTCACATACATTTGGAATAAAATTATGTAAATCGCAATGAAAATTCAATACATCAATTTCTGGTGGCAATATTAAGATTTACTATTGATAATTTCTTTTCCTGATTGTTTATCACGTCGCAATCATAGTACATAATTCCATTACGACCACCCTGTAGGTCTATATGTGCACACGACTTGTATAAATACACACAATATGGGTACTTGACGTAGTTCTTGTACGACAAGTGCTCACTGATATTAATATCCTTACAAGAAGATTTTATCGTGCTTTTTCCAGAAGATATATTCCCCCGGATAAAATATTTCGGGCTACGTGCAGTGGGAGTTGCTTTACAGCTTACTGTACCGCATGTTCACGAACACTGAAACCGCCATTGCTAATTTTACATTAATTTGTCCGCAGTTCTTTATTAACAAATTACAAATTTCAGCCATCCCAAGGCGAGATGAGAAAAAAGTATGTTAATGATTACTGCCTAATTCTCATAAATATTGCTACAGAGCATATACCCTGATTTTATATTATGATCTTTATGGTATAATGTACGGTGTAGTACGGTAAGGAAATGTGTGCTTTACCTAAGATAATAGTATACTTTTATCGTGGGAAAACAGTGGGCAGTTGGGGTAATGGTGGTTGGGGGGATTGAGGATTCGGAGCCAACACAATATGGCAGTCAGTCCGACCCTGGTCTGGGATCACAATATTGAACTTCGAAACGTCATATTGTATGGAAATAGAGGTAAAACGTAATATATGAGTCAGTACCGGAACGTGACTTCCACCCATCTTTCCCGAATTCTACCAAATGAGAACAGGATAATAACACAAAACTATAGAGGAAAGACTGTCTCACAGAAGTTCTTTCCATATTTGTGATGATAGAGATAAATAGAAATATATTCATAAAACTCACATTCACAAAAGAAGTAAAAAGCACATTAAAGCTTATTGTGTAACTGATTGTTCTGTTATTTGCGCTTCAATTGTGTCACCTGACAGTCTCATGTTGCCCTTGGTCGATTTCAACATCGCTGTTATAAGGCACTGTCATTGCTACTGAAGATGCCTTCTTAAAGAACGGCGAAGTAGTTGGAATGAAGGCAATTGCTGTTGATTAAGATAGGGAAAGGAGGTATCATTGATATGAAGTGAAGCAGAGGTATATTGATGAGGCTTCGTCTTAGTTTATGTACATGTTCATTATTTACTAATGCAGGCTTCGTTTCAACATCTGTGGTAGGCACTGGAGGTTCTTGGTGCGAATCATAACGCAGTAGCTTTTGAGATTGTATCAACCGGACTTCTTCATGTATTGGCGGTTTGAGAGTAGGAAAAATTACTAAGATCAACAATTTCGAGCGGAGTACGATTAATGTTACTAGTGGTGGATGTAGAAGAAAGATTTTGTGTAGAAGTGTTCTCCAAAGCATTTGTCACTACTTTCCATTGGATCAGTAACCTTTCACAGGATAAGGCTATTATTTTGAATTCACTTGATCTCGTATCCGGTCAGGTTGAAGCACTGGATGATGCTGAGAGAGAACGAGATCAGTTTCCAGACACTGGAAAGCAAGTTTTCGATTGACTGGAATAAACGTCGTATACAAAATAACACATCACTTTACGTTTTGAAGGAGTTATTTATTTCAAAATCATATAAAGAGAACGAATTCCATTCCGGATGGCATATTGACAAATTACATTCCACTTTTAGTTAATAACATGTTTGATTTTACCATATTCACACAACCTATGATGAACATTGTCAACATTCAATGGTAAGTCGAAAACGGAAACTTTTGTATAATTAATTTCAGTGTTGAGGTGCCAAATTTGAATAAACGTAGGGAACAGTTTCGGGTAACTGAATCAACATTTCATTAAATACCATTTCATTTTTAAATTTCATTATCACGCTGATATGTTCATTGGGAATTGTAAGATGGTTGCTTGATTCATAACATAACTGAAGTTCTCAAATAACTAAGTATGGATGTCCCTCAGACTTGGTTTTGCATAACTCATTGATTTGATAAATTCGTATTTTTTCGAGTCGAAAGCATCTCATTTCCTATCCATCCACAATCAACTTAATATATTTCGTTTGTAAAACACACAAGCGTTAGTTAATTATCGTAATAGCACACGCGAAGATCGAAATCATATCTGCACCATTCGACATCCATCGATGAATTTGCCATTGAACAACCGCAGCCTGATAACAAGGAAGAAGAAAAGAAAAGCAAAAGTGCAGACATGCATGTTCACAAGCTAGAAACGAAAGATCAATTGAAGCTTCAAACTGTGGCTAACATATTCATCAAGTGATGGACTGTTCGATGAAACACTTTCCTTATGAGTAAGACGAGAATTAGAAATCCCTCAAAAATTTTAAGTTTTTAACTAAAGACAAGCTTTTTATTTCATTTCATGCTTTATTATATGCATTATCATTATACAAAAATGTGCACTTAAATTTTGATCTAGTTAACTAATTGCATTTGTCATTCACTTTCTCTTCTTTCAAATCCTGCCAATTCGAAGGTTAACGCTTAGAATGGCATGATGAGAACTTAGATAGGGATTAGAACCGAAAACCTTTCTGGCTACGTCGCAATACTGCCATTCAAAAATATTTTCTTTGTGCAGAAAAACCTCTAATTCCATATTTCATTCTAAACTATCTGAAATTGCATTTTGAGGTGGGTCGATTTCCAGATTTCCTGGGAGAATCTCTGCTAAGCCTGGGATATTCCATACCCAGACCCCCAGTTTTTGAGTGAGAATCAGGGCACCTCACTGATTTTCAAAACCCGACGATCCTCATCTCACTTTTTAGGATACTTTTCTTTTTCAAGGGGCAGGAGCGCTACTGTTTTGACGGTAAATATAAGAACTCAGCGTTAGAAAAGGAACGGAACATAAACAAGCAAATTTTCTCCTGTGGTAAATGTGGTTCTAGCACTCAGTATATGGAAAAAGCTCAATACGAATTGAACCAGCTCCTAACAGAAATAATTTTAAAATGTTTTCGTACACTTATATCTAAATTAAATAGAGGATACTGATGTTTGTTACTTATCCAAAACAGGAAAGTAAACTTAAAATAAGTTTTCAGTTACAGAACTGAAAAGCATAATAATGTGGCATATATATTAATGGTGAGGTATGAAAATCTTTCATGTTTATCGCCGAGATGCGCACGTAAGGCGATCTCAGGACTCAAATTGATCTGTATTGACAAGGATGAGATACAGAATACAATAAAATCAAACAAAATTGTAGTAAGACGGTACAAACTAATATGAATCCAGAATATTGTAACGTAGTATATATGGCATTCATGGTCGGATCCACGATTTTCTGAGGGAAGTGCACCTATGACTACCAAAACAACCAATTACACTGAAACTCTTTAAAGTGACATGCGACAATATTCTTTATCCCTGACAACGCTGATACATAAAACGGGGGAGTATTTAAAAGAGGGTTGCAAGTGATAAGCAGGAAAAAATGTTATCTCCTCCTGCCTTCTGTTTTCTTCCCTACTTGACAAAGGTTATATTGTTTTGCTTGGTGAATCCTCTTCTTTCAATCTTCATAAAACGACTAAAACTATTGCTTTTGCAAAGCTCTACTTTCTCTTAAGCACCAAACGGAAACATAACGGCAGAAAGTTTCGGAAAGTGTTGCTATTTTCACTGCTAGCTTCTCATTTTAGATAGTGTATATTTATAACGAAGGGGTTGTGCATGTGCACCGTTGCACCTCCCTAAATCTGACACTGATGGCATCAAAACATTACGTATTTACAAACTTAGATTTACGTTACTAAGGTTATGATTCTTTTTTTGCTAGTCAATAGTAATAGCTTTCGAAACCAGTAACATAATTAATAGCTTAGGGTAGAAGCAAAAGGAATTCTATAAATTTAGTATAGAAGAATCCCTAAAGACCTTATACTATACATCAGTGATGGGACAGTCACCTGGGTCTCAGAAGTCAAGATTTTTATCCATTACATCCCGATCCATGTCTCATTTCTCAAACCAGGTCTGATTTGGTGATCCTGATTGACCCGAGATCCGAAAGGAACCAAAACTAGTACAGTATATCAATTCAACTTCATTATTTGAGAATTTTGTAGTTGTCTATTGATACATACTAGTAAAGATCTAATTATTCATGTTTACTGAAGTTTAAATTTCAAGATGAAAAGTGTACATTTACTAGTAACAATGCGTACAAAAACATCCAGTAGAAATTCATGAATCCTACCCTAAGGTTATATACAAGAAAGTGATTGTATTGATCTCCGTTACAATTACAATAGCAGACTTGCGGTTATCCTTCTGTTATCGCTTTTGATAAACACAAGGGAACAGTATAATATTATGCTATTGTACGTATATTTATTTCATACTAGCGTCAATTACCTGCTTCGCTGAGTTAAAATGAGAAAAGTTAGTAATTGTTCCGTTAGTCACTTTTTTTTTCTTGCATTCTTTAGCCAGAACATACAAATTTTTAGGATTTCCAAGTCTAGACCTTGCCACATGGATGTGTGAAAACCAAGGAGTTCTCTCCGCCTCCCCCCCCCCCACAAGTTGCAGCGCTGAATTTGGATTTAAACGGCATCGGAAGTGGCACTGTTTATCTCAATGACCACGAAAACTATCGATTAGAAATAATATTGATAATTTTTGATCACTTTTATATATATATATCCTCTCTCTCTCATCCCCTAAGTTGCACTGTTAAGGTGAAATAATGAAAACCATGCCGGGTCCGAACCTCATCTATGTTGAAAATTTGATCGAGGTCGGTCGGGTGGTTCAATAGTTGTCACAAACATAGTCACTTTCATTTATACAGGGTGGGGCAAATAAAAGTAGCCCGGAGAATAGAGTTCCAGGGCAACAAAGGAAAGGAAATAGTTCGTTAAACTGCTTATAGCAGATGTTGAAAATGACCACTGTTCATCTCTTGGCACTTTTGGGCCTTGGTCAGCAAGTTGCAAAAGTCAGATCAAAGCTGGGCTGCTGGAATTGCTGCAATCTCATCAGAAATATTCTGCTGCACTTCTTGAAGACTATGTGGGTTGTTGCGATGCACTTTAGACTTGAGGTTTTCCCACAAAAAGCAATCGTACACGGACAGATCAGGTGACTGGGGCTGCCAGCTAGGGCCGACACCAGACTGATCTCTGCTGACAACTCTGTCAAGAGTGAAGATTGTGTGAATGTGATCCATGATTTGGTGGGCTGTATGGGAAGCTGTTCCATCCTGTTCGAAGTAACCGTAGGTCTTCTTCTCCTCCGCCATGTGGTGTGGTACTTCACGTTCAATCTTATCCACTTGTCCTTGCCACTTTTATTTGCCCCACCCTGTATATGTTATGATTTCGACTAGGAATGAAATCAGAAGGTACTCATGAACGTATGTGTTCAAAATTGTAAGTACATACTTGAAGTACAGAAAATATGTGTTGCTAGGGATACCACTTATATTGTTACGATCTTTTCCTTATATCTAGGTCCATCAATGTTAAATTCGATGTTATAGTTTCAATCATCTTTTAGTGGAGAACAACAAGGATAAAGATGTTTCTTTTCGGCGAAACTTACATAATAACTAAGAAATAAAACAGAACATAAATTACTGTTATTATCAGTTACCGCTTCTGTTAGCAAATTATTGTATCTAATTTACGTATCGAAGATTAATCATCCGACCAAGTTTCTATCTTCTCTCATCTTCTATATGCTTCCAGTGCGTTTGTAATTTTTTCGTCGTATTAATTTAGACTTACATCCTACAAGACATCAAGAATCAAATTATGTTATCCACCTACAGCCTAACTACCACTTCCGAATATATATATATATATATATATATATATATATATATATATATATATTGTAGCAGGACTCGATTTTCGAGGAAAGTAATTTGTATATTTTGATTTTATTTTTGTTTATGTCACAAATTATTTATTAAGGTTACGGGAATTAAATGTTGTATATGTGAGTAAATGCAAGCTGCACTCAACTTTGCATCCCCAATTAGGCACTGAGTGGCTGGGTTGTCAATAGTATGTAGCACTACTTGAAACTAGCACCAACTATTCATATAATGATCTATTCCACATAATTCTCTTCGTAACTTTTTCCGCTAATTTCTCTTAAACTGAAGGACGATTCCACCTAGTCATCGATACATCAATTCAGTTCTCAATGCTGACTTATTATCTATGTTTCTGTATGCATTTGAAAGTTTTACTTATTATTAGAGCAACCCAAAAGCATACAAAGCATAAAAAGCATAATAGCTATTTACACATATGGTTGGTACCTTGAACATGGTTGTGGCTGTCTAAGGGTCCAGAAGAAACTAATTTTAAAAGCATAATTTTAGAAAATAAAGCATAAAGCATAATTTAAAAGATATAGCACAATGTCGCTAATGTTCGTGTCAGCAGTTTATTGTAAACACAAGTGTACAAGAATGTCATCGTTGAGAGTCTGGCAATGTAGGAAGGAAATGTTGACAATGTGTCTATCCTCACATTAGCCAGATTCTAGAAATTGTATAAAGTGAATCTGTAAGATTTCACGAATTTCATGAGATTACGGATGTACGGAGAATTGCTTAGAATCGGGAAATTAGAACGTGTCGAGGGTTGCAATTTTGAGTTTTGACACATGGAAGGAATTTGTCTCTCCATGTGAAAACGGTGTTGCACGTGCTGCAGCAGACGACAAGCAGAAGACGGAAGTTGGACAACGCCAAACAAAACTGGAGGACGAAGAGAGTTTTGGATCAGATCCTGAGAGTTTGGGATCAGATCCTGAGAGTTCTTCAAGAGTTCATCGAGAGTCGATAGGAAGTCTATAGTAGAGTCAATGATCAAGTTACAGTGATCATTTTTGGTTCGAGTTTGGAGAACCAAGTTCTATTGGAGAATCAGCCAGATGACAGGAGGAGAAAATACTTCATATCCCAAATCAGCTTAACAACGTAGACCATCACGCATATAGTAGCATTCGAGAGGAGCCATACCTCAATGCTCATTTTCGTCTTCCACCAGCACGAAGATTCAGCTTAAAGGAGCCGAGTTCAACGCCGGAGCAACGTGGGAATACACCAGTTTAATCCAGGTATGTGTGGCACCGATTCAGAATTCAAAAGCTCAATACTTGATCGTTCTGTACCCGTCTGGCAAATGAATCTTAATATCCGTCATTACTAACGTTCTGAAATCTTACAGTACACTCATAAGCATAACGAAATACAGTTTTTATTTTAATGAAGTGGAAGTATCTTAATTTAAACTATCCCCAAATGAGAAACCTCTCGCAAGTTCATATCAAAGTTTGTCCCACTCATTCTGGAAAGTGAGTGGAAGGCGTCCAGCTGCACTCAACTTTGCATCCCCAATTAGGCACTGAGTGGCTGGGTTGTCATTAATGATATTTAACCACGCAAATGATTAAAATAAAGTTCAAACTACATAAATACGTATGAAATAAGTAATAAAAGCTTAAATATAGAGAGATATAGCGAGTATAATTTAATGCTATATTTATGATAGAAAAAGAGTGAAAACACGAGTTTTTAAGTGTGAAACATAGTCTCCAAGTTATGGTTAGACAGACTTCACACATAGCTAAAGTTTTAACGGTCATGCACAACGATTACTAGGAAAGTAACAAGGGTGCTCGACACAGAAAGAACAAAATAAGACTGCTTCAAAATATGCGACTTTTAGAACGCAAGAAAGTGTAGGCAGACACAAGATAGGAGTTTTAATTATTTAATTAACTATAATAAATGTAATTTTCTACGAATTTTAAGTAGGCCTATCCCGACTTTATCTATTTCTCGTCTATTTCAGATAATATCCAAAAGCGAAGGAAATGGACATCAATACAATATTATTATTAATATCAGCGTTAGTTTTAGGAAGTGTATTAGTAGTAATAGTAATTATCACATGTTATATTTTGTTAAGATTAAATAGGATAGAGAGAAAATACGAAAATAGTGTAAGAAATAGTAAAAATAATGTAAGATCAAACACAGATGTAGAAGTAAATGGTAAAGATGAGTTAGAGACTTACGCAGTTTCCCAAGCATCACCAATTTATGCCACTATTTTAATAAGAGCAAATCTACACTAAGAACTATCCCACAAACCACTGATATCACTATTTTTAAGAATTTGCCAGATGGTAGTATAGCGAATTGTAGTAAGAGCACTGAAACTGAACGGGAAAACACACACTTGCACCACAGCACTACAGAAGATGAGAAATACACTAATACATCAATGGGACACTATGAATTCACGAAAACCGACGTTTTCAACGAAAATTCCGATAAACACGGAAAAACTGAGTGCCCGAAAAACATGAAAAGTGAATACTTCTATCCGTGTGACGTCGTAGTATTATAAATTACAGTGTTTTAAAACTAATAATGAAATAATTGCTACGGAATATTAGCACTCGATGTTATCCGGTCAACAGCGACGCGCGAACAGAAAGGCAGGAAAAGGAAGTCAAGTTAACCTTGATTGAAAAGTGTTGATCTTGCAGTAACTATGCTGGAAGTATCTACAGGATATCCAACGCCCTGCGGCGAGATTTTCTTTCCGTTCATGTTAAAATGTCAGTGAATAAGATTTTCATGAAAATAAAACAATTATATTTTCAAGTTTTTACAGTGCGAATGTAGAAGATATTAACTAACTATGTTTTACAAACTATGTTACAAGCTTTTGTTTTAGATTTCCATTCACATAGCGGTGGAAATAAATGAAGTGGAACCAGTACGAATACGGCCAATAAATTCATTGGTTGGCACGTATGGATAGACAGAGTAGTGGAAGTTTTTGGTAACATGACACTCTAAAAGCGTTGTCGTTAAGAGAAGATAATTCAAGAGTACTTGCAAACTAACATATATGTAATTATGCACAATCATTCTTGACCAAATGTGATGAGCAACTAGTTCAGCGAAAACTCACTAGATGTCGTGAGGATATACTTTGCTACATTACATTTGAAGATTTTGTATTTTATAATTTTAGGAATTAAGAGAAAGATTAAAAATTCAAATATATATATTTTTAATAATTTTAGGTGAAGGAATATTGATTACTATTTATATAACTATTCTGAATAATAATACATATTTTATTTTACTTTATTTCAAGTTTATATTTATCTTTCAATATGGATTCAGGTTATATGATGTACAGGGTGTTTATGAAAAATCGCCCTCTTACGATGTCGAATTTGGTTTGCGGAGCAACCAAGTTTTTAAGGGGGGCCATGTAGCAGGACTCGATTTTCGAGGAAAGTA